>NW_027465839.1:0-362166 GCF_049634645.1 Pelodiscus sinensis
CTTCTGCCTGAGGCCCCGCCCCTTCTGCCGGAGGCCCCGCCCCTTCTGGGTCACCCCGTGGCCACTTCTGAACTGTGTGAAGTGCCCCCCCCTCCCCCATCTAGATGGTCTCAGGAGCGCTGCTGGCCCGGCCACTTCCCCCGGGGAGCGTGGGGAAGGGGAACCCCGCCAGACACGGGGGGGGGGGGGCGCTAAGGAGGCTAGCTTGGGGGCGGGGCCTAAGGTTAGGGGCGGGGTTCTGGTCAGGGGGCGGGACCTCACGACTGGGGGCGGGCCTCACCCTGGCTGAGACTTTCGTTTTCCGCGGCCCAAGCTGCCCGGCCGGGTTCTGCCCGGCGACCGGTGACGCGGCGGGGCTGCGCGCGGCCCATTGGCTGCAGCGTCCGAGGGGCGGGGGCCACTATAAGTAGCCGAGCGCGGAACAGCTGCTCTTGGCGTTCTACCAGCTGAGCAGGGGGCTGTCCCGGCGCGGAGCGGTGCGGGGATGGTCCCGGGATGGTCCCGGGGGGTCCTGCTGCTGCTGCTGCTGCTGGGCGCGGCGGCCGGGCAGGGGGGCCAGGCCGGTGAGTGGGGGGGGGCAAGATGGGGGCAGGACGCGGGGGGGTCTCTGCCTTTCCCGGCTCTGCGCTCGGTCTCGGGGTCCGGTTCTACCCGGGGTCCAGCCGAGATCCCCCCCCGCTCTGCCCCCGCCGGCTCTTGCCCAGCCCGGTCCCCCCCCCCCCCGGTGGCGGGTCACCCCCCGAGCCGCACTGCGAAGGGCCCGGGTCGGACGCGGGTTTCTGGCTCGTGGGCCCCGGGTGGGGGGGCCGCCCCCGAGCGAGACTCCAGATTTGCTGCGTCGGGGCTGACCCGGAGGGGGGGTGAGGGGGGCGCTCCCCGGGTCTCTGGGCATGGGCCGATGCTGGGGGGGGCGCTCCCCGGGTCTCTGGGCATGGGCCGATGCTGGGGGGAGGGCTCTAGGGGCGCTCCCCGGGTCTCTGAGCATGGGCCGATGCTGGGGGGGGGCGCTCCCCGGGTCTCCGGGCATGGGCCGATGCTGGGAGGGGCTCTAGGGGCGCTCCCCGGGTCTCTGGGCATGGGCCGATGCTGGGAGGGGCTCTAGGGGCGCTCCCCGGGTCTCTGGCCATGGGCCGATGCTGGGGGGGGGGGCTCTAGGGGCGCTCCCCGGGTCTCTGGGCATGGGCCGATGCTGGGGGAGGGCTCTAGGGGCGCTCCCCGGGTCTCTGGCCATGGGCCGATGCTGGGGGGGAGGGCTCTAGGGGCGCTCCCCGGGTCTCTGGCCATGGGCCGATGCTGGGGGGGGGGCTCTAGGGGCGCTCCCCGGGTCTCTGGCCATGGGCCGATGCTGGGGGGGGGGGGCTCTAGGGGCGCTCCCCGGGTCTCTGGCCATGGGCCGATGCTGGGGGGGGGGCTCTAGGGGCGCTCCCCGGGTCTCTGGCCATGGGCCGATGCTGGGGGGGGGGGCTCTAGGGGCGCTCCCCGGGTCTCTGGGCATGGGCCGATGCTGGGGGGGAGGGCTCTAGGGGCGCTCCCCGGGTCTCTGGCCATGGGCCGATGCTGGGGGGAGGGCTCTAGGGGCGCTCCCCGGGTCTCTGGCCATGGGCCGATGCTGGGGGGGGGGGCTCTAGGGGCGCTCCCCGGGTCTCTGGCCATGGGCCGATGCTGGGGGGGGGGGCTCTAGGGGCGCTCCCCGGGTCTCTGGCCATGGGCCGATGCTGGGGGGGTGGCTGTAGGAGCGGCCACGGGTCTCTGGGCATGGGCCGATGCTGGGGGGGGGGCTCTAGGGGCGCTCCCCGGGTCTCTGGCCATGGGCCGATGCTGGGGGGGGGCTCTAGGGGCGCTCCCCGGGTCTCTGGCCATGGGCCGATGCTGGGGGGAGGGCTCTAGGGGCGCTCCCCGGGTCTCTGGGCATGGGCCGATGCTGGGGGGGGGGGCTCTAGGGGCGCTCCCCGGGTCTCTGGGCATGGGCCGATGCTGGGGGGGGGCGCTCCCCGGGTCTCCGGGCATGGGCCGATGCTGGGGGGGGCGCTCCCCGGGTCTCTGGGCATGGGCCGATGCTGGGGGGGGCGCTCCCCGGGTCTCTGGGCATGGGCCGATGCTGGGGGGGGGCGCTCCCCGGGTCTCCGGGCATGGGCCGATGCTGGGGGGGGGGGCTCTAGGGGCGCTCCCCGGGTCTCTGGGCAATGGGCCGATGCTGGGGGGGGGCGCTCCCCGGGTCTCCGGGCATGGGCCGATGCTGGGGGGGGGCGCTCCCCGGATCTCCGGGCATGGGCCGATGCTGGGGGGGGCGCTCCCCGGGTCTCCGGGCATGGGCCGATGCTGGGGGGGGCGCTCCCCGGGTCTCCGGGCATGGGCCGATGCTGGGGGGGGCGCTCCCCGGGTCTCCGGGCATGGGCCGATGCTGGGGGGGGGCGCTCCCCGGGTCTCCGGGCATGGGCCGATGCTGGGGGGGGCGCTCCCCGGGTCTCCGGCCATGGGCCGATGCTGGGGGGGGCGCTCCCCGGGTCTCCGGCCATGGGCCGATGCTGGGGGGGGCGCTCCCCGGGTCTCCGGCCATGGGCCGATGCTGGGGGGGGCGCTCCCCGGGTCTCTGGCCATGGGCCGATGCTGGGGGGGGCGCTCTCCGGGCATGGGCCGATGCTGGGGGGGGCGCTCCCCGGGTCTCTGGGCATGGGCCGATGCTGGGGGGGGGCTCTAGGGGCGCTCCCCGGGTCTCTGGGCATGGGCCGATTGCTGGGGGGGGGGCTCTAGGGGCGCTCCCCGGGTCTCTGGCCATGGGCCGATGCTGGGGGGGGGGCTCTAGGGGCGCTCCCCGGGTCTCTGGCCATGGGCCGATGCTGGGGGGGGGGGGGCTCTAGGGGCGCTCCCCGGGTCTCTGGGCATGGGCCGATGCTGGGGGGGGGGGCTCTAGGGGCGCTCCCCGGGTCTCTGGGCATGGGCCGATGCTGGGGGGGGGGCTCTAGGGGCGCTCCCGGGTCTCTGGCCATGGGCCGATGCTGGGGGGGGGGGGCTCTAGGGGCGCTCCCCGGGTCTCTGGCCATGGGCCGATGCTGGGGGAGGGGCTCTAGGGGCGCTCCCCGGGTCTCTGGCCATGGGCCGATGCTGGGGGGGGGGGGCTCTAGGGGCGCTCCCCGGGTCTCTGGCCATGGGCCGATGCTGGGGGGGGGAGGGGCTCTAGGGGCGCTCCCCGGGTCTCTGGCCATGGGCCGATGCTGGGGGGGGGGGCTCTAGGGGCGCTCCCCGGGTCTCTGGGCATGGGCCGATGCTGGGGGGGGGGCTCTAGGGGCGCTCCCCGGGTCTCTGGCCATGGGCCGATGCTGGGGGGAGGGCTCTAGGGGCGCTCCCCGGATCTCTGGGCATGGGCCGATGCTGGGGGGGGGCTCTAGGGGGCGCTCCCCGGGTCTCTGAGCATGGGCCGATGCTGGGGGGGGGGGCTCTAGGGGCGCTCCCCGGGTCTCTGGGCATGGGCTGATGCTGGGGGGGGCGCTCCCCGGGGTCTCCGGGCATGGGCCGATGCTGGGAGGGGCTCTAGGGGCGCTCCCCGGGTCTCTGGGCATGGGCCGATGCTGGAGGGGCTCTAGGGGCGCTCCCCGGGTCTCTGGCCATGGGCCGATGCTGGGGGGGGGGGCTCTAGGGGCGCTCCCGGGTCTCTGGCCATGGGCCGATGCTGGGGGAGGGCTCTAGGGCGCTCCCCGGGTCTCTGGCCATGGGCCGATGCTGGGGGGAGGGCTCTAGGGGCGCTCCCCGGGTCTCTGGCCATGGGCCGATGCTGGGGGGAGGGCTCTAGGGGCGCTCCCCGGGTCTCTGGCATGGGCCGATGCTGGGGGGGGGGCTCTAGGGGCGCTCCCCGGGTCTCTGGCCATGGGCCGATGCTGGGGGGGGGCTCTAGGGGCGCTCCCCGGGGCTCTGGGCATGGGCCGATGCTGGGGGGGGGCGCTCCCCGGGTCTCCTGGGCATGGGCCGATGCTGGGGGGGGGCGCTCCCCGGGTCTCTGGCATGGGCCGATGCTGGGGGGGGGCGCTCCCCGGGTCTCTGGGCATGGGCCGATGCTGGGGGGGGCGCTCCCCGGGTCTCCGGGCATGGGCCGATGCTGGGGGGGGGGGGCTCTAGGGGCGCTCCCCGGGTCTCTGGGCATGGGCCGATGCTGGGGGGGGGCGCTCCCCGGATCTCCGGGCATGGGCCGATGCTGGGGGGGGCGCTCCCCGGATCTCCGGGCATGGGCCGATGCTGGGGGGGGCGCTCCCCGGATCTCCGGGCATGGGCCGATGCTGGGGGGGGGCGCTCCCCGGGTCTCCGGGCATGGGCCGATGCTGGGGGGGGCGCTCCCCGGGTCTCCGGGCATGGGCCGATGCTGGGGGGGGCGCTCCCCGGGTCTCCGGCCATGGGCCGATGCTGGGGGGGGCGCTCCCCGGGTCTACCGGCCATGGGCCGATGCGGGGGGGGCGCTCCCCGGGTCTCCGGCCATGGGCCGATGCTGGGGGGGGGCGCTCCCCGGGTCTCCGGCCATGGGCCGATGCTGGGGGGGGCGCTCCCCGGGCATGGGCCGATGCTGGGGGGGGCGCTCCCCGGGTCTCCGGGCATGGGCCGATGCTGGGGGGGGCGCTCCCCGGGTCTCCGGGCATGGGCCGATGCTGGGGGGGGCGCTCCCCGGGTCTCTGGGCATGGGCCGATGCTGGGGGGGGCGCTCCCCGGGTCTCCGGGCATGGGCCGATGCTGGGGGGGGGCGCTCCCCGGGTCTCCGGGCATGGGCCGATGCTGGGGGGGGGCGCTCCCCGGGTCTCTGGGCATGGGCCGATGCTGGGGGGGGCGCTCCCCGGGTCTCCGGGCATGGCCGATGCTGGGGGGGGCGCTCCCGGGTCTCCGGCCATGGGCCGATGCTGGGGGGGGCGCTCCCCGGGTCTCCGGCCATGGGCCGATGCTGGGGGGGGGCGCTCCCCGGGTCTCCGGCCATGGGCCGATGCTGGGGGGGGGCGCTCCCCGGGTCTCCGGCCATGGGCCGATGCTGGGGGGGGGTCGGTCTCCGGCCATGGGTCCGTGCTGGGGGGCGCTCCGGGCATGGGGGCCGATGCTGGGGGGGGCGCTCCCCGGGCATGGGCCGATGCTGGGGGGGGGCGCTCTCCGGGCATGGGCCGATGCTGGGGGGGGCGCTCCCCGGGTCTCCGGGCATGGGCCGATGCTGGGGGGGGGCGCTCCCCGGGTCTCCGGGCATGGCCGATGCTGGGGGGGGCTCTCCGGAGGGGCTGGGGGGGCGCTCCCAGGGTCTCCGGGCATGGGCCGATGCTGGGGGGGGCGCTCCTCCGGGCATTGGCCGAGGCTGGGGGGGGCGCTCCCCGGGTCTCCGGGCATGGGCCGATTGCGGGTGGGGGGCGCTCCCCGGTCTCTGGCCATGGTGCCGATGCTGGGGGGGGGGCGCTCCCCGGGTCTCCTGTCTATGGCCTATGCTCTGTTGCCTGGGGGGGCGCTCTAGGAGCGGCCCCGGGTCTTGTCGGGAGGGAAGCAGCGCCATGGAAGGGGGTGGCCCGGTGTGCGGGGCTGTTGGGGCCCTTGGAGGAGCTCGCCCGGGTCTGCCCCGGAAAGTCCCACGGTTGAGGTGCGACTCTAGTCTGGAGCCCGGGCGGCCCAGCAGCACGTAACCGGGCTGCTCTGTGCAGGGCCGTGGCCGTGTCCCCACAGCAGTGGGGGATAAGGAGGCTGCGTTGCAATGGCCCTGAGAATGGGTCTAGGAGCCCGGCAGGAGTTCGGGCTCAGCCGGCTCGGGGTGATGGTCCACAGCGGGTCTTAGCGAGGCTGAACAGTTCCCTGCAAGGCTGCCATGTGGCTGGGGGGCAGATCCGTGGGGCCCTCGCCACCGAGCCGGCTCACCATGGCACTGCCCCGGCGCTAGAGCCTGGCGGAGGGGAAGGACAGAAATGCAGGTAGCGCTGGCCCCTCAGTGCCTGTTACCGTAGGGTGTTGGGGAGGGGCAATGGGGCTTGTGTCCATTTCGGCTGCTCCCTAATGTGATTTGTCCTTTTCATATTTGTTCATTTTTTTAATTGTCTCCTTTGGTATCTATGGTTGTGACTATTTTCTTCCACTATTTGATCTGAGGAAGTGGGTCTGGCCCACGAAAGCTCATCATCTAATAAACCATCTTGTTAGTCTTTAAAGTGCTACATTGGCCTGCATGGTGTTAATGACAAAGTGTAGCCACACCCCAAGTGAAGTAGTGAAATGGGAGCAAGGCCTGAGTGCAGAACCGGCCTTGGCGGTGTGGGGCAGGGCCTGGCCAGGCTGTGCAGGTCGGACCCCCCTTGTCCGGCACCTTGGAGCTGGACTGGGCCCTAGCGAGGGGATTTGCCAGGCCAGGGGAGGTCCCGCTCTCGCTTGTTGCTCTGCCCGGAGCAACCTCCGCCTCCCTCCTTCCCTCCCTCCTTTGTGGCTGCGGCCGCCTCCTCCCCTGGGCTGCTCGGCTGCTGACTCATCCTGGAGAAGCAATAGACCCTCCCTATTCCACTGGCTGTAGACGGGTGTTACTCTATCAGGAGGCTCGGATTCACTCAGCCAAACCACCTGCGCTGAGAAGCACATTTAGTAATTTGTGAAGGCTGTAAGGTGTAATGTGCTTTGGTAATCAAACCTCTTAGGTTTATGCACCCGGTGTGGCTTCACTGAGTGAATCCGAGCCTGCCTCACACTATCCAAGAAATTAAGAAACCACCTGATAAGTATTTTATACAAGAAACAGAAAACCATCAAGAATGACATTTCTAACTTAGATCGTCTCATCTCAAGACAAACATCCACACCGACTGACACCTTGCAAGACTTTTGTTCCACCAGACAAGAAATCTACTATACACACTTCTATTCCCTACAACAAAGAAAAGACAATAAATTTTCTAACCTGCTCCATACCACTGGCTACAACAGCAACTGCCTCAACCCACCGAATAATATTGTTAACCTCTCCAGCTACAAACTCAATCCAGCAGAAGAGTCTGTCTTGTCCGGGGTCTCTCTTTCTGCCCCACGTCCCCCACAAACTGGATACAATTTTGTGGTGACCTTGAGGCTTTTTTTTCGCCGCCTCCGTCTCCGAGAATATTTCCAAACCACCACTGAACATCAATCTGATCTACCAGATCCCCCCTACCAACACCAAAGGAAAAATAATTCTATATGGACTCCCCCTGACGGTCGGAATTACAATCTGGATTTCTATATACACAGCTTCCGCAACAACGCACAGACTGACATTATTCACAAACGACAACAAGCGACACACAATCTTAGCCGCGCTGAACACCATGCCATCCAGAGTCTCAAAAACAACCTGGACATTGTAATCAAACCAGCTGACAAAGGGGGTGCTGTGGTCATTATGAATAAGGCCGACTATAACCAGGAGGCAACCAGACAACTCTCGAACACCACATTTTACAAACCTCTCCCCTCTGATCCCACCTTGGACTACCAAAGAAACTACACTGTCTCCTTAAAAGCCTCCCCACAGCTACTCGGGAACAAATCCTCACAGAATCACCTTCTGACCCCCGACCAGGATTGTTCTATCTACTTCCCAAGATCCATAAACCTGGGCACCCCGGACGTCCCATCATCTCTGGTATTGGCACGCTCACTACTGGTCTATCCAGCTATGTAGACACTCTTCTCAAACCCTTCGTAACCAATACCCCCAGCTATCTCCGAGACACTACTGACTTCCTAAGGAAATTACAAAACATCGATAACCTCCCCAATAATACCATCCTTGCCACCATGGATGTAGAAGCTCTATATACCAACATCCCACATGAAGACGGATTACAAGCAATTAGAAACACTATCCCAGAGGACACTACTGCCAACCTGATAGCAGACCTATGTAACTTTGTTCTCACCCACAATTATTTCCGGTTTGAGAACAACTTATACCTCCAGATCAGAGCGGCACAGCCATGGGTACACGCATGGCCCCACAGTATGCTAACATCTTTATGGCTGACCTAGAACAACGTTTCCTCAACTCCCGTCCCCTTTCACCCCTCCTCTACCTACGGTACATCGATGACATCTTTATGATCTGGACACATGGCCAAGAAACACTGGAGATATTCCACAGAGATTTCAACAACCTACACCCCACCATCAACCTCAGCCTGGACCATTCTACACGAGAGATCCACTTCCTGGACACCACCGTACAAATCAACAATGGAAAATTAGACACCACTCTCTACAGAAAACCCACTGATTCATACAGTTACCTACATGCATCCAGCTCCCATCCAGAACACACCACACGATCCATCGTCTATAGCCAAGCCCTTCGATACAACCGCATCTGCTCTAACCCCACTGACAGAGACCAGAAGCTTCAGGATCTCTACCAAGCATTTATAAATCTCAACTACCCACCCAGAGAAACAAAAAAGCAAATTGAAAGAGCCAGACGAATACCTAGAAACCATCTACTTCAAGACAGACCCAAGAAAACCAACAATAGAACACCACTTGTCATCACCTACAACCCCCAACTTAAACCTGTCCAACACATTATCAAGAAACTACAGCCTATATTGGAACAGGATACCATACTCAAAGAGGCTCTGGGAGACAGACCCATAGTCTCCTATAGACAACCACCTAACCTCAAGATGATTCTTACCAACCACCACAGGACATACCACACTAATACCAACCCTGGTACCTTCCCTTGCAACAAACCCCGTTGCCAGCTTTGTCCACATATTCATTCTGCTGATACCATTATTGGACCTAACCAAGTGAGTTATAAGATCAAGAACACATATTCCTGCGCATCCAGAAATATAATCTACGCTATCATGTGCCGAAAGTGTCCGTCTGCTATGTACATTGGACAAACATCTCAGACACTTCGCCAAAGGATTAATGCCCACAAAACAGATATCAGACAAGATCACAAAGAGAAAACAGTTTCTTGCCACTTTAACCAGAAAGGACACTCTCTAAATGACTTAGCCACCTGCATTCTGCTACAAAGACCTTTTACATCTGCACTTGAAAGGGAATCCTCTGAACTGTCATTCATGTTAAAATTCGACACTTACCACCAGGGACTTAACAAGTCTTTGAACTTTCTCACCCATTATCAAGACAGTTTCCCCAATTATCACCTGTAATACCATTAACTCACAAACATCCCACTCTCCCTACCTTTAATATCAGCAATTCACAGACACTTACCTTCCTTCCTCCCCCTTCCCACCCCCCCGCATCCTCCTTCTGTTCTGCAATGTGATTTGTCCTTTTCATATTTGTTCATTTTTTAAATTGTATCCTTTGGTATATATGGTTGACTACTTTCTTCCACTATTTGATCTGAGGAAGTGGGTCTGGCCCACGAAAGCTCATCATCTAATAAACCATCTTGTTAGTCTTTAAAGTGCTACATTGTCCTGCATTTTGCTTCAACTACCCCAGACTAACACGGCTACATTTCTATCACTATCCTGATAGAGTAACACCCGTCTACAGCCGGTGGAATAGGGAGGGTCTATTGCTTCTCCAGGATGCAGCACGGTCCAGGTTCTGTGTGGGCAGAGGAGTAAAGGGACAGGCAGCCTCAGACCCCTTGGGGCAAGGGTCCCCAGTCCCTCAAACCCTCAGTACTCAGCTTAGTCTCCATGTTTTTCCAGCCAGAAACTGCCCAGCTCGCAGGCCCTACCCCCCAGCCAGGTGCCATCCCCGCCTCCCTCCCTTTGTCTCTCCCCTGGGAAGAGCCTTGTTCCCTGCCCAGGCTGGGACGGGATGTCTGGGTTAATTCCCACTGACTCAGCCACATGTGTATCACACAGCCCAGAGCAGGGGGACCCCAGGTACAGAGCAAGGGGAACAAGTGGGTGATGGAGGCTGGAACCCTGGGCCCATTGGAGGTGAAGGCCGACATTTCGGTAGCGAAGGACAGCAGGTGAGGTGGGGACAGGCTGGGAGGGGCCTCGCTGTTGGCGACAGGCAGCTGATGTGTGATGTGGTGGTGGAGTGATTATTCCCCTTTATTCGGCTCTGGGGAGGCCACATCTGGAATATTGTGTCCAGTTCTGGGCCCCCCAATACAAAAAGGAAGTGGATGCATTGGAGAGGGTCCAGCGGAGGGCAACCAAAATGATTGGGGGCTTGGAGCGTATGACCTATGAGGAGAGGCTGAGGGAGTTGGGTCTATTTAGTCTGCAGAAGAGAAGAGTGAGGGGGGATTTGAGAGCAGCCTTCAACTCCCTGCAGGAGGGTTCCAAAGAGGATGGGGAGAGGCTGTTCTCAGTGGTGACAGATGCAGAACAAGGAGCAATGGTCTCAAGTTGTGGTGGGAGAGGTCCAGGTTGGATATTAGGAAAAACTATTTCACTAGGAGGGTGGTGAAGCACTGGGATGGGTTCCCTAGGGAGGTGGTAGAATCTCCATCCCTAGAGGTGTTTAAGACCTGGCTGGGCAAAGCCCTGGCTGGGTTGATTGAGTTGGGCTGGCCCTGCTTTGGGCAGGGGGCTGGACTTGATGACTCCTGAGGTCTCTGCCAGCCCCAGACCGGAGACCTTCCCAAACAGGCCACAAACAGGTCACACCGAGCGCTTCAGCTGCCAATCTGGCCATCCAGTAGCCTCACAAACAAAACCCCTTGACACCCCAGCTCTCCCCGTGCCCCAGGCAGCCCTGGGCCTGCCCACAGGTGAGGGGTTCTAGAACCAATCCCACCTACCCCGAACGGGTTCTTCCGGTCCCAAGAAACCAGCCACAGATCCCTGGTCAATTTACACTCTGGATCTTACCCACAAACCACACTGGGCCAGTCCTTTAGCATCTACCATCTAAAGGTTTATTACTAAAGGAAGAAACAGTGGAGCAAGGTTTTTAAGGAGAATACATTACATGCATCAAATCTCCCAGTTCTCGACGCAGGCTCTCAGCACAGATGTTACAAATGGCTTAAGTCTCTGGTGCACATCCCCTGTCTGGATGGGTCAGCAATCCTTCCTGGCTCCGTCCCTGCAAGGCTGCACCTGGGATCAGGAGCGGAATTGAAGAGAAGATGGAGTCTGCCTCATGGCACTTGTACATCTCTGGTGTCTCCCAAGCTGGAGCTGGTCACAGGATGCATGATTCACATGCCAGCAGCCATGAGATACTGGCTGGCTTGCAGGTTTCCAGACGCATCCCTCAGGTGCGTGCGGGCCACCCCGAGAGCCATGGGCCTTGGGGCCATGCTAGTTAGCACAGTCATTGACTGGCCATTCCTTCCTTAGGGCAGGCAGTCCAGACCTACTGCTTGTGCCCAGACAGAGACGTTCCCAGCACAAGCCCAGAGCCCTTATTCGTAACTCCACGCACAGACACATGAGTAGCACACACAGAATCAGTAGGACACAAGCTTTCATGTGACCCCTCCCATGGCCCTTTGTACAAACTATGGGGCAACCCTCCCCCCCCCATGGGTGCAGCAGAGATCTGCTGGCTCCCCTTAAAACCCAATCACGTGATACATCTGTGAGTAGCTGAGTTTGTTTGTGGGTGGCTTGGCCCAGAGATCGGGGCAAGGGGAGAAGGGAAAGAAGCGAAGCCCAAAACAGCTGGGCTGTGTCTAGACTGGCCACTTTTTCTGGAAAAGCAGTTGCTTTTGCAGAAAAACTTGCCAGCTGTCTACACTGGCCGCTTGAATTTCCGCAAAAGCACTGAGGATCTCATGTAAGATTGTCAGTGCTTCTTGCGGAAATATGATGCTGCTCCCGTTCGGCCAAAAGTCTTTTTCCGAAAAACTTTTGAGCAAAAGGGCCAGTGTAGACAGCTGAGATTTGTTTTCTGCAAAAAAGCCCCGATCACAAAAATGGCGATTGGGGCTTTTTTGCGGAAAAGCGCGTCTAGATTGGCACGGACGCTTTTCCGCAAAAAGTGCTTTAGCAGAAAAGCGTCCTGCCAATCTAGATGCTCTGTTCCGAAAATGCTTTTAACTGAAAACTTTTCCCTTAAAAGCATTTCCATAAAATCATGCCAGTGTAGACGTAGCCCTGGAGGGGGGGGAGGAAGACCCGCTGGCGGATGTGGTGAAGGGCTGACTGGAGGGGGGAGCAGACCCAGGAGGGACTGGGCAAGGGAACCCAGGGGGGGCGAGACTTGAAGCAGAGCCGGGCGATGGGTGTGGGAGGCGGCCGGCCAGCTGAGGAGGCTGAGGGCAGAGTGTTGGCCAGGAAGGGTCACTGCAGGCTTTGGCAGGAGCTGTTCTGGGTCACGAGGAGCGGAAGAAGCCGGAGGTGGAGGGCCTAGGACGGCCCTGGAGTGTGGGGACTGCCGAGCGCGCTGCATGAGCCTGGAGGTGGAAGGGGCTGTCTCTTTGCGAGGGCAGGCGCCGGGCAGGCCTGCGTCCTGCCAGGAAAACAGGAGGGGGGGTCACTGGGGCACAGGTGGGAGAGGTGCCTACATCTGTGCTGGGGAGGAGGAGGCCAGAGCTGTGGGCTGGGAAGGGAGGGTGAGCCGGGGGAGTGTCCCCTATGAGCTGGGTACTTGGGCAGCCACTTGGGAGAGATTCAAACGCTGCCCAGCCGATTAGCAGAATGCCCCCCGCTGGGGTTTTTGTTTGCGCTGGTGGTGCATGTTGCACAGGCCTCAGTGCACATACAAAATTTATTCCACAGAAAAAATCCACCCCAGCTGGAAAAGGTTGGAGGAACACTGGCCCAGGGGCAGCGTTAGCTCTGTGAATGTTTCTGGGGGGGAGCCTGTGTAGAGCCAGGGGGCAGCAGGAGGTGGGGAGGGCTGGAGGGGCCAGACGATGGAGAGGCAAAGGGAGCTGGAGCTGAGCGGGGATCCAGTGGGGCTGGTGAAGTTTCAGTCTGTAGCCAGGCAAAGGGCAGGGCCGAGGGAGGAGAGAAGGATCTGTAGTGGAGGAGTCAGCCTGGCTGTGTGGTTCCTGCCAGAGATGCTCCACGGTGTGGGGCAGGACTGGAGGGGCCAGATGTTTGGGGTGAGCCTGGGGGCTGGTGGGGCTGATGCTGCACCATCATCGGGGGGGGGGGGAGATTGAACCCTGACAGCCTTCTTCCAGATGACGCTCTGATACCTCTTGTGCTGAGCACACCTCTCCAGGGGCGGGAACTAGAGATCACCCAATGAAATGAATGGGCAGCAGGTTTAAAACAAACCAAAGGAAGTTTTTCTTCACCAGCGCACAGTCAACCTGTGGAACTCCTTGCCAGAGGATGTGGTGAAGACCAGGACTTTAACAGGGTTCAGTAAAGATCTAGTTAGATTCATGGAGGTTGGGTCCTTCAATGGCTGTTAGCCAGGATGGGCAGCGTGGGGTCCCTGGCCTTTTAAAAAAAGCAAGCAATCCTGTGACACCTTTGAGACTAACAAATGTTTTATTTATATATATATATATATATATATATATATATATATATATACATACACACACACACAAGCATCGTGAGCTCTTATGGGTAGAACCCACTTCAGAAGAGCTGGAAGAAGTTTGTCTGAACTTTGCTGGAGGTTGGGAATGGGGGACAGGGGAGGGGTCCCTGGGTGGTTCCCTGTTCTGTCCCCTCCCTCTGGGGCTCTGGGCACTGTGAGCCGACAGGACACGGGGCTGGATGGGCCTTTGCTCTGACCCAGCCCGGCTGCTCTCACGTGCTTGGAGCCGCACCCAGGAGGTGGGTCCAGGCCTTGCTGCCCCATTGACTCGGGCCCCTGGGCTCTGCAGGAAGGGGGGGGAGATGGACAGTAGCTGGGGCTGGCAGGGGGATTCGGGGTCCAGGCTGAGGGGAGAAAAGGGGGGCACTCAGTGTCCCCTTAGCTTGGCCTGGTCCCCCAAGCTCAGTGGCTGGGCAGGGCTGTCCCTGTGCACGGCGCCCAGCACGCAGGCTCCGGGCTCTCACTAGAGTCGGGGGAACAAGGCCCTGATCCTGCAGGCCCCGTGTGCCCTGTTCCCTTGGGGGTGGGGGGAGTTGCATGGCAACCCTGCTGGGTCTGAGCTCCCGACACGCTGCGGGACTGGTGGGCCCAGACAAGCCTGGTCCCTGGCCCTCCAACCGTGTGTGTGTGTCCCATGCGCTGGGTGTGACGGCGGGAAGTGACTTGGGAGTCAGTCTGTGCAGCACCAGGTCCTCTTTCTGCTCACAGCCCCCTCCAGCTCTGTTCCTCCTGGGCCCCTCCCCTGCAGCCCCCAAGGTCCCTCCTGCTGCGCCAGTCCGCAGGATCCTCCAGCCCCACTGTCCATCCCTGCCCCTGCTCTGCCTCTCCCTCTCCTCCTCATGCTCACCCCTCCCGCCCTGCTCCCTTCCCTCCCCACTCCTGCCCCCTCCCCTGCTGCAGGGGTCCTGTCTCTCATGCGGCCGTCCTGGTGTGGTGTCCTGGTCCCGGCAGCTCTGACCCCCTGTCTCCCCACAGGCCAGCACTCCCTGCGCTATTTCTACACAGGGGTGTCAGAGCCCAGCCCGGGGCTGCCCCAGTTCAGCATGGTGGGCTTGGTGGACGGGCAGCTTTTCGTGCGCTACGGCAGCGAGCGGGGGAGGATGGAGCCCTGTGTGGACTGGATAGCGCAGCACGAGGGACCGCAGTACTGGGAGCGGCAGAGCCAGTTGTTACAAGGCCAGCAGACCTTGTTCCGAGTGAACCTGGACACCCTGCGCGGGCGCTACAACCAGAGCGCGGGTGAGTGCGGGGCCGCTGAGCCCAGGTCACAGGGAGGGGCAGCTCCAACAGGGGCCCTTAGGGTGGGGGGCTGTGAGTGGGGCACTGACTGTGCAGGGATGGGGAGCCTGCGCACAGAGGCACCCCGGGGCTGGCAGGGGGCACGTGGTTGTGGGGGGAGGTGGGCATGGCAGTGTGCACGTGGGGCCTGACCGAGGGGCTGTGCTTGTGAGGGAGGCGGGGGATTGTGGGGGACCCCCAAGGGGCTGCTGTGCCTGGCAGGAGGGGGCAGGTACTGGGGTCAGGATGGTGCGAATGGGGGCAGGGGTCCTGGGGGCCACTTGCTCTCAGGTGTGAGCTGGGGGGCTGCAGAGGGACGTGGGGGGGCACATGGCAATGAATTGTTTGCAGCCCTACACAGTGCAGCTCCCCCAGACACCTGCACCAGTCCCACCCCCAGCTGCCTCTGCCGCCCCCAGGGACCCCCAGCCCGGGTGGGGTCACTTCCCAGCCGAGCTGCCCCTTGGCCCCACTGCTCCCCAGACAGAGCCCAGGGATGCTGCATGGAGGGGCTGTGTCTGCTGCCGGGACAGAGATGCTGTCGGACCCCACAGTGGGGGGCTCTGAGCCTCTGGGCTCCACTCACAGACCCCAAGTAATGGGGGACCCCCACATGGCCAGCTCCCCACAGGCACTGGGATGTGTAGGGGCCTGAGCACCACTGACCCACACTGCAAATCCCTCTGCGTGGGGCAGCCCCCAGTCACCCCCTGCCGGCCAGTGGGACCAGTGCCTGAGATCCCAGCAGAGCCTAGGGACTAAGGGGGCTGGGCCCAGACCAGCACATCACCCCCCCTCCCCCCCCAGGGACACAGGCGAATGGGGGGAGGAGGGGACAATGCCACAGCGCTCCCTAGTGGCCATGGGGCAGATCCCCTATGGACGCCCCATCCCACTTATCATCACCTGCAGCTCAGGACTGGTCCCTCCCCTGTGCTGTGCCCCTAGCAGCCCTCGGGGCCTGTCGCTCTGGGGCAGGAGCAGGGTCTGTTTTCCGGCCCCCACGGTGCAGCGTTTCCTCAGGGGCCTGCAAAGGGTCTGTCCCAGGTGTGGAGCCAGTGGGCTCGGGTCTGGGATCTGGTGCTTTCTGCTCCTGGGTCTCCCCTCCAGCCTTTAGCTTCGTGTTCCTGTCTGTCCCCGCCCTGGGACCTGTCCTGCCCGGAGGCTGTTACCTTGGCCAGGTGGGTGGCAGGAGGTAGGGCCCTCGTTGTAGACCCCGTGTACCGTCTGTTCCCGGGTGAGGTCTGGCTGCGCCCGCCCCATGTTCCCGCCCAAGGGCGCCTCTTGGGGCGTTCCAGTGAGAAGGAAAATACACCGTTATGGCAGCTCCCCTGAGGGCCCAGCGGGTGCCCGAGGGAAACTCCCCAGCAACCCCTGCCCACGGTGCACAGACCAAAGGGGAATGGGCGTGAGCAACACAGCTCCAAGAACAACCCGTACAAGGGGTGCCACAGGTTTCCTGTTCCCACGGGGGGGGCTGCTCCCTGGGAGGCAACTCCTCACCTGCCGGCCCATGGGGGGCTCCTGTGGGTTCAGGGCATCCCTGCTCCCACGGCACTGGCCTGGCCCAGGCAGCCCCTGAGCCCGTCGCACCAGAGACCCGTCTCCCTCCCGCTGCACCCCTCATTGCGTGGGGCTTGGGCAGGCTGTGCCCCCCCAATCTGCAACCCCTGCACCTAGGGGCGTGGCAGCGCCGTGGCCCACAGGGCAGAGCTGCAGCGGGTGCAGGGGCCTTGCTGGGGAGCAGGAAACCCCCCTCTAGGGCCCTTCCCCCGGCCGCGGGGACACGTCTCTGTCTGGGCTGCCCAGGGGGTGTCGCCCAGGAAGGCCCAGACCCCGCGGGCCCTGCACTTCTCCTGGGGCTTGGGCTGCAGGCCGCTGCCCCGCTGGGGATTCCCTGCCGTTGGCCTGCCGCCCCTCAGCCAGCTCCTGCCCCCATGGGCAGGTGGGGCAGGACTGGGGGAAGCGTCCGTGGGGCAGGGTGCCTGGGGCGAGGGGAGCTGGGCTGAGTGGGGCAGAGGGGGCAGTAGCTGCAGGGGGTGGGGCAGGGTTGTGAGGGGTGTTGCTGGGTCACTGCGGGGGTGGGGCAGGAAGCACTAGAACCAGAGTTGGACCCCCCCCCAATCCCTTGCCGAGGGTGATGGGGCAGCCCTGGGTCCCCCTCCTGCTTGGTGGGGTGTTGCCCATGGGAGGGTGCAGCTTGCCGGGGGGAGCAGCAGGGGGAACTGGGGAGAGGAGCTGGGGGGCCCCAGGCAGCAGGGACCCCAGGCTCCGTGGTCGGGCACAGGCGGGTCTCCAGGAGTGTGGATGTGATGGGGGGGGGTCCCCTGGTGGCTGCGCAGCCCCTGCTGTTGGGGATGTGGGGACACTGGACACAGCCACGTGCAGGCTCCGTTCTTTGGGGGGTGTTAATGCTGCTGATCCCCGGCAGCTTTGTGGGGCCCCGCCCCCGCCCTTGGGTGACCCCGGCGTGTGTCTGTTCCAGGGCTCCACGTTGTTCAGTACAAGTACGGCTGTGAGCTGCGGGAGGACGGCAGCACCGGGGGCTTCCGGCAGATCGGCTACGACGGGCAGAACTTCCTCAGCTACGACACAAGCTCCTACACCTGGGTGGCGCCTGTCAGAGAGGCTGAGATCACCCAGCGCCGCTGGAACGAGGACAAGGCCGTTCTCCAGCGGTGGAAAGCCTACCTGGAGCAGGAGTGCATCGAGTGGCTGCGGAAGTACCTGGAGTACGGGAAGGAGACGCTGCAGAAGAAAGGTGAGGGAGGCAGGGAAGGGGGATGGGTCAGTCACCCCCCGTCCATAGGCAGCCCCGAGGGGGATTCCATGTCCAGAAGGCTGGGTCGGCTCTTTTGCCTCACAGTCCCTGCCTGCACCGCCTGAGTCACGCTGTCAGGGGCAAGGTGTTTGGTTTTTCTCCCCCTCTAACTCTGTCTCCTCCCCCCCCACCAGAGCGCCCGCGGGTGCAGGTGAGTGACCGGCCAGGCCAGGACGGGCTCACCACCCTCTCCTGCCGGGTGCACGGCTTCTACCCCCGCGACGTGGCCGTGGTGTGGCTGAGGGACGGGGAGCCGAGGCCCGAGGAGACGTTCCAGTGGGAAGTGCTGCCTAGTGGGGACGGGACCTTCCAGACCCGGGCCACCATCAACATCGACCCCAATAGTGGAGGCCGATACACCTGCCGCGTGGAGCACCCCAGCCTGGCGGAGGATCTGCGCGTGGACTGGGGTAAGGGGGCTGGCCATGGGAAGTGCGGCTGTCAGGCACTAATGGGGGCAGGGGGCTGACCCTGTGGGGGGAGGGGCGGCTGTGGGGGCAGGGCGAGTGTCCATGCAATGGGGGAGGGGTTGGGGTCCCCCTGCTCACTGGCCTGTTCCCGTTTCAGCGCCCAAGTCCAACGTGCCGCTGATCGTGGGGGTCGTTGTCGGGGTCCTGCTGGTGCTGGTCGTTGCCATCGCTGGAGCCGTCGTCTTCCTCAGTGAGTGCTGGGAAGGGTCCCGGGGCGTCTGTGTCAGGCCATGTGAACAGCCCATCCCCCTAGCGCCTGGGCTGGGAGATCCCTGGACAGGTCAGGACCAGATGCACCCCTGCCTGGGAATCCCCCACTGGGACTGGAGCCCCCAATGGAGCCACTTCGGGGCCAGCCCCACCGGCATCTGGAAATCCAGGGGGGGTTCTGATGGAGCCGGTCTCCCCCCGGGATGGGGTATCAGGGTCTCTGAGGCAGCCCCAGGCTCCAGGCGTTGGTGCTGGGCTGCAGACTCGGCTCAGAGCCGTTTCCAGCCCCGGGAGCTGCCGGGCTCACTGACCCCCCCCCCCCCCCCCCCCCCCTCTGCAGGGAAGAAGAAAGACGAGTACAGAGCAGCTGTAGGTGAGTGCTGAGTCCTCCCCGTCCCTGTCGCTGTGACCCTGGGACACGGTCGCCTGGGGTGGGGACTGGGCACCCCCAACCTCTACGGCCTTCCAGGGGCTGGGGCGCAGCCGCAGTGGGGCCTGGCCAGCGACACTGATGGCTGGGCTGGGGGTGGGTGGCCCATCCCCGTGGTGTCTGGGCACAAGGCAAACACCTGGCTTGGATTCACTTGGGCAGGGTGGGCAGGTGGGGGGGGGGGACCCTGCATCCCAGGTGCTGACCTGGCTCCTTCTCCCCACAGCTTATGAATTCTCCGCCAGCTCCAGTATGTTCTAGAGCTGCCCGGATCTAGTTTGTGGTCTCTGTGGGGGCTCTCCTGGAGGCTGCGGTGTGACTCAGACAGCCCAGCACACAGGAGCGTGCACACAGAGCCACATGGCTATCACCACTGCCCTGTCTGGGCACCACCCTGGCGCTGCCTGGATCCTAAACCCACCATGCACCAGCTGTGCAAACCAAACCCGCTTGTGACCATCAAGCGGACAAGTCCCTCAGCGCTGACGGCTCCGGGTCCTGAGTTCAGACAACGGTTGTGACGGCCCCTGCCCCCCCCCCCCCCCCCCCCGCTTTATGAAAGGGGCTTATGGACGTGAACGGCCGTAGCTCAGAGGTGCCGTGAGCGAATGATTGCAGGGAACCCAGCGATCGGCCCGGCACGACCCCCTGGGTCTGTCTATCCTGCTCTGGTGTGGGCGTTGCTGTGTGTGACATTACACGTGGAGTGGGGACACCTTGTGGGGTTCAGTGTGTGGATGGGAGATATGGAGGGTGTCACCCTGGATATCCTGATGAGCAACTGTTAATCTCATTTCCATGAAACGGGGGCATGGCATCCCAATGGGCCAGTCCCTCCCCCCTCCCCAAAACTGCTCAGAGCTGAGGCATGGGACTGTCGGATGTGGGTCTGAGCCCATGTCCGGGGCCAGGGACCGTGGTCGGGTACAGACCTGCCCCCTCTGGTGCGGCTGAGGAACCTCCTGACTGGGGCACTGCGATGTAGTGGGGGGGGGCTGTCTGCTCTCTAGCCCAGTGTGATGGGGGGGGCCTTGCTGGTGGCTGGGCTTGGATGGTAGCACAGCCCAGCAGGGCAGGGGCTGAGTCACTAGGCAAGGGGCTCCCAACCTGTCTGACCCCTCACTTCCCAGGGAGAGACACAGGGAAGGGGGGAGACCAGCTCCTGGCTGGGGGGCAGGGCTGGGAGAGAGTTTTAGTTTCTGTCTGGAATCATGGGGGAAGCAGCCTAGGCAAGGGGCTGGGATTTAGGGGCCCAGGCTCCCCCATCTCAAGGGGGCTGAGGCATCCTAGGCCTGCCCTGTGACCGGATTCCATCTGTGCTGGGCTGTATCCTGGAGAAGCAATAAACACCCTCTGTTCTACCGGCTGGGGGAGTCTGTTTGGCCACTATGGGGGTGCAGGATTGGGCAGAACCCTGACGCACTGTCACAGACCTCCCCACTGATTTCTGCCTGTCCTTGGGATGTGAACACGGGGGCGGCGCTGGGCTTGTGTTGGGGCGGCCGGGTCACAGCCCAGAGAGGGGGGGCCCCCCGCTCACACAGACTCTGGGTTCTAGCTCTCAGACTCTGGTCCCCTCTGGGCTTGGGCTGTAATAACAGAGCTGTGGGGCTGAGGAGCAGTGCAAAGGGTTTGGGTCCAGCTGCCCCAGGGACACTGGTGTGTGTGTAGGGGGGGGAGGAGTCAGTGCTGGGGACGTGACCCTTCTCTGGGGGGTGTCCCTGGGGCACAGACCCTCTCCCCTTCCCCAGACTTGCGCTCCCTCTGTTCCTGTCATCCCATGGATCTACACCAGGGTCAACACTGCCCCATGCTCAGGGACCAGGTGGGGGGTGACGTGGGGGGGACTGGCAAGGGGGTGAAGTGTGGGGGGGGCACATGAGGGGGGGCTCAGTGTATGGGCTGCAGCAGGCCCAGCCCCCTGGTGGGCGCTTGCAGGGAGGCAGAGTGAGCCCCCCACCGCTGCCTAGCACAGGCCCTGCTACCCCATGACTCTGCCCCGTGGTGGGGGGCAGCCATTGGGGAGCCAGGGCAGGGCTGGCACAAGGTGAGAACGTGCACCCAGCCATTGGACCCCTAATGGGCAGGATAGAGAGTGGGACGGGGCAGGGTGACAGGGACACCCCCTCCCCCCAGGTACAATCCCCAGCCTCTGGGGCACCCCCTGTCCTGCCGGCCCAGGTTCTCCTGTGCGGGTGCGGAGTGGGGGTAGTTGTGTGTGTCTCAGGGGAGCCGGGTTCTCCTGTACATTTAGAAACCCCACGAGGGGTCCCGTGGCCCCTGAGCCGAGTGTCTTGGTGGCATCAAGAGCGCTGGTGACCCGGCCACTTCCCCTGGGGAGCGTGGGGAAAGGGGGATCCCGCCAGACACAGCAGAAGGTGGGGGGGGCAGTGCCTGTGGGTTGCAGGGCCGGCACTAAAGAGGGGTCGGAAGTGCCCCCCACGCAGGGTCTGATGGCCGTGGGAGCTGACTACTACGGCCCATCTGGTGAGGTGGGGCAGGCCGCTCTGTCAACAGGGACTCTGTGAATGCCCTGTGGCCAGCTAGGTTTGGGGTCTGGGTGCTGAGGGGCTGCAGGCCTGTCCTGAGAGGGGCCCGGGGCCGGCTGGGCCAGGCTGTGCGGGTCGGCTCCTTAGACCAGCTGTGGGGAGATTCCCTGGGGCTGGTTTCTCCGGCGCGTGACGTGGCTGGCGAGTTCTGCGCTGAGCGCCACCACCTGCCTGTGCAGCCCCTCAGCACGAGCTACTGCTGACCCCCGGCAGGGATTGTTACGGGGGGGGTCTATGCAGCCCCCCAGCACAGGGGCTACTGCTGACCCCCGGCAGGGATTGTTACGGGGGGGGGTCTATGCAGCCCCCCAGCACGGGCTACTGCTAACCTCCGGCAGGGATTGTTACGGGGGGTCTATGCAGCCCCCCAGCACAGGGGCTACTGCTAACCTCCGGCAGGGATTGTTACGGGGGGTCTATGCAGCCCCCCAGCACAGGGGCTACTGCTGACCTCCGGCAGGGATTGTTACGGGGGGTCTATGCAGCCCCCCAGCACAGGGGCTACTGCTGACCCCCGGCAGGGATTGTTACGGGGGGTCTGTGCAGCCCCCAGCACAGGGGCTACTGCTAACCCCCGGGCAGGGATTGTTACGGGGGGTCTGTGCAGCCCCCCAGCACAGGGGCTACTGCTAACCCCGGCAGGGATTGTTACGGGGGGTCTGTACAGCCCCCCAGCACAGGGGCTACTGCTGACCCCGGCAGGGATTGTTACGGGGGGTCTGTACAGCCCCCCAGCACAGGGGCTACTGCTGACCCCGGCAGGGATTGTTACGGGGGGTCTGTACAGCCCCCCAGCACAGGGGCTACTGCTGACCCCGGCAGGGATTGTTACGGGGGGTCTGTACAGCCCCCCAGCACAGGGGCTACTGCTAACCCCGGCAGGGATTGTTACGGGGGGGGTCTATGCAGCCCCCCAGCACAGGGGCTACTGCTAACCCCGGCAGGGATTGTTACGGGGGGTCTGTGCAGCCCCCCAGCACAGGGGCTACTGCTGACCCCCAGCAGGGATTGTTACGGGGGTTCTGTGCAGCCCCCCAACACAGGGGCTACTGCTAACCCCGGCAGGGATTGTTACGGGGGGTCTGTGCAGCCCCCCAGCACAGGGGCTACTGCTAACCCCAGGCAGGGATTGTTACGGGGGTCTGTGCAGCCCCCCAGCACAGGGGCTACTGCTAACCCCCGGGCAGGGATTGTTACCGGGGGGGGTCTGTACAGCCCCCCAGCACAGGGGCTACTGCTAACCCCGGCAGGGATTGTTACGGGGGGTCTGTACAGCCCCCCAGCACAGGGGCTACTGCTAACCCCGGCAGGGATTGTTACGGGGGGGGTCTATGCAGCCCCCCAGCACAGGGGCTACTGCTAACCCCCAGCAGGGATTGTTATGGGGGGTCTGTACAGCCCCCCAGCACAGGGGCTACTGCTAACCCCGGCAGGGATTGTTACGGGGGGTCTGTACAGCCCCCCAGCACAGGGGCTACTGCTGACCCCCAGCAGGGATTGTTACGGGGGTTCTGTGCAGCCCCCCAACACAGGGGCTACTGCTAACCCCGGCAGGGATTGTTACGGGGGGTCTGTGCAGCCCCCCAGCACAGGGGCTACTGCTGACCCCCAGCAGGGATTGTTACGGGGGGTCTGTGCAGCCCCCCAGCACAGGGGCTACTGCTAACCCCGGCAGGGATTGTTACGGGGGGTCTGTGCAGCCCCCCAGCACAGGGGCTACTGCTAACCCCCGGGCAGGGATTGTTACCGGGGGGGGTCTGTACAGCCCCCCAGCACAGGGGCTACTGCTAACCCCGGACAGGGATTGTTACCGGGGGGGGTCTGTACAGCCCCCCAGCACAGGGGCTACTGCTAACCCCCAGCAGGGATTGTTACGGGGGGTCTGTGCAGCCCCCCAGCACAGGGGCTACTGCTAACCCCGGACAGGGATTGTTACCGGGGGGGGGTCTGTACAGCCCCCCAGCACAGGGGCTACTGCTAACCCCGGCAGGGATTGTTACGGGGGGTCTGTACAGCCCCCCAGCACAGGGGCTACTGCTAACCCCCAGCAGGGATTGTTACGGGGGGTCTGTACAGCCCCCCAGCACAGGGGCTACTGCTAACCCCGGACAGGGATTGTTACCGGGGGGGGGGGTCTGTGCAGCTCCCCCTCCCATGGAGAAAGGGGGCGCACACCCCATGAACGCCCACAGCCTGGCGCTGATTGGTCGAGGGCCCGGCTGCCCGAGAGGCTGGCACCCGAGTGCTGCAGACGGGCCCCTTGCCAGGCTGCTCTCCGCCCAGGCCTAAAACCGGGGGCATGGCTGGGACCCTGGGGGGACGGGTCTGGCTCTACAAGATGGGGGGCCCCAGCTGGCTGGAGAACAGGCCCAGAGGGGGCTCAGCACCTCAGGGGTCAGTCCTAAGGGGGTCCTGACCCCTTGCACCAGCTCTGCCCCCCAACCCCTCACGCTGGCCCTGCCCCCTCCCTCTGCCCTGTCCCAGCCAGCTGCATTTACCCAGGGTGAGAGGTGCCCTGAGATCAGACCAGGGGTGTGAGCCGGGCGAGGGGCCAGGAGCTCTGGGCCGATGGGTAAGACACTGGGGTAGGGAGCTCTGTGCCGTGGGGCTGCTGGGCTGGGGTTGCTGCCTGACCAGTGCTGGCCCATGGGGGGCGCTCTCGCTCCAGCCCTGCCCCTCTAGGAGCCCCCCGCCCTGGGTGTCTGGGCTGCCACAGGCGGGAGGAGGCAGGTGACCAGGCAGCAGGTGTGAACCTCAGGCCGCGAGGGCCGGGTCAGACCAAGCCCCAAACCGCAGGCCTGTCCCTGTGGAACTGGGCTGGTTGGGGGCCAAGTGGGGTCACGGGGTCACACGTCTCCCCCCCGCCCCCCCTCGTGTCCATCCCCAGCCCCCCCGCCAACCCGGCCCTGGTGATTTCTCGGAAACCGAACGGGACCCGATGGAGGCCGACGGGGCGTTGGTGCCTCGTGCAGGGAGCCGGGTGCGGTTTCAGCTCCAGCTGGGCACCCGGGCACCTTCCAGTGAGTCAGCTCATGCTGGGGTGTGTGAGGCAAAGGCCTTGCCACGGAGCTGGGGGGCTGCAGCCCTGCCAGCCTCCCTCTAGGGCCAGGCCTGGGGGTCAGGGCGTCTGGGTCTGTCCCGGCTCTGGGAGGGGAGTGGGGTCTATTGGTTAGAGCTGGGGGGCTGGGAGCCAGGGTTCCTGGGGTCTCTGGGAGGGGAGCGGGAGATAGTGGGAAGCGCAGGGAATGGGGGCCAAGGGGCCTGGGTCTGTCCCACCTCTGGAAGGGCAGTCAGGTCCAGTGGTTAGAGCAGGTTCTCTCCCTGACTGGAGCAGGGCAGTGGGGGCTAGTGGTTGGAGCGGGGGAGGGGGCTGGGGTCTCTCCCAGCTCTGGGAGGGGAGTGGGGACTAGTGGTTGGAGCGGAGGCTGGCAGTCAGGATGCAGGTTAGTTGCTTGGGCCCTGTGCCTGGTGAGGGCAGTGCTGGGAGGGGAGTGTGGGAGCCCAGTAGCTGGATTTGGGGTGGGGTGCCCCTCCCAGCCTGGTAGCAAAGCTGGCGCTTGCCCTGCAGCCAGGGCCGCACTGTGATTTCCGTGGGCCCGAGGTGGGCCCCTTCCTCCATTAAAAAAAATTAAACATTTTTGATAGAACTTTAAATATTTCAACATTTTATTTGTTTGCTGTTTGAGGCACAATGGAATAGATGTTCGTGGGCCCTGAACGTTTCATTCTTTTCCGATGTGAGAAAAAATGAAATCATTCTCGTGGGCCCCTAAAAGTATCATGGGCCCCAGGCCCTGTGCCTAATGGGTAAGTCTGCCCTGCCTGCAGCTGGGAAAGGGGGCGGGCCCTCAGCGGTGGGGCGGGGCTCTGTGGGATGCATGGCCAGGGGGCGGGGCCTCGGGGCTGGGGGCGGGGCTCTGTGTGGGATGCAGGGGCCAGGGGACGGGGGCTGGGGGCGGGGCTCTGTGGGATGCATGGGCCAGGGGGCGGGGCTTCGGGGCTGGGGGCGGGGCTCTGTGTAGGATGCATGGGCCAGGGGCGTGGCCTCGGGGCTGGGGGCGGAGCTCTGTGGGATGAATGGGCCAGGGGGCGGGGCCTCGGGGCTGGGGCGGGGCTCTGTGTGGGATGCATGGGCCAGGGGGCGGGGCCTCGGGGCTGGGGGCGGGGCTCATCCCGGGATTCCCCGTTGTGCTCACCCAAACTTTGAGTTTCGCTTTTCCCAGCCCAAGCTGCCCAGCCTGGTTCTTCCCGGCGACCGATGACGCGGCGGGGCTGTGCGCTCCCATTGGCTGGAGCCTTCCCAGCTGGTCTCAGGATTCCAACAGCTGTTAGGTGGTCCCAGCCATGGCCCCCTTTCTATTGCTGCTGCTGGGCGCTGTGGCCCTCCAGGGGCGCCAGGCCGGTGAGTGGGGGCAGCGGGGGGGGGGTTGGAGTGTGGGGGGAAGGGGCACAGGGGATGGGGAAAGAGATGGGGGGCTGGGACATGGGGTCTCAGCCATTCCAGACTCTGCTCTCAGCCCGGGGTCTGGTTCTGGCCCGGGCCGGCTCCTGTCCCCAGCGCTGGGGGGCGGGCCAGGTGCTGCTTGAGGACACATGTTTAACTGGTTAACCAATGAAAGGGGGGGACTGCGGCTCCGCAGGGCTGAACCCCCCCTCTGCTCCCCCCCCCCACAGCAGGGTGGAGCGGCTCCCTCCCCCGCAGCACCCCTGGGCCTGCTGCAGACAGGCACAGCTGGGGGCTGGCGTTCAGAGTGAGGCTCACGGGTGAACCTTTCACGTCCCTGCCTTGTGTCAGCATAAGTGTGAGCGCACGAGGCTTTGCACCGGTGTAACTGAACCAGTGACGTGTCATCGCACTGGTGCGGCTCTCCCTGTGGGCACGGCCTAGCCAGCTCCCGATAAACCAGAGCAGCCCAGTGACACGGGGACAGGCGTGTCCACTCGGCCCGTTGTACCTGACGCTGTGAGCTGGGCTCTGCCGGCGCGACGCGGCTGGTAGCGAGGCGGCCGTGTGCACAAGGCGTGTCACTAGCTCTGCTTGTGCATCTGCGTGATTCAAAGGGGCAGCTGCCGGGAGCCCGGGGGCAGCTGAGAGGACGTGTCCCCGTCAACATGCCAAGGGGGATTAGAGAGACTTTAGAACCAGAAACCTCCACAGTCCTGGGGGATTCCCCCGTCCCCATGTGGCCTGGGGACGCGTCGCCTCGGGGCGGGAGGCAGAGAAAGTCTCTCGACACCTGGACTGGCGGATGTTGGAGCAGCTCGTTTCAGGGTCCCCCAGGGAGGAGGCGGGTCTGGATTTCGTGGGGCGCAGGGCCTGGCCCAGGAGGGGGATGTAGCTGGGCCGCTTGGTACCAGCCACCCTAGAGTATTAAACACCCCGGGGATGGGAGAACAGCTCGTTTCAGGATCCCCCAGGGAGGAGGCCGGTCTGGATTTCGTGGGGCGCAGGGCCTGGCCCAGGAGGGTACCAGCCACCCTAGAGTATTAAACACCCCAGGGGTGGGAGAACAGCTCGTTTCAGGGTCCCCCAGGGAGGAGGCCGGTCTGGTTTTCGTGGGGCGCAGGGCCTGGCCCAGGAGGGTACCAGCCACCCTAGAGTATTAAACACCCCAGGGGTGGGAGAACAGCTCGTTTCAGGGTCCCCCAGGGAGGAGGCCGGTCTGGATTTCGTGGGGCGCAGGGCCTGGGCCAGGAGGGTACCAGCCTCCCTAGAGTATTAAACACCCCGGGGATGGGAGAACAGCTCGTTTCAGGATCCCCCAGGGAGGAGGCGGGTCTGGATTTCGTGGGGCGCAGGGCCTGGCCCAGGAGGGGGATGTAGCTGGGCCGCTTGGTACCAGCCACCCTAGAGTATTAAACACCCCGGGGATGGGAGAACAGCTCGTTTCAGGGTCCCCCAGGGAGGAGGCCGGTCTGGATTTCGTGGGGCGCAGGGCCTGGTCCAGGAGGGGAATGTAGCTGGGCCGCTTGGTACCAGCCTCCCTAGAGTAGTAAACACCCCAGGGCTGGGAGAACAGCCCGGAAGCCCCCGCGGCAGCGCTTCACTTCCCAAGGGGGCACCCCACAGACATGGGGAAACCGACCGAACGGGCGGGCGAAGGGGGCACCCCACAGACGTGGGGAAACCGACCGAACGGGCGGGCGAAGGGGGCACCCCACAGACGTGGGGAAACCGACCGAACGGGCGGGCGAAGGGGGCACCCCACAGACGTGGGGAAACCGACCGAACGGGCGGGCGAAGGGGGCACCCCACAGACGTGGGGAAACCGACCGAACGGGCGGGCGAAGGGGGCACCCCACAGACACGGGGAAACCGACCGAACGGGCGGGCGAAGGGGACACCCCACAGACACGGGGAAACCGACCGAACGGGCGGGCGAAGGGGGCACCCCACAGACACGGGGAAACCGACCGAACGGGCGGGCGAAGGGGGCACCCCACAGACACGGGGAAACCGACCGAAGGGCGTGCGAAGGGGGCACCCCACAGACACGGGGAAACCGACCGAAGGGCGTGCGAAGGGGGCACCCCACAGACACGGGGAAACCGACCGAACGGGCGGGGGAAGGGGGCACCCCACAGACACGGGGAAACCGACCGAACGGGCGGGCGAAGGGGACACCCCACAGACACGGGGAAACCGACCGAACGGGCGGGCGAAGGGGGCACCCCACAGACACGGGGAAACCGACCGAACGGGCGGGCGAAGGTGCAGCCCCCAACGGGAATCCTGCAGCTGCAGACACTGGTTGCAGACACCACAGAGCCCAGCTCCATAGTATGTTCCAAACTGAACCCCCGCAGGAGCCCCCCTAAAGCCACTGGGCCCCGCACAGGGAGGGGCTGAAAGGCACCTGGAGCGGGACCCCAGTGCGAGGGACAGGAAGGGGCGTGTGCGGGCGCCGGTGCCCCAGTCTCCCTCGGGACGGTAGAAGGAGTCTGAGAGCAGCTGCCCCACAGCCGGGGGGTTGGTGGGTTTTGCCATCAGCTGCATGGGAAGCCGGCAGCTGCCAAACACCCCGGGGGCCCTGGCTGACGCCCCCCCCCACTCTGCCACTGCCCCCCCCAATGCCCAGCCCCTCCCCCTTCTGCTCTTCATACCTGCCCCCCACTCTGCCACTGCCCCCCAATGCCCAGCCCCTCCCCTTCTGCCCTTCATACCCACCCCCCCACTCTGCCACTGCCCCCCAATGCCCAGCCCCTCCCCCTTCTGCTCTTCATACCCGCCCCCCCACTCTGCCACTGCCCCCAATGCCCAGCCCCTCCCCTTCTGCCCTTCATACCCACCCCCCCACTCTGCCACTGCCCCCCAATGCCCAGCCCCTCCCCCTTCTGCCCTTCATACCTGCCCCCCACTCTGCCACTGCCCCCCCAATACCCCACCCGACCCCCTTCTGCCCTTCATACCCGCCCCCCCACTCTGCCACTGCCCCCCCAATGCCCAGCCCCTCCCCCTTCTGCCCTTCATACCCGCCCCCCCACTCTGCCACTGCCCCCCCAATGCCCAGCCCCTCCCCCTTCTGCCCTTCATACCCGCCCCCCCACTCTGCCACTGCCCCCCAATGCCCAGCCCCTCCCCCTTCTGCCATTCATACCTGCCCCCCCACTCTGCCACTGCCCCCCCAATGCCCAGCCCCTCCCCCTTCTGCCCTTCATACCCGCCCCCCCACTCTGCCACTGCCCCCCAATGCCCAGCCCCTCCCCCTTCTGCCATTCATACCCGCCCCCCCACTCTGCCACTGCCCCCCAATGCCCAGCCCCTCCCCCTTCTGCCATTCATACCTGCCCCCCCACTCTGCCACTGCCCCCCAATGCCCAGCCCCTCCCCCTTCTGCCCTTCATACCTGCCCCCCCACTCTGCCACTGCCCCCAATGCCCAGCCCCTCCCCCTTCTGCCCTTCATACCCGCCCCCCCACTCTGCCACTGCCCCCCAATGCCCAGCCCCTCCCCCTTCTGCCCTTCATACCCGCCCCCCCACTCTGCCACTGCCCCCCCAATGCCCAGCCCCTCCCCCTTCTGCTCTTCATACCCGCCCCCCCACTCTGCCACTGCCCCCAATGCCCAGCCCCTCCCCCTTCTGCCATTCATACCCGCCCCCCCACTCTGCCACTGCCCCCAATGCCCAGCCCCTCCCCCTTCTGCCCTTCATACCCGCCCCCCCACTCTGCCACTGCCCCCCCCAATGCCCAGCCCCTCCCCCTTCTGCTCTTCATACCTGCCCCCCCACTCTGCCACTGCCCCCCCAATGCCCAGCCCCTCCCCCTTCTGCCCTTCATACCTGCCCCCCCACTCTGCCACTGCCCCCAATGCCCAGCCCCTCCCCCTTCTGCCCTTCATACCCGCCCCCCCACTCTGCCACTGCCCCCCAATGCCCAGCCCCTCCCCCTTCTGCCCTTCATACCCGCCCCCCCACTCTGCCACTGCCCCCCCAATGCCCAGCCCCTCCCCCTTCTGCTCTTCATACCCGCCCCCCCACTCTGCCACTGCCCCCAATGCCCAGCCCCTCCCCCTTCTGCCATTCATACCCGCCCCCCCACTCTGCCACTGCCCCCAATGCCCAGCCCCTCCCCCTTCTGCCCTTCATACCCGCCCCCCCACTCTGCCACTGCCCCCCCCAATGCCCAGCCCCTCCCCCTTCTGCCATTTATACCCACCCCCCCACTCTGCCACTGCCCCCCCAATGCCCAGCCCCTCCCCTTCTGCCCTTCATACCCGCCCCCCACTCTGCCACTGCCCCCCCAATGCCCAGCCCCTCCCCCTTCTGCTCTTCATACCCGCCCCCCCACTCTGCCACTGCCCCCCCAATGCCCAGCCCCTCCCCCTTCTGCTCTTCATACCCGCCCCCCCACTCTGCCACTGCCCCCCAATGCCCAGCCCCTCCCCCTTCTGCCCTTCATACCCGCCCCCCCACTCTGCCACTCCCCCCCAATGCCCAGCCCCTCCCCCTTCTGCTCTTCATACCCGCCCCCCCACTCTGCCACTCCCCCCCAATGCCCAGCCCCTCCCCCTTCTGCCATTCATACCCGCCCCCCCACTCTGCCACTGCCCCCCCAATGCCCAGCCCCTCCCCCTTCTGCTCTTCATACCCGCCCCCCCACTCTGCCACTCCCCCCCAATGCCCAGCCCCTCCCCCTTCTGCCATTCATACCCGCCCCCCCACTCTGCCACTCCCCCCCAATGCCCAGCCCCTCCCCCTTCTGCCATTCATACCCGCCCCCCCACTCTGCCACTGCCCCCCAATGCCCAGCCCCTCCCCCTTCTGCCCTTCATACCCGCCCCCCCACTCTGCCACTCCCCCCCAATGCCCAGCCCCTCCCCCTTCTGCTCTTCATACCCGCCCCCCCACTCTGCCACTGCCCCCCCAATGCCCAGCCCCTCCCCCTTCTGCCCTTCATACCCGCCCCCCCACTCTGCCACTGCCCCCAATGCCCAGCCCCTCCCCCTTCTGCCCTTCATACCCGCCCCCCCACTCTGCCACTGCCCCCCAATGCCCAGCCCCTCCCCCTTCTGCCATTCATACCCACCCCCCCACTCTGCCACTGCCCCCAATGCCCAGCCCCTCCCCCTTATGCTCTTCATACCCGCCCCCCCACTCTGCCACTGCCCCCCAATGCCCAGCCCCTCCCCCTTCTGCTCTTCATACCCGCCCCCCCACTCTGCCACTGCCCCCAATGCCCAGCCCCTCCCCCTTATGCTCTTCATACCCGCCCCCCCACTCTGCCACTGCCCCCCAATGCCCAGCCCCTCCCCCTTCTGCTCTTCATACCCGCCCCCCCACTCTGCCACTGCCCCCAATGCCCAGCCCCTCCCCCTTATGCTCTTCATACCCGCCCCCCCACTCTGCCACTGCCCCCCCAATGCCCAGCCCCTCCCCCTTCTGCTCTTCATACCCGCCCCCTCCCCTGCTTCCCACTCCCATGGCGGGTCCCGCCGGCCCAGCCCGGTGCTGTGTGTGTGTGTGTGGGGGGGTGTCCCGGTGCGGGCGGCTCTGACCCCCCCATCTCTCCCCAGGCCCCCACTCCCTGCGCTATTCCTACACGGGCATGTCGGAGCCCGGCCCGGGGCTGCCCCACTTCAGCCTGGTGGGCTCGGTGGACGGGCAGCCCCTGGTGCGCTACGACAGCGAGACGGGCGTGGTGCAGCCCCGCGTGGACTGGCTGGAGTGGGGCGTGGACCCGCTGTACTGGGAGGACGAGACTCGGGCGTCGCGGATCCGGCAGTTCGCATTCGGCGTGGACCTGGACACCCTGCGCGGGCGCTACAACCAGAGCGCGGGTGGGGGGGCGCTCCGCGGGGGGGCTGGAAGGGGGGGCGCTCCGCGGGGGGGCCGGCTGGGGCTGGGGAGCCTGCCGACCCACGGGGAGCGCTGGAGTCTGTGCTGGGCGGCCCCCACCCTGCAGCTCAGCCCTGTGCCCAGAGCGGGGGGGAGGGGGTGGCCCCACTGCAGGGCATGGGGACTGAGCTCCCCCCCAACCCATCGCCTTCCATTAGTTCAGGCCCCGTGGGGCGGTCGGGGGGCAGAGGACTCGGCCTTGGGGAGGGGCTGCAAGGGACGCCTGGGGCAGGGGGCTCCGTGTGTGGGGCAGTGGCTCGGGGTGTGGCAGCGATTCGGGGGGGGGGGTCCCATGCACGTGACAGGCGGCTGCTCCGTGCTCAGCCCCTCTCCGCCCGGTGTCTGTCCCAGGCCTGCACACCCTGCAGCTCGTGTACGGCTGTGACCTCCAGCCGGACGGGCGCACGGGGGGGTATTGGCAGTACGGCTACGACGGGGACGACTTCCTCAGCTTCGACAAGGGCACCGGGACCTGGGTGGCCGCCGCCCCGGAGGCTCAGCTCTCCAAGGCGAAGTGGGACGCCGACAGGGCTGCCAACGAGCGATACAGGCGCTACCTGGAGCAGACCTGCGTCGAGTGGCTGCAGAAGTACCTGGCGTTCGGGAAGCACATGCTGCAGAGGAAAGGTGAGGGGGTCGTACCGTGCCGGGGGGGGCGCTGGCTGGGCCACGCACCTGCCCCCCTCCCTCTGATGCTGAGCAGCGGCTCCAGGCGGCTTCTTGGGCCCAGTTTGTCTGTGGGGTCCCCTAATGCACCATCTCCCCCCAGAGCGCCCGCGGGTGCAGGTGAGCGACCGGCCGGGCCGGGACGGGCTCACCACCCTCTCCTGCCGGGTGCACGGCTTCTACCCCCGCGACGTGGCCGTGGTGTGGCTGAGGGACGGGGAGCCGAGGCCCGAGGAGACGTTCCAGTGGGGGGGGGTGCCCAGCGGGGACGGGACCTTCCAGACCCGGGTCACCATCGACATCGCCCCCAGCAGTGGAGGCCGATACACCTGCCGCGTGGAGCACCCCAGCCTGGCGGAGGATCTGCGCGTGGACTGGGGTGAGGGGAGAGATGGGGGAGGGAGGCGGTGGCACCAATGGGGGGTGGGGCAGCTGCTGCGTGGGGGTGGTGGGGCACAGACAGGCAGTGGGGGGTGACCAGGGATCTGGCCCTGCACCCAGGGGAAGTGAGGAGCGACCGGGGGGGGGGGGGGTCAGCGAGGGCCCTGGGGTCCCTTTCCAGAGTCCCCCAGGCCCTGCCCCTCCAACCTGCCGGCTGGGGAGCCAACCCCTGGTCACTCACCCAGGCGGGGTGGCTCGGGGAGGGGTGGGGGTGTCCGGCTGCAGGGGAGGGGCCAGGAGGGAACACGGAGGCTGTGCCCGCACCGGGAGCAGGGTGGGTGCAGGTCGGTGGGTGGGTGACGGGTTGCTGGGCCCCTCCCCCTCGGTGCAGGCCCCGGTCTGACCCCCCCCAGTGCCCGTGAGCTGTGAGCACGTCCGGCCCTGCCCCCCTGACCCTGCCTCTCCCTGCAGGGTGACGGAGCCGTCGGCCTGCACCCGCGGAGGGTCCCAGCTGGGGGAGCCCGGAGCCCAGCCGGCTGCGGAAGATGCTGACGGCCCCTTTGCTGTGATTGTGCCCGAGCCGAGCGCCCGGCCTGAGCCCACGACTCCTGCGTTCCCGGGACACGCGACTCTCCTGGCGTCTGGCCAAGCGGGGCTTTGCCCCACGGACGCTGCTGCTCCAATAAATCTGCGGGTCTCTGAGGCGCCCAGGGCCCCGCGTTGTCACTGGACCCGTCACATTTGCTGAAAGACGTTTAGGGGTCCCCTGGGCCCCGCCTGCCCCAGACACACGAGCTGGGAGCTTGGGGCGGCTCTGCGGGGGCAGCGGGAGGCAGGGGGGCTCCGTGAGCGCCCTGGGGCCAGCTGGGTTTGGGGTCTGGGGGCTGCAGGCCTGTCCTGAGGGGCCCGGGGCCGGCTGGGCTTGGGGTCTGGGGGCCGCGGGGCTGCAGGCCTGTCCTGAGAGGGGCCTGGGGCCGGCTGGACTTGGGGGCTGGGGGCCGCGGGGCTGCAGGCCTGTCCTTAGACCAGCTGTGGGGAGAATCCCTGGGGCTGGTTTCTCCGGCACGTGGCTGGCGAGGTCTTTGCTCTGCCGACACCTGCGCCGGGGCCCGAGCTGGCTGGACAACAGGCCCAGGTCTCGGCACCTCAGGTCTTGTTCCAAGGGGTCCTGACTCCCAGCCCCTCACTGGGCTCTGCCCCGGCCCCTCGCACCAGCTCTGCCCCCCTCTGCCCCCTTGCACTGGCAGTGCCACCCCCCCTCGCGCCAGCTCTGCCCCCCTCTGCCCCTTGCACTGACAGTGCCACCCCTGGCTCCTCACGCCAGCTCTGCCCCCCTCTATCCTCTTGCACCGGCTGTGACAGTGCATCAGGGAGCCCCCGACCCTGCCCCCCGTCCACAGCCAGACGTGACTCTCGCCGGCCGGTCCAGTGGAAGGTTTAGTGCGTCTCCGAGCCGCGGCCTGGCCGAGGGTCGATGTTCGCGCAGGAGCCGGGGCAGCCTAGGTCCTCTGGGGGGAAGGGCTCCTGGGCCCTGAACCCTCCTGTCCAGGACTTAGTCTGCTCCCTCCATGCCCCCAGCCCTGCCCCCAGCCAGGTGTCCGTCTCTGCCCCCCCCCCTTTGTCTCTCCCCTGGGAGGAGCCTTGTTCCCTGCCCAGGCTGGGACGGGGTGTCTGGGCCCATCCACGTGTGGGGGAGTCAGTGGGAATTGCACAGCCGGGGGGACACCAGGTCACAGAACAGACAGCCCCCCACATCACACCCGCTCTGCCCCTCCCTGCTGCCCGGCCCCTGCCAGCCCCATTTACACCCGGGTACATTCTGCGCTTAGTACCGTGCTGTGGGGTTGCTGCCTGGCCAGCACTGGCCTGTGGGGGGCGCTCTCGCTCCAGCCCTGCGGTCCCTATGGGAGGGAGGGGGCAGGGGGCCGGGCGGCAGGCGTGGGGCTCAGGCCCGAGGGCAGGGTCAGACCACGCGCCGTGGGCCCCCCATAAACGAGGGACGGGAGACGTCGGTTCATTGACCAGTCGAGTGACCTCACGAATCCGTCTCGGTTACTGGGCTAGTCCATCGGCGCGGGGCGGGGGCAGCCAGCACCCTGGGGTCCCCTCTGGGCGCCCCCGCTGCACCGCGCTGCCGCCTCTGTATCAGTGGGGGGGAGCCCCTGTTCAGGGGGGTCTGAGCCCACTGCCCCTCGCCCATCCCCCGACACACAGAGACCAGGGACCCAGCCCTGCCCAGCCTGGCTACCGGCCTCGCTGGACCCCTCCTCTCTGAGCGCCTTCCGCCCCTGGGACCGGCTCCAGCCCCTCCCTTACCCTCCGCCGACCTGGCCCGGGTGATTTCTTGGAAACAGGACGGGACCTGGCGGAGACCGGCAGGGGGCATCGGTGTCTCGTGCAGCGAGCTGGGCGCCGTGCCAGCTGGGACTTTCCAGTGACTTAGACCAGGCTGGGTAACTGGCCGGCAGCCACGGGGCGTGTGCAGGGCAAAGGCCTTGCCACGGAGCTGGGGAGCTGCAGCCCTGGGCACCTGGGTCTGTCCCGGCTCTGGGAGGGGAGTGGGGGCTAGTGGTTGGAGCAGGGGGACTGGGAGCCAGGACGCCTGGGTTTCCTCCTGGCACTGGGAGGGAAGTGGAGACTGGTGGTTAGAGCTCGGGGGCTGGCAGTCAGGATGTCTGGGCTGTTCCCAGTTCAGCACCTCCCTGATTTCCCCCCGTCTGGGCTGGGAACCCACCTGTGTCCCAGCCCAGGTCCCCCACTGCGAAATGGGGTAATAACCCTTCCTCCTCTGGTCCCCGGGGCCACTCAGAGAACCCCCCCCCATAGCGACAGGCCCCGGCTCCCCGCAGACTCGGGTATCACGGGTCACACGGCGGGCAGCCCCCTCCCCAATGACAGTATCAGTCACCTGGGGCAGCCCCCCACCCCGCCCTGCCCCCAGCTCTGGGCTCCGGCCCTGGCCAGAAGTAGCGCAGCCCTACGGGGAGCAGTTCCACAGGAAACACAACCCGTGGCCTGGCAGCACGTTACAGACTCAGCACATGGAGATGGGCTTGTGAGTTTTCGTGGACACTGGAACGTCCTCAGACGACCGGCGTTTGCAGCGCAAGACACGGCACCGGTCCGACCCGAACAGCAGCGCTCGCCAGGGTCTATAGGCCCAGGGGTGGCTGCCAGGGGTCCGGTTCCTCGCCCAGGGCTCCAGCGGGGGACGACCCCGCACGGGGTGCAGCCCGCAAATCGCTGCTTGTCTCTGGCTTGCAGCCCCGCGCTCTGCTGCTTTCGCAGGAGTTTTACAGCGCGTTAATATTTTTGTATTTTTTACACCCAAAAATGTCATTGCCCGCCCGGCTCCCATTAAGTTGTTTTAACAAAGGTGTTGCAATGGTAGAAAAAAATTGTGTGTCTGAAAATTAGGTACAGGGGTTACTTATAATTTTTTTAAAGGGGGGTACTTTGAGAAACACTGCTCTAGCTAGACTGAGCGTGTGGGTTGTGCATGGCCTGTTGAATTGTGTGCCCACGTCCTTGTGTGATTTGTGTCTCTTCATCCTTTGTCTCCATCCTTTCACCTCGTTTTCCCCTTTGCTTGGACTCCCAGGTCCTTAGATCATTGAGGGCCGCCAGAGTGCTCGCCTCACAACTTCCAGTCTTTTCTACCCAGTGGGGAACCCACCCGCTCTCTTGGGTTGTGTTTCCCCTGGGCCCTGCTTCCCCTCTCCTACCAGCTGCATGAGTTTGCTACGGTCTGCCTGCTTGAAACCCATTGTCTTTGTTTTGGTGTTCGCCTGCCTTCCCCCTCCCGCCTCCCATTGCTTAGAGCCGGGGGCGCCAGCCTTTTTAAGCACAAGGTCACTGTTTTGAGTGTAAATGCAACCCAAGATCTACCTCCCACCCCAACACCCTGGCCCCGCCTCCTTTGTGCCCCTTCTGAGGCCCCGCCCCCCGCTCACTCCGTCCTCCCTCCCCCATCCTCCCTGCCTTGCACCAGGCTGGGGCAGCGGGTTGGGGCACAGGCTCTGGTTGGGGATGGAGGGATCTGGAGAGGGAGGGGGGCTCTGAGCGCAGCGTGGGGCAGGCAGTCGGGGTGTGGGAGGGGTTCCAGGCGCAGGCTCTGGTCGGGGATGGAGGGATCTGGAGAGGGAGGGGGGCTCTGAGCGGAGCATGGGGCAGGCAGTCGGGGTGTAGGAGGGGTTCCAGGCGCAGGCTCTGGTTGGGGATGGAGGGATCTGGAGAGTGAGGGGGGCTCTGAGCGGAGCGTGGGGCAGGCAGTCGGGTGCAGGAGGGGTTCCAGGCGCAGGCTCTGGTCGGGGATGGAGGGATCTGGAGAGGGAGGGGGGCTCTGAGCGGAGCATGGGGCAGGCAGTCGGGGTGTAGGAGGGGTTCCAGGCGCAGGCTCTGGTTGGGGATGGAGGGATCTGGAGAGTGAGGGGGGCTCTGAGCGGAGCGTGGGGCAGGCAGTCGGGTGCAGGAGGGGTTCCAGGCGCAGGCTCTGGTCGGGGATGCAGAGATCTGGAGAGGGAGGGGGGCTCTGAGCGGAGCATGGGGTAGGCAGTCGGGGTGTAGGAGGGGTTCCAGGCGCAGGCTCTGGTTGGGGATGGAGGGATCTGGAGAGTGAGGGGGGCTCTGAGCGGAGCATGGGGCAGGCAGTCGGGGTGTAGGAGGGGTTCCAGGCGCAGGCTCTGGTTGGGGATGGAGGGATCTGGAGAGTGAGGGGGGCTCTGAGCGGAGCGTGGGGCAGGCAGTCGGGTGCAGGAGGGGTTCCAGGCACAGGCTCTGGTTGGGGATGGAGGGATCTGGAGAGGGAGGGGGGCTCTGAGCGGAGCGTGGGGCAGGCAGTCGGGGTGTGGGAGGGGTTCCAGGCGCAGGCTCTGGTCGGGGATGGAGGGATCTGGAGAGGGAGGGGGGCTCTGAGCAGAGCATGGGGCAGGCAGTCGGGGTGTAGGAGGGGTTCTAGGTGCAGGCTCTGGTCGGGGATGGAGGGATCTGGAGAGGGAGGGGGGGCTCTGAGCAGAGCATGGGGCAGGCAGTCGGGGTGTAGGAGGGGTTCTAGGTGCAGGCTCTGGTCGGGGATGCAGGGATCTGGAGAGGGAGGGGGGCTCTGAGCGCAGTGTGGGGCAGGCAGTCGGGGTGTAGGAGGGGTTCCAGGTGCAGGGTCTGGGAGGGTGTTTGGATGCAGGGTGCTCGGGGCTAGGGAATAGGTTTGGGGTGCAGGAGGGGTTCATGCCTGGGGCAGGGTTTCGGGATGCAGGCTCCAGCTGGGCCCTGCTACCCTCCGGTGGCTTCTGGGGGGGGAGCAGTGGGGCTAAGACAGGCTGACCCTGCCCTGGCCCTGCACCGCTCCCCAAAGCAGCCAGCAAACTCCCCCCTTGCTGCTGTAGAGGCACCTCCTCGGACAATCAGGACATTCTGTGGTTTGGGTCCCACCGAGGACTTTTTCCTGGACTCGGCCTGATAATTAGTGAGCAGGGCGTGGGTGGGGGACGGGGAGCGGGCATTTTCCAGCAGGCTGGTTTCTGTGCCCCCGAGTTGAGTGCGGTTCTGGGGTTGGGCTTTCGGCTCTCCGTTCTGTATACGGATGGAGCGATGCGCACGAGGCGCAGGCAGCATTTGGGGGTGTCTTTCCCCTGGTCTGCTGAGCCGCTTTGATTCAAACAGACACTGGGGGTATGTCTACACTAGAAAGTTAGTTCGAACTAACTTTCCTAGGCGCTACACTAGCGCTCCGTTAGTTGGAACTTAATTCGAACTAACGGAGCACTTAGTTCGAACTAGGTAAACCTCATTTTACGAGGACTAACGCCTAGTTCGAACTAGCTAGTTCGAACTAAGGGCTGTGTAGCCCTTTAGTTCGAACTAGTGGGAGGCTAAGGCTTCCCAGGTTTCCCTGGTGGCCACTCTGGCCAACACCAGGGAAACTCTATTGCCCCCCTCCCGGCCCCGGAGCCCTTAAAGGGCCACGGGCTGGCTACTCACTTTGTGCCAGTTGCAAGGCTGCAAGCACCCGTGCCTGCACAGCCTGCACCTGCCACAGGATGAGCCAGCCATCCGAGGGCTCCCAGCCCTCCACTGCTCCCCAGGACCAGCCTGGCGGCTCCCGGGAGCCTGCCCGGGGGCGCAAAAGGCGGGCGCCCGCCTGGTCAAGTGCAGAGATCGTGGACCTCATCGAGGTTTGGGGGGAAGCCTCCAATGTCCACGATCTCCGCACTAGCCACCGGAACGCGGCCGTCTACGGACGCATGGCTGCCAGTCTGGCTGCCAGGGGCCACCAGCGCAGCCGGGAGCAGGTGCGCTGCAAAATTAAGGACTTGCGGCAGTCCTACTCCCGGGCCTGCCTGCCAGGGGCTGACCCGGAGGCCTGCCCCCACTTCCATGCCCTGGACCGCATCCTGGGGCCTCATGCCGTCCCTGCCCCCCGGGACGTGATTGACCCCGGGGCAGAGGGACCGCTCCTGGAGACGGAGGAGGAGGAGGAGGGCTCTGAGGGCCAGGAGCCTGCCGCCAGCCTTCCCAGGACCTGGGACCCCCGAGGCACCCCACAGAGCCGCTCGCCTGCATCATCAGAGGCCGGGGAGGCGTCCACCTGTGAGTACCCTCGTGTTCCCCTTATGTGTACGGGGGGCTGGGGCGAGAGGGAGCCCCGGGACCGTGCGCCTGGGCCTTGCCCACCACGGAGTAGCAGCTGGGGATCCTGCAGGGGCCCTGGCCTTGCAGAGGGGAGCTGGGTTTCACACACCTGGCCCCTGGGGTAATTGACCGCTGGTCTTCTTGCACCACAGCTGCAGCACCGGGGCCTGCAGGGCGCACCACACCGCCTGCAGCAGCCGCCCGCGCCCGGGCAAGCAGGACAGCCAGGAACCAGGAGGACTACCAGAGGCGGCATCTCCGGTTCCTGGACCGACAGCTCCGTCTCCAGGACCACTGGGTCCAGGAGGACCTCAGGCTGCGCCAGAGGAGTCTGGAGGCCCGGAGGAGCAGGGCCGTGCCCTGCGAGGCCACCTCCAGAGCCTGCTGGACCGCTTTCCATTTCCTCCTCCCCCTGCTCCCCCTCTTGCTCCCCCTGCTCCCCCTGCTCCTCCTGCTTCCGCTCCTGCTTCCTCCACACCCCCTGTCCTCTCTGCCCCCCCCTCCACAACCATTCCCCACCGACGCCCCCGGACCCGCAGTGTGGCGAGACGGGAGAGGCAGCCGGACTCCCACCCCTGAGCTTTCCTTTCCCTTCCTCCCTTCCCTCCCCTCCCCTTCCAGCTCCCTCGTCCCAGGATTCCCCCTCCCCTCTCCCACCTTCATTCCTCCCTCCCCCACCCCAGTTCTGTGAAATAAACAGACGTTTTTGTTTGAAAAACAGGTGTCTTTATTTGACAGTAGGTAGGGAGGGGAAAGGGGAAGGGGGGGGTAGGGTGGAAGAAGGCCCTGGTGGGGCATGCAGGGAGAGGTCAGTCCTCCTCCTCCTCCACCTGGAAGCTCTCCCGCAGGGCTTCCCGGATCCGGATGGCCCCCCGCTGGGCTTCCCGGACAGCAGCGGTGCGGGGCTGACCGTAGTGTCCAGCCATGCGGTCAGCCTCAGCCATCCAGGCTGGCAGGAAAGCCTCCCCCTTCCGCTCACACAAATTGTGGAGCACACAACATGCCGCCACCACGGGAGGGATGTTGTGCTCGGCCAGGTCCAGACGGGTGAGGAGGCATCGAAAGCGGGCTTTCAGTCGCCCGAAGGCCCCCTCCACCACGATGCGGGCCCTGCTCAGCCTGTTATTGAAGGCCTGGCGGGAGGGATTGAGGTGCCCCGTGTAGGGCTTCATGAGCCACGGCTGCAGTGGGTAGGCGGCATTCCCCACCAGGCAGACGGGCATGTCCACGTCCCCGACCCTGATGTGGCGGTCGGGGAAGAAGGTCCCGTCCTGCAGCCGCTGGCACACGGAGCAGTTGCGGTACACCCGTGCGTCGTGTGCTTTGCCGGACCAGCCCACATTTATGTCCGTGAACTGTCCCCGGTGGTCACATACGGCCTGCAGGATGACGGAGAAGTACCCCTTGCGGTTCACGTACCAGGACGCCTGGTGTTCCGGGGCACGGATGGGGATGTGCGTCCCGTCGATGGCCCCCCCGCAGTTGGGGAAGCCGAGGGCGCCGAATCCCCGGATGACGGCATCCAGGTCGGTGAGGCGGACCACCCTGCGGAGCAGCACCCGGTTGATGGCCTTGACCACCTGCGGAGAGAGACACAGCAAAGCGTCAATCAGTGGAGCGCCCGGGTGGCTGGGAGCGTGCGTGCCCTGGCAGTGCCCCGCGACCCACTCCCGGAAGCAACCCCCCTGGCGGCGTGTAGTACGGCCGGGACAGCCCGACCCCTCCGGTGCGGGGTGCCTTCGCCTCCTCCCGCCCCCCCCCCTTTGTCCTTGGGGCGGCCCATCCCCTCCTCGCAGCCCCCCACCCCCCCGGCTCGGTGGCCGACGAGCGCCGTACCTGCATGAGCACTGCTCCGACAGTGGATCTCCCCACGCCGAACTGGTTCCCGACGGATCGGTAGCTGTCCGGCGTGGAGAGCTTCCAGAGGGCGATGGCCACCCGCTTCTGGAGGGGGATGGCGGGCCTCATGCGAGTGTCCCTTCTTTGCAGGGCAGGGGCGAGCCACTCGCAGAGCTCCAGGAAGGTGTCCCTCCTCATCCTAAAGTTCTGGGTCCACTGTCGGTCGTCCCAGCGCTCCAGGACGATGTGGTCCCACCAGTCACTGCTGGTGTCCAGATGCCAGATGCGGCGGGGCACGCCGGTGCCGGGGCGCCGCCGCGGCTCCTCCACGGCCCCCAGGGCGGCCAGGCGGAGAGGCAGGGGGCTGATGTTCCCCAGGTGGTGCCAGGCAGCCTCGAGCCATTGCTGGCAGGCTTGCAGCAGCAAGTCCAGAACGTGCACCAGAAGGTGCAGGGCGAGCCGTGGCTCCATGTTGCCACCTGCGGCGGCCCCCCCGAAGGGAAGCACCGACACAGACGGGCACAGAGACCGACGCTTTGCTGTCCCTCGGTGAGGTTGGCAAGCAAGCAGGAAAAGCTGAGAACCGGCTGTCCAGGGGGGGTCCCTTTAAGCATGAGCCTCAGATAGCCTCAGACAGCAGCCACACAAAGCAACTGCTGACCTGATGCCCTGCCAGAACCGGTTTCAGCTGCCCTTAAATGCCCCCCTGCGTCCAATCAGTGTGGACGCGCTAGTTCGAACTAGCAAAACGCTAGTTCGAACTAGTTTTTAGTTCTAGATGCGCTAGTTCGAACTAGCTTAGTTCGAATTAACTAATTCGAACTAAGTTAGTTCGAACTAGCGCTGTAGTGTAGACGTACCCTGGGAGAGTAGGGGGGGAGGTTTTTTGTGAGTCTGAGTGGCTGGATATTACGCCCCCAGAAGGCAAGAATACTTGCACAAGATGGCTTATCCCTGAGCGGGAGAGTCGGAGTATTTGCACAAGAACCACTGATTTTGTACAGTACAAGGTCAGTGTTCTTGCGCAAATACTCATGGCCAGTGTAAATAGGCGGCAAGATTTTGCTCAAAATCAGCCGCTTTTGCACAAAATCTTGCCAGTCTAGACACAGCCAGAGAGTCATTATTAATGGTTCACAATCATGCTGGAAAGGCAGAACAAGTGGGGTTCCGCAGGGGTCTGTTTTGGGACCGGCTCTGTTCAATATTGTGACGGACTGGGCCGGTCTGGGCACAGCTGAGGGCGTCCGCTCAGGGCGAATTGCTCAAATCCGGGGCTCCTTACAGCCCCCAGACTGGTGACCTCTCCAAACAGGCCACAAACCAGTCCCACAGAGCGCTTCAGCTGCCTGCCTGAAGCCTCACGAGCAAAACCCCTCCGACACCCCAGCAATATCCGTGCCCCAGATGGCCCCGGGCCTCATACACTGGTGGGGGGTCCTAGCACCCAATCCCACCTACCCCGAACAAGTTCTGTCCGGTTCCAAGAAACCAGCCACAGATCCCTGGTCAATTTACCCTCTGGACCTTGCCCACAAATCACGCTGGGCCAATCCTTTAGAATCTACCATCTAAAGGTTTATTATTACAGGAAAGAAAAGCCTGAGAGTGAAGTTGCTAAAGTATCGTACGTTACATGCACCGAATCTCCCCGTTCTCGATGCAGGCTCACAGCAAAGATGCTATAGCTGCTGGCTAAAAGTCTTTGGTGCACATCCTAGGTCAGGATGAGTCCACGGTTCACCACACTGACACCGGCTCCCGTGTTGCTACCGCCCGGAGGGGGGGGTCTGCAGGGTCAGCGGGTGCAGGGAAGCCCCCATCCCAATCCCAGGCTCTTTACCTGAGCATTTCTTTTTCCAGACGACTGCGCCAATTCCCATGGCCACCAGGAGAGCAGCCGTGACCCCCCCGGCCACAGCGGGAATCCGATGATTGTCTGGTTCTGAAATGGAACAGAGGGAACGATCAACGGGGAACCATCTCTCACACTCAGGACCTCCTACTCCCCACCCAGAGCCACAGCAGACCCTGCTCTAACCACTGGGCCCCACTACCCTCCCAGTGCCAGGGCAGACCCCAGGAGTCCTGCTGCCGGCCCCCCTACTCTAACCACTGGGCCCCACTCCCCTCCCAGAGACGAGAGAGACCCCAGGAGTCCTGCTGCCGGCCCCCCTACTCTAACCACTGGGCCCCACTCCCCTCCCAGAGACGAGAGAGACCCCAGGAGTCCTGCTCTCAGTCCCTGCTCTAACCACTGGGCCCCACTACCCTCCCAGTGCCAGGGCAGACCCCAGGAGTCCTGGCTCCTAGCCCCCTTGACCATGGTCTTTCATGACTAATGGAGCACGAACCCAAAGCCCACGGGTTCCCTGCCAGGAAGCTTGTGCTTTGAAGGGGCTGAAAGTGAAGAGGGTGCAGAGAGAGAGCTGAACCCCCTTCTTGCTTTGTCTAACCCTGCTGAACCCTGAATTCTGCCTCCACTTTCAGGTTCACTAGCCAGCTTCTCCTCTTGGCTGAATGAGCCACATTACAACTGCAGATGGAAAGGCAAACATCGGTGTGAGACGAGAGACGAGCGGCTTCTGGAGCCCGGTTTGGCAGGGGGCATGGGAGCAGGTGTGTGATGCAAAGCCCCCGTCCAGCCTGGATTTCTCGGAAGAGGTGCCTTTTAGAAACGCTGTTCATGTGATTAACGGGGATGTGAAAAAATGGAACATTTGGAAGTGCACAGCAGAGAGCCAGGCGTGAGCCCCAGGAAAAGAACATGACAGCTGAGCAACACGGCCTCCCAGACCTGAAACCATTCCAGGGTCAGCCTATACATCTGGGCTACGTCTAGACTGGCCAGTTTTTCTGGAAAATCTGCCGCTTTTCCGGAAAAACTAGCCGGCTGTCTACACTGGCCGCTTGAATTTCCGCAAAAGCACTGACGATCTCCTGTAAGAAATCAGTGCTTCTTGCGGAAATACTATGCTGCTCCCGTTCGGGCAAAAGTCCCTTTTGTGCAAAACTTTTGCGCGAAAGGGCCAGTGTAGACAACTCAGATTTGTTTTCCACAAAAGAGCCCTGATAGTGAAAATGGCAATCGGGGCTTTTTTGTGGAAAAACGCATCTAGATTGGCCACGCATCTAGATTTTCCAAAGAAAGTGCTTTTGCAGAAAAGCGTCCGTGCCAATCTAGACGCACTTTTCAGAAAATGCTTTTAACGGAAAACTTTTCTGTTAAAAGCATTTCCAGAAAATCATGCCAGTGTAGATGCAGCCTTGTGGGGTAGTGTCAGTCCCTTGCTGCTTGCTATGCTTGGGCTGGGGGGGACTCCCGCTGGCGGGCCAAACGGGTTCTACAAGTTAAGGGAAGAGCCGGGACAAAGGAAGGGAGAGTTGGGGGAAGGGTCAGTCTGGGGCTGGAGCCATGAAGGAGACAGACTAAGGGTGGCTGTCTGGATTTCAGGAGAACAGCCTGCGCTGAGGGCTGAGGATTAGGGGTGAGGGACCCCTAATCCAAGGGGTTTGGTTCATCCTGGCCCTGACCCCTGTAACCACACCACGCCTAGGCTGTGCTGTATCCCGGAGCAGCAATAAATCCGCTCTAGTCTGCGGGCTGGCAGAGTCTGTTTTTGCTGTAGAGGGGGTGCAGGATCGGGGGGATCCCCACCACGCTGCCACCACAGCAGAATGAGAAGTGCATCTGGGGGAGTGTTACTGGATTCGCCCTATCCCGCTCGGAGAACAGACCCCCGCAAACGCCTTACCCCAGGGGACAGAGAGTGGCTCTAACAGGCTCTCGTGCTCCACGCGACATGCATACTGGGCATTGGTTTGGGGATCAATCTCCATCGTCACCCAGGTCCGGTAGGTCCCGTCCCCATTGGGGAGGGGGCCTGCTGAGTAGGTGTCTTGCTCTCTGCTCTCCCCATTCCTCAGCCAGGTCGCGGTGATGTGCCGGGGGTAGAACCCGCTGACTGTGCAGGAGAGGGTGCGGAGGCCGTCATGAGCCGACCTGCCCCTCACCCTCACGGTTGGACGCACTGGAAACAAGAAGAAACCGAAGTGAATTGTTTTCAAGTCCTAATCCGGGCAGCCTTCGCTGGAGCGCCGCAGCAAGAAACCCGGAGAGCCCAGCAGCAGGAGAGGGCGAGAGTCCCACGAGAGACGCCATTCCAGGGAGCTCCCCTGCTGAATTCCCAACAGCAGCAACGGGGAGCCCTGAATCCAGGCGTGACAGGTTGGATCACGGGGTCCCCTGGGGCTTTTCCTCTGAGGGGCTGGTCATGCCACTGAACTCGCCTACCTGCCCCCTGGGACTCCCCATCACCTCGTCATGCTGGGACAGAAATTCTGGTCTCCAGCCGAGCACAGAGTCAGGGTTACACCGACCTGCTAACATTATCTATCCCTGTGTGGGCTGAAATGTCTCATGGGCAACACCGACTGGGAGGTAAGTCCCAGAGGGGTCGCCGTGTGAGTCTGGATCTGTAAAAGTGACAAGGAGTCCTGTGGCGCCTTGTGGACTAACAGATGGATTGGAGCAGAAGCTTTCTTGGGCACAGACCCCCTTCATCAGATGCATGGAGTGGAAATTTCCAGAGGCAGGAATAAATATGCAAACTGGACAGTCCCTATGCAAATCAACTAGACCATGTATTAATTGATAACACAGGGCCCATTTACACGGCAGTGGAAGAGCCAAACTGCTGTTGTCTATCTTCCAGGGTTTAAACTAGCGCGGTGTTTCCCAGCCCCCAGCCCAGCCAGGGCCTGGGATAAAATCCTGCTTCTCAAACTATTTCTACACTTCCCCCACCTCACAGCACAACATCTCCCTCCCCCTGCCTCCACCTCACCCCAGTTCCAGCACCCGCTCTCCCCCACCCACACCCCCATGCAATCAGTCCCTTCCCTCCCCCCACCCTTCCTAGGGGGCTGGGGAGTGCTGAGTTCCTGCCTCTCTCTCCTCCTGGGAGCTTCCCAGTTTCAAGCACGGCACGGCTCTGAGAGCTGCTTGCTCAGCACGAGGACGCCGGCCCCGCCGCTCAGCGAAGCTGGGGGTCGCACTGTGACGCTGATGGGGCAGCCAGCGATTAGCGAGGAAGGACACGGCGATGGAAGCTGGGGGCCGTAGATGCGGTGGCACAGCCAGACGCAAGCTGACCAGAGGTTTCTGGAGGGTCTATTTTTCAGAGGGCTCTAACATGCACACGCCAGGGCAGGCTGCCGTGAGAGTGACTGTGTCACACCAGGGGAGGAGGTAGAATTTGAGCTGCACCTTTGGGGCCATTTGGTCGAGGGGCTCTGGAGAAACAGCCCCGCTGCAGTGACCTGCTTTTAACATGTTCAGGTTCCTGTCCTTCCCCCTAGAGCAGGATGAGGCGAGGGGGTGTTCCCCCCATCCCTGATCTCAGGGTAGCTGAACTGCCCCCCACCCTCCTGACCCACTTGTGGAATGAGGAGTAACAGTTAATCCGAACTAAGGACTTAGTTTGATTAACTTTAAACTGTTGCGTGTAGCCGTGGGCAGTTAGTTTGGACTAAGGGGGATTTAAAAATGGCGGCGCCCGGGAACACGCAAATGGAGCCTGGGATATTTAAATCCCAGGCTTCATTTACAACTTCGGTTGTCCTCATTACCCTGCCTAGCTCGAATTAACGAGCTCGTGTAGACGTACCCTAAGAGTGTCCAGGTGCCTCACCTTTCCTCTGTAGAGTCTCCTTCCCGTACTCTAGGAAACTCTTTAGCCATTGAATACATTCCTCCTCCATATAGACTTTCCATCGCCGCTTGCCAGATACATCAGCATCGAACCTCCTCTTGGTGATCTGAGCCCCAATATCGGCGGCGACCCAAGTCATGGTCTCCTTATCAAAGGTGAGAAAGTCTCGTCCATCATAGGAATCCTGGTAAAACCCCCTGGTGGTGTTGTCTTCCCGGAGATCACAGCCGTACATTGTCTGGATGATGTGAAACCCTGAAACACACGGGCAGGACCCAGGTCAGCAACAGCCCTTCTCTGAAAATCTCACCAAGACCCCACGGCAGGTAGTCCAGTGGGGTACCCCCTGGCTAGCTCCCCTGAGAAACAGGGTTCCCACTGATGGGTCTTATAGCCCCCAGCTCTTTGCAGGAGAGATCCCGAGCCTGAAAGGGGCTCCCCCTCCGTATTATTGGGTCTTGTACACTAAAGACCCCACCTGCAAAGGAGATACATTTAACAGTAGTGTGTCACCGGGACTGGGTGGCGTTCACCCAAGGGTTCTGAAAGAACTCCAGTGGGAAATTGCAGAACTATTCACTGTGGTTTGTAACCTATCCTTTAAATCAGCTTCTGTACCTAATGACTGGATGATTGCTAACAGGATGCCGATATTTACAAAGGTCTCTAGCGGTGATCCTGGCAGTTACAGACCGGTGAGTCTGACGTTGGTACCAGGAAAATGAGTTGAAACTGTCGTAAAGAATCAAATTTGCAGGCACATGGATGGACATAATTTGCTGGGGGACACTCAACATTAAGAGCATCAGAGCGGCTGGGCTGGGTCAGATCCAAGGCCCATCCAGCCCAGCATCCTGTCTGCCCACAGCGCCCAGAGCCCGGACCCCAGAGGGAGGGGACAGACCAGGGAGCTGACTTCGGGGACTCCTCACCCCCCACCAACTGTGCATGTCCGCCCCGTCTGTCTGGCAGTAAGTGGGAGAGGGGAAGTAGCAGCTGCCTCTGATGCCCACCCCCACCGGCTCAGCGGGCAGGCCCCGGCAGGGCCAGGCAGCACCTCCTGCTGGTGGGGAAGCCGGATCAGCATCTCCAGCAGGAGGCGATGTGAACGCTGCCCAAAGTGCAAAACTCAGGGTGGGGTCCCAGAAGCTGGCAACCCTGGCATTGCAAGATGGGGGGAGGAGGGTGTGACGGCGCGTTGGGGGTTCCCCGTCTCCTGCACCCCGAAATGGCACAAACAGACTTCACCAGCCGGTGGAATAGAGGAAGTTTATTGCCTCTCCAGGATACAGCACAGCACAGATGTAGTCTGGTCACAGAGCTGGGCTAGGATGCCTCAGGCCCCCTTGAGATGGGGGAGACTGGGCCCCTAAACTCCAGCCCCTTCTCCTAGGCTCTCCTCCATGCTCTCCCACAGTAACTAACTAAATTCCCTTGCAGCCCTGCCCCCCAGCCAGGGCAGCATCCACCTTCCTTTGTTCCTCTCCATGGGGGGTGTCTGGCCACTGGTTCAACAAGTTTGTCCTTACCTCTGCCTAGTGAGGTTTTCCCTGCTGGGTCTTGCTCCAGACAGCAGGGGTCACCACAGCCCAGCAAGTACCCCCACTACGTCACAGAGGGAAATGTGGGGGGAGGGGAGTGGGGCAGGAGAGGGAAGCAGGACAGCAATGGGGGGGTAGAAGGCAGCTCCCCATCCCAGGCTTTGGCACTCCTCTCTTTCCTCAGGGCAGTAAGTTCCCTCCCTTCTCGCAGCCGAGGGGACTCTGGAAACCCCTAAAGGCGCAAAACCAAGGAGCACATAAAATAATCCCCAATATCATTCCCTCCAGACTCGTAGCTAAGCCAGACTCAGGAGTTCGGGGGCCTGCCTCGTGCTGTTTGGACACGTGGGGCTGGAGATACTGGAGGTCCTGGACCCTCCGTGTCTGAATTGAAACCAGAGGCTCAGAGCCCCCCCCCCCCCCCATACACACACACTGCAGGGTCTGACACAAGCCCCCTGCACAGAATCCCAGGCATGACGCTCTGGCCTGGGGGAGCCGCTGAGGCCCATAAGCCTACCCGGGATGGGGGTCCCCGAGGGGCAGCAGGGAGCAGGTGTCCTGGGGCTTTGGAGGAAATGGAGGGCATCAGAAATGTCTTTCAGATGGACCCCCTGTGATGGCGCATTGGGGGGCCCCCGACCCTGCCCCCCGTCCGCAGCCAGAGGGGACTCTCAACTGGCTATAGGGTTGCCAGATGGTTGAAACAAAAATACCGAACATCCCCCCCCCCCCCAGCAAAAAAACAAACAAAAACACCGGGGAAAAATCCTGTGGAAGAAAGAAAAAAAGGGGGAGACCAAAGCTGTTGAGAAAAAAAAGACTCCAAGACTTATTAAGCAAAAAAAATTAAAATAAAACAGCATTAAAATAGCATGTCCCCTTTAAGAGTGAGTGCAGGGATAGGAACAGGGGAGCGGTTGAGCACAAAGACCCAGGGGAGTCATTGCTTCCCCTTGGTCTTTTTGCCGGCAGCCATGTTGTGTCAGCAGCCTTGCAGAACCAGGTAAGCATGGGGGCGGGGGCTGGGGTTGGGGGGCTGGAGGTGTTGGGGGCTGGGCACTTAGTGTTTGTAGGGTTGCCAGGTGCCTGGTATTTTCACCTCCTGGCCAGGGAAAAAAATCAGAAAATACTGGACAGCTTAGGTGTCTGGTATTTTCTGAATTTTTTTTACTGGACAGGGGGCGAAAATACCGGACTGTCTGGGCGAATACCGGACACCTGGCAACCCTAGCCGGCCAGTCGGTCGGTCGGTCGAGTGGAAGGGTTATTGGTTCCCAGGGACACAGCAGCGATATTAACACCGGAGCCAGGGCAGAGCCTTAGTCCTCTTGGGGGGAGGGGTTCACAGGCCCCTGAACCCCCCTGGCCTGGACTTAGTCTGCTCCCTCCATGCTTCCCCCAGCTCAGACTGCCCAGCCCTGCCCCCCAGCCAGGTGGCGTCTCCACCTCCCCCCCTTTGTCTCTCCTGGGAAGAGCCTTGTTCCCTGCCCAGGCTGGGACTGGGTACCTGGGCCAATCCACATGTGGGTGAGTCAGTGGGAATCGCACAGCACAGCCGGGATGTTAACCCTGGGACAACACAGCTGGGATAGCACTGGGGAACAAGACAGACCGCCTCCCCTATAGTCTCCCCTTGGGTCCCTCTGCCCCCCACATTCACATGGACCCTTGTTGACAATCACCCCCAAATGTTCCCATGCCTGAGGGGATCCCCGAGCCCTTCCTTTGCCGACAGCAGCAGCCCCAGCCCCCCCCCCCCGCCCATGGCAGTGGGCCCGGCTCTCACCCCCGCTGTGGTTGTGCAGCTCACGCAGGGCACTCAGACTCCTCTGGAACCAGGCCTGCCAGCGCCGGGCGCGCCAGGTCTGCTCATCCCAGTACTCCTGGCTCACATGCTGCGCCATCCAGTCCGCACGGGGCTCCAGGCTCCGACACCGCCATCGTGAGTAAGCGCAGGGAGTGCCGGCCTGCAGGGAGACGGGGGTCACTGGCGAGACCCTGCCAGGGACCCGGGAATACGACAAAACAGAGATGGCCTCTCCCCTAGGGAAGGGCTCGCACAACAGCCGGTCTGGGGACAAAGGAGGGCAGCACTGCACAGGGGGGGATCAGGGGCAGGAGATGTGGACAGGACTGCAGAGTGAGTTGGGGGTAAAGAGGCTGAGGGAGAGTGCAAAGCAGGAAAGGGGATGCAGGGCTGCAAGGGGGAAAGAGGGTGAGTGGGGCAGAAGAGCTGGAAGGTAGTAGATGCAGGAGCTGAAGCTGGGGAGGAAAAGAGGGCGAGGGGGATCAGAGCTGTGGGTAGGACCTGGCCACCAGCTGCACACACAATTTACCATCCAGCGATCCACCCTTTGTTGATGGACCGAACCTCCATCAATCTATCTAGCTCTTTATTGAACCCTGGTCTTCACAACCTCCTCTGGCGAGGAGTTCCACAGGTTAACTGTGCACTGAGTGAAGAAAAACATTCTTTTGTTTGTTTTAAACCTGCTGCCTGTTCATACTGCTGAGGAGCTGAGCAGAGCCAAGACAGGCAAGGAACCTGCCTTCGCCTTGCCATGGCACTGCCTGGACTTTGTGGCCCCTTTTGGACTGGCCGTTCTGGTCCGGCCTGGCAAGCCGAGGGTGCGTTGATCCAGCAAGTGGCCTGCGCATGCCGCCCTCAGGCAGGTGAGGCAGAGGACAACTAGGCTATGTCTACACTGGCATGATTTTCCGCAAATGCTTTTAATGGAAAAGTTTTCCGTTTAAAGCATTTGCGGAAAAGAGCATTTAGTTTGGCACGGATGCTTTTACACAAAATCACTTTTTGCAGAAAAGCGTCCGTGGCCAATCTAGACGCGCTTTTGTGCAAAAAAGCCCCGATCGCCATTTTCGCCATCGGGCCTTTTTGGCAGAAAACAAATCTGAGCTGCCTACACTGGCCCTTTTGCGCAAAAGCTTTGCGCAAAAGGACTTTTGCCCGAACGGGAGCAGCATCGTATTTCCGCAAGAACACTGATTTTTGTACATTACAAAGTCAGTGCTTTTGCGGAAATTCAAGCGGCCAGTGTAGACAGCTGGCAAGTTTTTCCACTAAAAGCAGGTGCTTTTGCAGAAAAACTTGCCAGTCTAGACACAGCCCTATTGTGTCCAGGCCACAGGGCGCCTGGCAGGAGGCTGCAGTGCGCGGGGCCAGAGGCACCCCGGGATGGCGAGGCAGCAGCAGAGATGGGTTCTGTGGCTCCCCAGGGCCCTGACTCTGGGATTTAGGCACTTAACTCTCTCTATGGGTCTAGCCCTCGGGCGCTGCAGCTATGGGGCCACCACGGAGCAGACTCTGGTCCCGCTCCTGCCTCTGGGACGTGGCTCTGCCCCGGCAGCAGCCTCTGCTCTCCCCCCTCGCTGGGGATCAGACCGTGGCTTCTCCTTTCCGCTTCCTCCAGCCCCTCCACCTCCCCTGCGCCTTCCCCTGCCCACCCAGGGCTGTGACCAGCGGGCCTGGGGCTGGCACGGCTCAGCGGGAAGGGGCCAGGGACCGGCTGGGCAGGAGGGGAGGGTTACATACAGCCCCAAGCAAAGAGTTTTTGGGGAGCTCAGTGAGAGGCAAAACCTCCTTCCCCTCCCTGTGACTCTTGCCGGCCTTGCACCTCCCTGGCCTGTTCCCACCCCTGTGGGCTCTGGACCAGGTACTCACTGGCACAGGTCCCCTGCATGGTCACGGTCCCCAACAGCAGCAGCAGCAGCAGACGGCCCATGGCCCCCTCCTGCTCTGTCCCCCTCGGCTCAGCAGGAATCGGCTCCTTTCCTCCCGGCAGAGCCTGCGGCCGCCCTAGCCCAGGGCCAGCTGGGAGCACTGGATGGATGCCAACTCCCAGCTCCCAAAACGGGGCGCCTCCTGCCTGCAGTGATCGGCCGAGGGGCGCGTGCCCACCAATGGTCATGCACAGCACGGAGTCCAGTCACCAGTCCCTGGGCAGAACTGGGCTGGGCAGACTGGCAAGGGGAAAGTGAAAGTGAGAACGTGGCCCCTCCTACCCCGGCTGTGACAGGCAGAAGCAGGGCCTGGGAACGAGGGTTGTAAAAGGGGCAGGGTTCGAACCCACATGGGCCCAGGTGCATACACCTGCCCCCCAGGCTGCTCTGCGGTGTCATCAGGACCAGACTGAGGCCCTAAACGACAGTAATTACTCGTTTAACACGTGCCCGCTTAACACGTTTTCGCAGTAGCACGATTTTATTTTTAGGGAATGTTTTAGGGACCGTCCCTGAAATAACACGAAAATAATCAAGTGGTGGACTACTTGGCGCGGTGGCATAAGTTGGTGAAAACAGCGGTCATGCGCATGAGCGGATGAACACACGTGGTCACTGCGCTCCTCCGCACTCTCTTGTTTATCTTTGTGTGTTAACAAACCGCGGCGACTTGTGTTGCGAGATGTCTGATGCTGACATTGACGACCCAGCACCAACAAAAAATCGACTTGGCCCCCACCACCTGAGACGTAACCCCCACCTTTTCCAGTATTGTGAATGGGGACATTGACCCGCATTGCACGTTTTCGCTTAGCACGGCCATGTTCAGAAAGGCGTCTCTCGTGTGAAATGGGGAAGGGCTGTATCTCAAGAGGCTGCAGAGCATGGCCCACACGTGTGTCTGGCTCACGCAGACAGGACAATGCAACACAAGAAAGTTTGCCAAGGGGGGGAAGTCAGACACCGAGATGGACGTAGTTTGTTGGGGAAAGGCACCCTGGTTTCTGTAAAGGGAAATCCTGCCTCTCTAATCTGTGAGAAGCTCAGCCTCTCTGGCCTCTGCTTGTCTGGAGTGGGGCGATCACGTGAGGGTCCCCTGGTCTGGTCACCCCCTCTGGGGTCTGGGCGCTGGCCACTGGGCCAACAGGACACGGGGCGGACGAGCCTTGGGTCTGACCCAGCCCGGCCGCTCTCATGTCCTTGTATTCTCATATCTACTGATAGCGCTTCTACGCTCCAGCTCCTCCCTGTGCCCCCCAGCCGGACCCCTCTTCCTAGGGCTGGGCTCAGGCCCCTTCCCCCTCAATGCGGGGAGAGAACAGGCCTGGCTCTGCATGGGGGCGCAGCCCCCCACTCAAGGGATGAGCTGGGCTTATGGGGAACCTTCCCTGACCCCCCCCCCCAGTGCAGCCTAACTCTCCCCTTCCAGTGTCCCCGGGCCAGCCAGGGGGTGCCCCCCAGGTGTCCTGAATCGCCCTGGGCCCAGCCTGGCTACAGCAGCACTGCAGAGTGGTGGCCCCGGCCCGGTCCCAGCGTGCCTGGGAGACTGGGGCTTCCCGGCTGGGTCACACGGTCCTGTTCCCAGACAGGGGATTCCCTCCCTGCCCAGTATCCCAGACCCCTAGCTCCCCTCCCCCCTTCCGAGGACCCCAGAGCCCCACCTCCCCTCCCCCCCTCTCCCAAGGACCCCAACCCCCCCAGTTAGTGGCCCCCCTACCCCCAGAATCCCAGCCCCCAGATAGCCCTCCCCTCTCCCCCCAGGGGCACTCTAGGGCTCAGTGGGGCACACATCAGGGGGCACAGGGGAAACGTGGGGTGTGGGCGACGTGGCTGTTCACCTGGTTCCGATGAGGCCGTGTGATGTGAGCCCGAGGGTGCTGGCGGGAGTCGGGGTGGGGGACTGGGGTCCAGTGCCGGAGGGGGGGGGTTTAAAGAGGCTCTGTGGGATTGGGGTTCATGGGGGCATTGACAGGGCTCTGGGGGCTGCAGGGATCAGGTGTATGGGGGGGGGCTCTCTGTGGCACTGCCGGGAGCCCTGGAGGGAGGCTGAGGTGGGGCTGGGGGCACCTGCGGGTGGGGACGGGCTCCGCGGAGCGGGGAAGAGTCCAGCCTGTCACCAAACAAGACGGGCACAATCCTGGGCATGTGACAGACCCACTTTTTTTTTCTTCTTTTTCCTTCTCTTCTCCTCCCCATCCCGTTTATTTGGAAACTGACCCTTTCTGAACTCCGGCCAGGCCAGCGGAAGAAGGGGGCTGTGCCCACAAAGCCCATGCTCCCGGCTCCGTGTTGTGTTGGTTTATACAGTGCTAGCAGCCCAGTGGTTGGTTTTACGGTTTTCCAGTGACCGACTATCGTGGCTTCCCCTGTGGCGCTAGTAAATCCAGTGGCCAGCCCCGGGCAGGGTGTTAGCGGCCCAGAGCCCCGGCCCAGGTCTCAGCTGCTGCTCCTGCAAGCCCCTGAGCGCCAGCTGGTCCCACACCCAGGGCTGCCCTCCCTGTGTCTGTGGGTGGTCCCAGCGCCTGGAGTGGGGGGCCCTGCTCTCCCCAGAGGGAAACTTCCCACCCCTGTGGCTGGCTGCAAAGCCAGTGCCTGTCCAGCCCTGAGCCGGGAAAAGGGGAGGAGCCTCAGGGTTGGAGGCGGGGCGCTAACCAGGGGGCGTGGCCTCAAGACTGGGGGCGGGGCTCATCCTGGCTGGGACTTTTGCTTTCCCCGGCCCAACCTGCCCGGACCGGGTTGAGCCCGGCGACCGGTGACGCGACGAGGATGCGCGCGGCCCATTGGCCGGAGCGTTCCCCTGCCGGCCAATGGCGGCCGAGGGGGGCGTGGCCCGGTAGGAACCGCGTGGTGGAGGTGACTGGTTCGAGTTCGGATCCCGGCTGCGGGCAGGGGCCCCGATCCTGGCGCGGCCATGGGCCCGGCGCTGCTGCTGCTACTGCTGGTGGGGTCCGTGGCCCTGCAGGGGGGGCAGGCCGGTGAGTGGGGCAGCCTTGGGGGGGCGCGACAGGGGGTCTCTGCCATTCTGGGCTCTGCTCTCCGCGGCGGGGTCCGGTTCTGGCCGGGGTGGGGTGAGACCCCCCATGCTTTGCCCCTGCCTGGGCCAATTGTGATGTCATGGCAAGTGTGTCCCGTATTTTTGTTGAAACCATCTGGCATCCCTAGGGACTGCCCATGAGTGTGGGGTCTGGCTCTGGCCACAGCCCCCAGCGACACCCAGCTGGGGGGACCCCCATCCCAGCGCTGCCCAGCTGTCACCCACGCAGGTCAGGCCCAGCTCCTGTTTGCAGTGCCCGTCATCTCTGGCCCTGTGCCCAGGCCGGGGGGAGGCGGGCGCCCCAGGGTCTGTGCATTGGGCAGGACTCAGTCTGAGCGTGAGCTCCTGGCACCGCAGCTAGGAGCCGCTGGGATCCCCTGCACCAGCTGGGCAAGGAGCTTGGGCACTCCCAAGGGGTGGGGAGAGGGGCAAGGATTGTCCTTCTATCCCTGCTGTGGTTGAGACTGTTCCCTGGTCCCCGTTCTCCAGGGCTGAGCAGCCTGTTTAGAGCCGGGTGGGCTGTGGTGGCTTTCAAGTGGTTTCCAGCTGCACTTTGTTGCCTGGCATCACTGCAGTGACTACACAGCCCCAGCGGTGCCCCAGGGAGAAGCTGCTGTCAGGGAGCTGGGAGGCCCAGCCATTATATGGTCCCCAGCAGCACTAGTGGGAAGCAACTCGGGGAGGGTGCAGGGGTGGCTTCTCCTGCCCTGAGTACAGTCGGCATGTTTTGGCCAGATGCCCCACTGAGAGAGTAGTAGATCAATCTACTACTCCCTGGGTTGGGACCCAGTGGAGCAGGGTGGGTCTGGGTTCCCCTACCAGGGTGCTAGCCCCAATCCTACAGACTCTGGCTACTTAAGGCTGCTTACAGATTCTGTGTTACCCTGAGACAAGGGGATATTTGCAGACCATAGAGATGACTGATGGCCCTGCATCCATCAGGCATGGGAGCCCCAACCTAGCAAACTGGCAATCCCTGTGGTAGTAGTAGGCATGAAGGCCAGCGATTTGGATGCATCTACCAGACCACTATAAGAGAAGGTGTGGTATGGGACCTCTAGCTAGCTGAAGAGATGCTCAACCTTCAGTGTGTCCATGGAGATGTGCATCCTTACCCAACTACATGGGTAAACTTTGAATCCCAGTAGAGATGCCCCGGAGGAGGATATCTAGGTAGAGCTGGACAGGGACATAGACTTCCTGAAAGAATAGAGGGAAGACCAAACCCTGAGCTGGGCATGGGAGCAAGCTAAGGCCTGCAACCCAGGAGAAATAAAGGGGGGAAGATATCTGCAGGAGCCATGCTTTGAGATCCAGAAGGATCACTGGATCAGGTGGTGGCTGACCCTCAGACACATGAGGGTATACACCAGGAGGCTAGAGATTAGTGTGCTTCATGCCCTGAATGCCAGCGAGCTGGGCCAAAGGGTGTACCTAAGGCCCCCCTTGTGCATTTGAGCATGTGGGTATGGATCTGGTGGGACCCTTGGAGAAGAACTGATTCATCCTGGTGATAGTAGATTATGGAACTAGGTACCCAAAGGCTGTGCCGTTGTGGGTAGCAACTGCAAAGAACATAGCGAATGAGCTGGTGAAGGTATTCGCAATGGTAGGCATTCCCAAAGACATCTTGATGAATCAGGGTATCAGTGTTTCATCCAAACTAATTGCTGAGTTGTGCCACCTCATGCATGTTAGAACCCTCCAGACATCGGTATATCACCCCCAAACAGACAGATTCATAGAGTGGTTTAATGGCACCCTCAAATAGCTTTGTAAGACCTCCCAAAGCCTTTAGAGATGTTCACCCAGCAAGGGCAGACAAATCTGATCCACCATCACGTTGCAACAGAACCAGGACAGGTGAGACACCGACACCGGCCCTTTCCGAGAAAGATGTGGGAGGCCGCCCAGAAGGAGATTAGGACAATGCTTGAGATGGGAGTGGAAAAGTCTTATTGTCCTAGTGCCAAAACCTTATGGGGCCATTAGATTCTGTATTGATTTTTGAAAAGTCACTGCAGTATCTCATTTCAATGTGTGCCTAATGCCACAGCTGCTGGAATGACTAGGAGGGGCTAAGTACCTATCTAACATCTGAGGTTTTTTTGTCAGCTACGTGATGAGGGATGGTGGGGTGGGGGTAGAATACTCAAGTAACCAATCAGAATTCATTAGGTTAATTAACTATTCAATTAACCAATATTTAACATCCATAGTAACTAGTGGTGCCCCCTGGGGGTGCATACTGGGACCAGAACTGTTCAACATACTCATAAATTATCTGGGGGAAAAGGGTAAACAGTGAAGTGGTAATATTTGCAGGTGATACAAAACTAGTTCTCTGGAAACATCTACTCAGCAGCAGTGGCCATCATAGACACAAACAGAATGTTGTGAATCATTAAGAAAGGGATAGAGAATAAGACAGAGAATAGCTTATTGCCTCTATATAAATCCTGCATACATATGTGGCCACCTCATCTCCAGAAAAGCAATAGGGGTGGGAAAGGTACAGAAGAGAGCAGCAATGAACAGGCAGGAGGTTTAAAACAAACCAAAGGAAGTTTTTTTTCCCCCCCACACAACACAGTCAACCTGTGGAACTCCTCGCCAGAGGATGTGGTGAAGACCAGGACTTTAGCAGGGTTCAATAAAGAGCAAGACAGATTCATGGAGGTTAGGTCCATAGATGGCTATTAGTCAGGGTGGGTAGGAATGGGGTCCCTGGTCTCTGTGTGTTGGGGGCCGGGAATGGGGGACAGGGGAGGGATCCCTGGATTTTTCTCTGTTCTGTCCCCTCCCTCTGGGGCTCCGGGCACTGGGCGCTGGGCAGACAGGACGTGGGACTGGATGGGCCTTTGCTCTGACCCAGCCTGGCTGTTCATATGGGATTGGAGCCACATCTAGGAGGTGGGTTCACTGACTCTATAAATAGTCAGAGAGCAGCAGTGTCCCCAGCCCTACACTCTGCAGGAAGAGAGGGGAGATGGAAAGTGGCTGGGGCTGGCAGTAGGGACCCAGGGTGATCAGCAGCTAGATTGACTGAGGGGAGAAAAGGGGGGAGTTTGGTATCCCCTTAGCTCTGCCTGGTCCCCCGGCTCAGAGGCAGGGCAGGGCTGTCCCTGTGCATGCAGGGGCTCTGGACTCTCACTGGTGTCACAGTCCCCCTGCCCCCGCCCCCCCCAACACACAGCTTCAGCTCCCGCATCTTGTGCCGTTATCTCCTCCTGCCCCACCCTGCCCTGGGGCTCCTGGAGGCCCAATGCACTGAACTTCTCCATGGCCCCTTTCTCTGCTCACAACCCCTCCAGTCATGCCCCTTTCCCTGGTGCGGTGGGGGGTCCTGTTGGCGCCAGCAGCTCTGACCACCCCCCATCTCCCTGCAGGCCGGCACTCCCTGCGCTATTTCTACACGGGCGTGTCGGAGCCTGGCCCGGGGCTGCCCCAGTTCAGCACGGTCGGGTACGTAGACGGGCAGCCCTTCGTGCGTTACGACAGCGAGCGGGGCAGAGAGGAGCCCGGTGCAGACTGGATGGCGCAGCATATGGACGCGCAGTACTGGGAGCAGGAGACACAGAAATCACAGAGCTTACAAGCCACGTTCCGAGTGAACCTGAACATCGCCCTCCACCGCTACAACCACAGCGGCGGTGAGTGGGGGCCCTGACCCATAGCCACAGGCTCACTCCGCACTGGGGGGGGGGCGAGGAGATGGAAGGACTCGACACAGTGCAGGGGCAAGGGGATCAATGTGAAACGAGGGTTACACTGGGGTGTGTGTAAGGGGCTGAGTGCCACTGACCCACACTGCAAACCCCATGTGGGATGGGCCCTTCCAGTCTGGGCGTGGGGCAGCCCCCAGTCACCCCCTGCCTGCCAGTGGGACCGGTGGCTGAGTTCCCAGCAGAGCCCAGGGACGAGAGGGGCTGGGGCCAGACCAGCACAACACATGCCGGAGAATGAGGGGCCCTGCTGTAGCACCCCCTGGTGGCCATGGGGCAGATCCCCTACCTCTGGCTGGCCTGGTAATGCTGGGAGCTTGTGAATGGAGGGTCAGATAAAGGTGGTTCTGCCTTTTTATTTGCCCTAGTGTGAGCCATTTGGGGTCTGATTTGCAAGTGTGTCTCTGCCACTGGGGGGAGCAGCTGAGAGCCACTCGATAGGGATGTAAAACCCCATGGAATAAGGGGTTGAATGTGGCGTTAACACCTTGGGGAACTGATTAAAGTGGGGGGGAGCTGCTGCAGCCCCCACGGGTTTAACCTTTCACCTCCCTAGCACTGGTCCCCGGAGGCCAGGCACTCACTGTGCAGGCTCACAACCCCCCAGGACAGTGAGGTGGGAGATCATGCTGTCTCACACAGCCGGGTGGGCACCACATCCCACAATCTCCTGGAATCTGCATCTTCCCTTGCACCATCCTGGTGCCTCCCCCTTCCCTCCCTGCCCCTGCCCTCCTTGCCTTCTTCTCCTTGGTGCCCTCCCCATCACCACCCTCTGCCCCACATACAACTTGCTCCATCCCCTCCTTTCAACCCCTCCTCTCCATGTACCCACTGCTCCCCTCTCCTCTTCCTCCCTCTTGCCCCCATTGTCCCTCCCCTCTCCTCTCCTCTCCCAGCATTACCCTGTCCCCTTCCCTTTCCCACTCCCACTGACACCTTCCCTTCCCTTCCCCCCTGCCCTTTTCCTCATTGTCTCCTCTTGGCCCTGTGGCATTTGTCTCTCCTCCACACTGTCCCTTGGTGCCTTCCCCTTTCTTCTAGTGTCCTGGTCCTCTCCTTTCCCCTCAGCACAAGCCCCTTCCTTTCCTCTCCTGCCTCCCCTCGCCTCTTCCCTCACTTCCTGGCTTCCACATAGAAGGCAGTTTGCGTGGGCTAGAACCAAGGCTGTGGTGCTATTTTTATTACTGTGGTCCAGGCTCCAGAAGCCTCTGGGGCAGAGCCACATGCCAGGGCTGAAGCAGAGGCTGCCTGTGGTGCTATTTTTAGTACCATAGTCCTGGTCCCCATGGGTGGCCCTAGCTCCAGCTGGAGTCAAGCAGCAGCTGCACAAGGCCCATTCCAGAGAGGCTGCCCTGGCTGGAACACGCCTCATGCAGCTGCTGCTTGACTCCAGCTGAAGCTGAGGCCACCCACAGGGACTAGACTGCAATAGTAAAAATAGCACCACAGGTGGTCTCTGCTGTATTCTGGGCACCTGCCGAACCCAAGCATTCCTTGCCCTGCAGCAATCCCAGAGTGGGAGGCGGTGCTGCTGGACCAGGACCCCACATGGCAGAGCCAGTCCTGAGAGGGGAGAGGGAGGGGCTGCATGCCACTGGAAGCTGGCCCAGCTGCCCTAAGTGTCCTGCTGGTGTTACCTGCACAAATATCTCTCTCCCTTCCACGCTGGAGGGACACACCCACCTTTACCCAGTTCCTAGGGCTCAAGGTGCAACCCTGTGAATTTACACACCCACCCTCACCCAATTCCTAGGGCCCAGGGTGTAACAACCTGCGGGTTGGCAGGATCTTTAGCCACTGGAAGAGCCTTGCACAGTAATGTCCTGATCCTCTAGTGATTGACAATTCCCAAACAAGCAGAGTGCACATGCTGAGCACACAGGGTCATGCTCACCAGTTCTGATACAGGCCAGCAGACTTCCCCTGTTGGCCAGGATCAGGTCAGTCTCTCTGGTCTCAGGCTGTATCTCAGAGGTGAGTTCTTCTTCCAGGTCTTCCCCCTCCTCCTGGTCCTCTTCCAGCCTTTTCTTCCTTCCTTTCCTTCTCATCGTCTTCTTCTTGGACCCCAGTTCATATAGTGAAACCTGAGCTCTGCTTAGCTAGACCGTCACCAAGTATTTTAGTATCATTTTAGCAACCAATCATAACAAAATGACCTAACCAATCATCCCCCACACCTTCATTGATTTACACCTAGCAACATTAATTATCCAGCAGCCAGAAACAGTTACAAACCAGACTGAGGTCACACAGTCAAACAATAGGGAAGTGTCATAGTATGAGGATTCCACAACATCCTCTATTGATAAGCAGTTTCTGGCCAGACACAATGGTGTTACGCACAAATTTCTTTACCCATCTTGGGATCTGTTTCTTTATCCGGTGACAGTGGGGAGCGACCAAGGCAACGGCCCCTCCTCACAGCCTGGTGTGGCATTTCGTAATACAATGTAGATGGAACGGTGAGGATATGACTCCAGGCCTTACAGCTACTGGCTGCTGCTCTTCAGTGTGGCTGCAGAAGGCGGCTTTGGTTCAGGCCTAGCACAGACCTTCTCACATGGCTACAGAAAAGCCAGATTGTTACACTGGTGGGGAGGGGGAGGAGGCTGCTGCACCATGTAAGGAGCAATGGAATGGTGCTTGCTTCTTCCTTCAAGCTGGTCGGTGTCCCTTCAAGTAGTGAAGTGTCCAGCGAGGCTTTCCAGGACATTTCACTACATGATGGGGTACCAGGACAGAGCATTTCAATACAGGATGGTCCTGGAAATATCAGGGTGTATGGTCAGTGTAGTAGAGGACACGAGATGGGAAGCTGGGGTTGTGGGGTCTCCTCTTCCTGCCACTGGGCTGAGTAGTAGCAGTCAGCTGGGAAAACCTGGTACCCACAGGCCCTCTCTGCCCAGCCTGGTGCAGGCCTGTGGCAAGGCAGAGGGTCATCATGCGAACCACCAGCAGCAGGCAGGAACCCACCTGGTGCAGGCCCCATATCTTGGGGGGGGGGGAGGGGCGGGGAAGGCTGGGGAGTGTTTCCAGGGTGGGGACAGCTCTGCAGCTGCTTTTCCAGTCCCCACCTTACCCTGGTGCTGTGTGAGTTTCAGGGCTTCACACCTGGCAGCAAATGTACGGCTGTGATCTCTGGGATGATGGCACCACCGAGGGGTTTGACCAGTTTGCCTACGATGGGCGAGACTTCGTCAGCTTCGACAAGGACACGCTGACGTGGACGGCGACGGACGCTGGAGCGCAGGTCACCAAGCAGAAATGGGAGGCTGAGAGAGCTTTCCTGCAGAGTGATAAGAACTACCTGGAGCAGATCTGCATCGAGTGGCTGAAAAAATACCTGGAATACGGGAAGCACACGCTGCAGAGGACGGGTGAGCTGGGACGCCCCCTGCCCCAAGGCATCGCTCACTGGCCTGTTTCCCTTCTCCTCCTGCCACTAACCACTTCCTCCCCCATTCCCCATTTCCAACACTGCTGATGGGACTGGGGAGTTCAGGTGACCCTCCTCACTCCCTCCTCCTCCTCCCCATCCTGGACCCAGGCCTGAGCCGGAGGGAGAACGGGATTTGGCTGTAACAGCTCTGTGGGCAGAACAGGGAGTGGAGCTGCTCCTCTCCAAAAACACGCGTCGGGCCTAGTGACTCAGGCGAGGTTTAAGGACTATAGACATGGGAGGAGGGAGCTGGACTAAGTTTGGAACTTTTGTTGGGAATTCCATGAAATGTATTTTAGGAGTTAACTGACCTCAAGGAGGGATATTGTTCAGGTGAAACAGCCTGATGTGGATTTACTTTGGAATGAAATGGCTTTTCATTTTCTAAACAGGTAATAAAATGTTTTTTAAAAATGAATCCTGGCCAACAGCCCCCAATTGGGGCCAAGTCCCCATCTGGCCACAGCATCATGACACTCCTACACTCCCCCTTCCCCCAGACCCTAGATCTGAGCCCATCATACACTGGAACCCCCTGCCCTGAAACTCCTGCACCCCCACATCCTCGGTCTTCTGCCACAACACTCCTGCACCATCCACACCCTGCAAATCTGCACCATCCACACACTGCCCATCTAACCCCCAACCTCCCTGCCCTGAACCCCTCACATACTCCAACCCAAACTCCTGCACTGTCACATCCACAAGCTTGTGGCTTGCTCAGCACCCCAACCTTCCACCTGAGCCCAACACTCCCCAGCCTGGAGCCCCCTCCCCGAGACAACATCCCCTTCTCCACCTCCTCCTGCATCCACATTCCTTCCCAGAGCTCACAACTCTCATCCCTTCCCACACCCAAATCCCTCATTCCCACCCCAGAGCCCGTACCTCCTGTCTCAACCCAGTGAGGGTATGGCTAGACTTCAGAAGTTATATCCCAGAAAAACTCTTCTGCATCCAGGGATGCACTTTTTTAGTGGAAGAGCAAACATGCTCTTTCAGTCACCCCTATATTCCTCGTTCCACGAGGAATAAGGGGGCTTCCAAAAGAAGGGGTTTTCTGAAATTTGGTCCAGTCTAGATGGGTCAAATGTTTGCAAAAACCTCTTCCTACAGAAGAATTGAAAATTTAAAAAAAGCGGCAGTGTGGAGTGTATAAAGGCTGGGGATAGCAAGTGACGGAGAGGAGGTGAAACGAGAGGACGGGTTTCAAGGAGAGGGTGGGGTCTTGGGGCAAGGGTGTGGTGATAGATCTTTGCTTGTCCTGACATTTAAAAAGTGACCTTGGGTGTAAAAACATCCCCTCTCCCTTCCCCTGATTATGTGTTCTACACCTATATTTATACTTGACTCAGTTGTTCTGTTATACTCATATTTGGAGTACATTCTGCCATGCAGGATACTGCTAAAACTACGTGCGCAGTTAACAGTTTCATGGCTGTACTCTGATATTTTTGCTTATCTGAACAGAAGTACCACTAAAAGGCTGCTTGTTGTGTGTTTTTGACATGGTCTCACTGTATCAGGCTTAGTCTGCATTGTTATGCAAAACAATTCCTGACTCTCATAGAATCTTAGAATCCCAGGGAGGGCAGAGACCTCAGGAGCTGTCAAGTCCAGCCCCCTGCCCAAGGCAGGACCAACCCAACTCAAACATCCCAGCCAGGGCTTGGTCAAGCCGAGACTTAAACACCTCTAGGGATGGAGAGTCCACCCCTCCCTCGGGAACCCGGCCCAGCGCTTCCCCGCCCTCTTAGGGAAAGAGTTTTTACTAATCTCCAACCTAGACCTCCCCCACTGGAACTCAAGCCCATTGCTCCTCGTTCTGCCATGGGTCATTACTGAGAACAGCCTCTCTCCAGCTGCTCCAGGAGTTGCAGGCTGCTCTCAAATCCCCCCTCACTCTTCCCTTCTGCAGACTCAGCAAACCCAAATCCTTCAGCCTCTCCTCATAGGTCATGTGCTCCAGCCCCCTCATCATTTTGGTCGCCCTCCGCTGGCCCCTCTCCAATGCGCCCACGTCCTTTGTGTAGTGGGGGGCCCAGAACTGGACACAATACTCCAGATGTGGCCTCCCCAGAGCCGAATAAAGGGGAATGATGACATCTCTGGATCTGCTGGCAATGCTTCTCTTAATGCACCCTACTATGCCATTAGCCTTCTTGGCTACAAGGGCACACTGTTGACTCATATCCAGCTTCTCATCCACTGTAACCCCCAGGTCCTTTTCTGCCAGTGGGTCCCCAGCCTGGAACAATGCTTGGGATTCCTCCACCCCACCGGCAGGACTCTGCACTTGTCCTTGTTGAACCTCATCAGATTTCTTGTAGCCCAATCCTCTAATCTGTCCAGGTCACTCTGGACCCTTCCCTGCCCTCCAGCGTATCTACCTCTCCCCCTAGCTGAGTGTTATCTGCAAACTTGCTGAGGGTGCAATCCATCCCCTCATCCAGGTCATTAATAAAGATGTTGAACAAAACCGGCCCTAGAACCAATTCTTGGAGCACTCTGCTAGAAACCAACCGCCAACCTGACATTGAGCCATTGATCACTACCCGTTGGGCCCAACAGTCTAGCCAGCTTTCAGTCAGTTTAACTTCTGTACCAGGAAAAATAATGGAGTAAGTAATTAAGGAATCCATTTGCAAACACTTGGATGATAATAAGGTGATAGGGAACAGCCAGCATGGATTTGTAAAGAACAAATCATGTCAAACCAATCGGATAGCTTTCTTTGATAGGATAACAAGCCTTGTGGATAAGGGAGAAGCGGTGGATGTCATATACCTAGACTTTAGTAAGGCATTTGATACGGTCTCGCATGATATTCTTATTAATAAACTAGGCACATACAACTTAGATGGGGCTACTAGAAGGTGGGTGCAGAACTGGCTGGATAATTGTTCCCAGAGAGTCGTTATTAATGGTTCACAATCCTGCTGGAAAGGCAGAACAAGTGGGGTTCCACAGGGGTCTGTTTTGGAACCGGCTCTGTTCAATATCTTCATCAACGATTTAGATATTGGCATAGAGAGGACGCTTATTAAGTTTGCAGATGATACCAATCTGGGTGGGGTTGTGACTGCTCTGGAGGACGGGTTGTAATTCAAAATGACCTGGACAAATTGGAGAAATGGCCTGAGGTAAACAGGATTGTGACGTAGTGGAGGGGAACTTGCTAACTCACTGGCTGCTGTCTGTAGCACCTCTGAGCAAGATGGGGGATGAGTCAACCTGTTTGACCAGCCACCCCCCATGGAGAGGAATAAAGGAAGGTGGATGCGGCCCTGGCTGGGGGCAGGGCTGGAAGAGGAGAGTTAGATCCTGGCTGGAAAGCAGGGGACAAGGAGCTGGGGAGGGGGCTGGGACTCCCCCATCTCAAGGGGGGCACTGAGACCTCTTAGCCCCAGTTCCTGTAACCAGATGACATCTGTGCTGTGCTGTCTCCTGGAGAAGCAATAAACTCCCTCTATTCTACCAGCGGATGGCTGGTGGAGTCTGTTTGTGCCATTTCGGGGTGCAGGAGACGGTGAACCCCCAACGCGCCGTCACACTGGTGTCAGAAGTGGGATGCACTGCACCCCGTGGATGAAGCTCCCAGCGGCAAGCGACAAGGCGCAGTAGAAGCAAGAGCCCTGGAGCCAGGCGTGCTGGAGACAGAGCGAAGCAGTTCCTGGGAATTGTGGGGCGCTGCAGCACTAGACTGGTGAGTCTGCACCGAGGGGACCAGCGGGCAGATGGCCTACGCCCGACTCTTGAAGGCAGAGCTGGTGGGGCTGTGCAGAGAGAGGGGCTTGCCTGTGCGGAAAGCAACCAAGGCCCAGCTGATTGCCCAGCTGGAAGAGAATGACCGGCCACAGGGCCAGGATCTTGTCCCCAGGGGAAGCAGCCAGACCCCCCCTGAGAGTGTGTCAGTCTCAGAGAGGGGGAGGAGCGCTGGAACCCACCGGAGAGATGAGACAGCGTCTCCCGGGAGGCCTGCAAGCCGTAGCCCATCTAGGGCAGGGGCCAGCCCAGCAGAGCTGCGGCGGCTGGAGATCCAGCTGTGGATCAAGGAATTGGAAGTAGAGGACCGAGAGGGGGACCGCCAGGACCGAGAGAGGGACCGCCAAGATCGAGAGAAGGAGCGCCAAGATCGAGAGAGGCAGCGACAGCATGAGTTGGCCATGGCAGAGCAGAGAACCGGCGGGGCACCGGCTGTGCCAAGAGTGGATGGGGCCCAGGACTGACAGACGCTTGGAGAGGCTCGTGGTGGCCCAATTGAAGGACGTGGGCGACATAGACGGGTTCCTCAGCTCCTTTGAGAGGGCCTGTGGACTGCAACGGGTCCCCCCAGCTGACTGGCTGCAGGAGCTCATCCCCGCACTGAACCAGGAGGCGGCCGGAGTGCTCAGTCAGCTGGAGGACCTACAGCCAGGGGATTACAACCGAGTCAAGGAGGCCCTGCTGCACAAGTTTGGGCTGACCCCCGAGATGTACAGGAAGAAGTTACTGGGGGGTGCAGAAGGAGCCACGGGAGACCTATGTGGATCTGGCCTCCCGCCTGGCGCAATACTGCCGCAAGTGGGTGTCTGGAGTCGGAGCCCAGACCGCAGAGGAGCTGCTCAAGCTGGTCCTGATGGAGCAGTTCTATGAAGCGTGTCCACCCAAACTGAGGCTGTGGCTCAAGGACCGAAGACCAGAGACCCCCCAGGAGGCCGGGAGGCTGGCGGATGAGTTCATGGAGAGCCGGTCTGGGTGTGAATGGGAGTCCTGGAGAGAAAGGGAATCGCGCAGAGACCGGATCTCGGCTGAGCGATGGAGGGAGTCAACTCCGAGGCGAGCCCAAGGAACAGGTCGTCTGTGCCCCAGAGAACCAGCCAGGCCCTGGACAGAGACAGCCCAAAGCCTAACTTGCCAGCGCTGTGGGCAAAAAGGCCACAAGAGGGCTCAGTGCACCAGGTCCCAGGACCGGGGACTTTCCAGGGTTAACTGGCTGGGGCGGGAGGAAGGGCAGGCTGCCCCAGAGGCAGGGGCTGGCAGGCAAACCTCAGCTCAGAGAGAGGGGAAGGATGCTCAGTGCACCTCCCCTGGGAGGTCTGATTCTCAGGAGGCGGATTTCTCCGTGTACCGGGTGGGGGCAGGACGGCCCCTGCGGAGCGAGTGCCTCATACCCCTGGAGGTGGATGGTAGGAAGGTGACGGGCTTCTGGGACACGGGGGCGGAGGTGACTCTGGCCCGATCCGACATAGTGGCCCCGGAGCGGATACTACCCCACGCGCAGCTGACCCTGAAGGGCATAGATGGGTCCCCGTTTAAGGTGCCTGTAGCCCGGGTGCATCTGAAATGGGGGGCGAAGAAAGGCCTCAAGGAAGTGGGGGTGCACCCGCACTTGCCCACCGAGGTGCTGATGGGGAATGACCTAGAGGAGTGGCCCCATGAACCCCAGCGGGCTCTAGTCACTACCCGGAGCCAGAGCCAGCAGGGGGCTGACAACCTGGGTCCAGGGAAGGACTCCTGGCAGCAGCCTCAGGGTCCCATCCCAGTGGACACGGGGTCCAGCCAGGCTGGGACTCCGGACCTAGGCAGAGGTGGGGGACAGGTCCCGATCCCTGCCTCAGCAGCTGAATTCCAGGCTGAGGTGCAGGCAGACCCCTCCTTGCAGAGGCTGAGGGACCAGGCTGGCCTCCATGCAGCTCAGCCCCGGGGGAGAGGTGGCCAGGAGAGATTCCTGCGGGAGCGTGGACTCCTGTTCCGTGAATGGCTTCCCCCCAGGAAGGCGAGGGCATGGGGGGTCCAGCGGCAGCTGGTCGTCCCCTGAAAGTATCGCCTCAAGCTGCTGTACTTGGCCCACGACGTCCCCATTGGGGGCCACCGGGGGATCCGGAGCACCCGGCTGAGGCTGCTCCAACACTTCTATTGGCCGGGAATCTTTACAGCCGTGCGGCGGTACTGCCGGTCCTGTGACTCCTGCCAGAGGGGCGGGAAGGCCCAAGACAGGAGGAAAGCGGCTTGGGGGTCTCTACCCCAGATAGACCCTCTGGGCTGGCTGAGAGAGTTATGGGAGGGGAAGACCTCCCTGGATGGAGCTTCGGGGGTGGAAGCCGCCCTGGCTGTCCAGAGAAGGCTCGCTGGGCTCATGGCCCCGGCCCGAGAGACCCTGGCCAGGGATCAAGGCCAGCAGAAGGGTGGGTGTGACCCCCGAGGACAGGCCTGTGCCAGTTGCCCTGGAGCGGGGCGGCGAGTGGACAGAGGGAAGCCAATTCATGTGGGGCCTCGCCACGGCCGGCCCGAGTCAAAGGGAGCACCCATGTCCCCAGGGCGGGTTCCCACGCAGAGGACCCGAACTTCCCTAGGTCACGAGCGGAGTGACCCTGCTCAGTTCGCTCTCGGAGGGGGGAGAACTGTGACGTAGTGGGGGTACCTGGCTGGTTTCTATGCTGCTGGCTCTGGGGTAACCCCCACTGGCTGCAGTTGGTACCACGGCCCAGCAAAACAGGATGAGTCACTATGCAATGGGTGTCTCAACCTGTCTGACCAGCTACCCCCCATGGAGAGGAACAAAGAAAGGTAGAAGGCTGCCCGTGGCTGGGGGCAGGTCTGGAGAAGAGGTAGTTAGTTCCTGGCTGGAAAGCAGGGGAGAAGGAGCTGGGGAGGGGGGCTGGGACTCCCCCATCTCAAGGGGGGGGCACTGAGGCCTCTTAGCCCCAGTTCCTGTAACCAGATGACATCTGTGCTGTGCTGTATCTTGGAGAAGTAATAAACCACCCTCAATTCCACTGGCTGGAGGAGTCTGTTTGTGCCATTTTGGGGTGCAGGAGACAGGGGACCCCCAACGCGCCGTCACAAGGATGGAGGTGTATAAGGATGAATGCAAAGTGCTCCACTTAGGAAGGAACAATCAGTTTCACACACACAGAATGGGAAGCGACTGTCTGGGAAGGAGCATGGCAGAAAGGGATCTAGGGGTCATAGTGGACCACAAGTTAAATATGAGTCAGCAGTGTGATGCTGTTGCACAAAAAGCAAACATGATTCTGGGATGCATTAACAGGAGTGTTATGAGCAAGGCACGAGGAGTTGTTCTTCCGCTCTACTCTGTGCTGATTAGGCCTCAGTTGGAGTACTGTGTTCAGTTCTGGGCACCGCATTTCAAGAAAGATGTGGAGAAATTGGAGAAGGCTCAGAGACGAGCAACGAGAATGATGAAAGGTCTAGAGAACATGAGCTAGGAGGGAAGGATGAAAGCACTATGTTTGTTTAGTTTAGAAAAGAGAAGATTGAGGGGGGACATGAGAGCAGTTTTCAGGTATCTAAAAGGGTGTCATAAGGAGGAGGGAGAAAACTTGTTTATCTTGGCCTCTGAGGACAGGACAAGCAGCAATGGGTTTAAACTGCAGCAAGGGAGGTTTAGGTTGGACATTAGGAAAAAGTTCCTGCCTGTCGGGGGTGAAACACTGGAATAAATTGCCCAGGGGGGTTGTGGAATCCTCATCTCTGGAGATACAGTCTCTCCCCGACTTACAAATGAATTACGGACCAAACACTTGAGTTACATGGCGACCGTGCAGCTCATAAACATGGATCACATTCGTAACTCATGGACCGCATTTATGGCTGCTTTGGTCATAAATGCGAACGGTTGTAACTCAACCGTTTGCAACTCAGGGACTGGCTGTATTGAAGAGCAGGTTGGACACACACCTGTCAGGGATGGTCTAGATGGTGCTGGGTCCTGCCATGAGGGCAGGGGACTGGACTCAATGCCTCTCGAGATCCCTTCCAGTCCTAGTATTCTATCCATCTTACCGTCCATTTATCCAATCCACATTCCCTTAACTTGCTGGCAAGAATATTGTGGGAGACTGTATCAAAAGCCTTGCTAAAGTCAAGGTCTATCACATCCACTGACTTCCCCACGGCCACAGAGCCAGTTACCTCATCATAGAAGCTAATCAGATTGGTCAGGCACGACTTGCCCTTTGTGACTATTCCTGATCACATTCCCCTTACAGCTTCCCTATTAACCCAAGCCTTTCCTGTGTGCTTTGGCACACCAGACTTGAACCAGGCCAGGGGTTTGCTTTTCAGAGATCTGCAATGTAGTTGAGGCAGATGTGATTGTCAAGGCAAGGCCATTCAGGGTTCCCTACAGCCATTCTCCTGACCACCAGCAGTATCTCCCATAGCCCAGCTCCAGAGCTGCTGTCCAATTTGTGTCATGGGTTATTTTTGCAGAGCCACCAGAAGTGAGGGTGCTGGCCAAGACGTCCCCCGACGGCCCCACCATGCTGTCCTGCCGGGCCCACGGCTTCTACCCCCAGGCCATCGGCATGAGCTGGCTGAAGAATGGGGAGACCAGAGACCAGGAGATGCGGCGAGGGGGCCCCGTGCCCAACGCCGACGGGACCTACCACACCTGGGCCACCATAGAGGCGGATCCCAAGGAGGTGGATCTGTACACCTGCCACGTGGAGCACGTGAGCCTGCTGGAGCCTGTTGACCGAGCCTGGGGTAAGACCAGCAAGTGGCTTAGTGTCTGCTCTGGGGCGCCCTCCCCCTCGGGAAGGTGGCTGTCTGCTTGGAAGGGGAGAGGCCCTCCGTGAGGGCAGGCTCTGGTGGACATTTCAAACACTGGTGGGAAACTCCAGAGGGAGACAGTGGGCAGGGCAGGAAGCAGCAGAACTGGGGCTGGGGCAGACCCACAGGTCCCTGGCACTGGCTTACAGAACCCCCAGATGGGCACACGGTGTAGATGTAACCCCCCAGCAGGGGCCTGCAGGGAGTGAGTTCAGCATCCACCTCGGGACTGTTCCCAACATCTGTCCCCTAACACGGCAGCGCTGGCTGCTCCCCCTCTGTCGGTGTTGCTCTGGGTTGGGATGCACATGGACAGCTGCCAGCTGTTGCTGCAGTAACTGAGGATGGTGCTGTCCCTGGGCATGGTGGGGCAGTGTATGGGGCTGCGTGAGGCTGGTGGGAATCGGGGGCTGGAGTGGGAGGAGGGGGCTTGAGGGCTCCTCTCACCGGCTCTCCCCTCGCTTTCAGAGCCCAGCCCTGGCTCTCTGCCGATCGCCATCGTGGTTGGAGTTATCGCTGGCCTCATCCTGATCGCTGTGATAATCGGCGTTGTCGTCTGGAGGAAGAAGTCAGGTAACGGCTCTGGCTGGGCGTTGGGTTGGGTCTCCGGGGCAGCAGTGACGCGGAGCCAGCATGGTGCTGTGTGACCGCACAGGGGAAGGGAGGCTGCTCGCGCTGGGCCCTTAGTTCCCTGCCCCCAGACTGTCTGAGCCCAGGGCTCCACGCTGGGGCCGGCCCCTCGGTCTGGTCCATGGATGCTGCTGGGAGCCAGTCCCACCGGAGACGCAGCTCTCACGGCAACCTCTTCTCTCTCCGCAGGGAAAAAGCCACCCGGCTACGTTGCTCCAGGTGAGTCAGGGGCCCACTCGGCCTCTGCCTGTGGGGCTGTGGCTGCACATCAGGCCCCTGGTCCAGGTGCCTCGTGCACAGCAGCTGGGCAAGTGACAGGCGACCCCCCCCACTCCCCCCCCCGTCTGCCCCAGCCTGGCAAGCACCATCAGCTGGACTGGCTAATGCCACTGACTGCCCCACCCCCTCCCTCGCTGGTCCAGTTGCTGCCGTTCCCCTTTTAGCCTTGGCCCCAGGGAACCCGTCCTTACTGGGGTGAAGGGTCCCCGCCTGTCACACACGGACACTTTCGTTGGCCCTTGTTGTCAGACCCTCCCTCTCATCCTCACACCTGCACCCCTAGGGTGATCTGATCCCCTCCCTCTCCCTTTCCCCCCCGTCAGGTTAGCCCCTGGTGGGACTGTGGCTGGATCCCGGCTGTTGGGTGAGGGGAGGTCTCCCATGGGGCACTCGCTGTGCTGGGGAGGCGCTAACCCTCTTCTCACCCCGCAGGCAGCGAGCAGGGATCCGACTCCTCCGCACCAGGTAACGTGTTAGCTCAGGGGCTGGCTGCTCGCTGCACCGCTGGGGGAGACCCCTGCCCTGGCACTTAAACCTCACATCACCCAGGCCCTGCCTTGGGGAGCTGCTACCCAGCAGCCGCAGGGCCCCGGCAGGACAGCTGGGGGAAGGCATTGGGGTTGCGGGGGGCCCTGCTGCACACTGTCGGGGGGGGTCTGACAGCAGCACCCCAGGGTCTCTGGGGCCGTAGGGGAGGGGCCAGGCTGAGCCGTGGGCCCCGCGCTGGCCAGGTCAGTTCTGAGTCCCTGTGCCACAGACAGTCAGCTCCTGGCGCCCCACCCGGCGGGAGAACCCGGGGACGGCTCCAGAGACCTGGGCGCTGCAGTGAGTCGAGGGGGGTGCTCCTGCTGCTGCCAGCGGTGTTAGGGCTCTTCCCCTCCGGACGGCGACAGTCTCAGCTGGGCCTTGTGCTGCTCTGACGGAGGGGTTCTCAGTTCACCCGCGGCTTCCGCTGGCGCAGCGTTCTCATATGGGCAGGGCAGGGCTCTGCCTTCTCCCGCAGGAGGCTGGTGGGTGCGGTGTGATCCTAGAGGAGTGGGATCCGCATGGGGCTCTCCCCTCCCTGCACCGCCCCCCCCAGGCAGCTCTGTCCCCACGTAACATCCTTGGTTTGGGGAGCAGCATCCCCCCTCATCCCCGGGCCCAGCCTCTCTGGTGACAGTGCTAGAGAGCAAACAGCACTACATCCGCTGCCCCACCACAGGTGGCCCCATGAGGTGGCGCCTGCTCCAGGGAGAGACCCGCCCTCAGGCTGCTGGCTCGTCACCTTTCCCCAGGGTGGAAAGTTGGGGACAATCTCCCTTGAAGGAGTGGAGCTGGGACTGGCTGGGAGTGGTGCTGCAGGATAAAGGGGGGGCTCATGGCTGGACCCACAGGGTGGGATCTGTTCCCCCAGGTCCCTGCAGTGAGCCCCTCTGCCTGCTGCTCTGGGGTCAGGCCTGACTCTGCTTCCTCTGTGCAGCGTAACCTCTGCGCCTGGAGGGGTCCCAGGGAGACGAAAGCAGCACGGACCGACCAGTCGCCCTGCAGCCGCTAATCAGCTGCTTCCCGTGTCCTCTGGTGTGTCTGGGCGGGCACCAGCCCCCTCTGCAGCCCCCCTGCAAATCGATCAGCCAATGGACGCTCCCATCACAGACCCCTGGATCATGAAGCAATCCCCGTTCCCTGATTGCTGCTTTTGTGCCCTGCACTCAGCGTAACCCAGCTGGTTAGAAAAGACCCTGGCCCCCTCGTTCCCACAGACCCCCACCTGGGCTCAGGACAGGCTCGGACTGGACAGCGGGACGGACAGAGATGCTCTCATCACCCCACCTGGTGCAGGCAAGGGGCGGTACCTACGGAGTGGGAGCCTGGCCCGGCCGGAGGCTTGTAATGTGTTGGTACCTGTGTGTGTAATGTGGTGTTGGGTTGGGGACTTTCTCCAGGGCAGGGACTCTGCCTCCCATTCTCCCACCCCTGTGGGAAATACCAAATTCAAGATGGATTCCAGGGCCAGGCAGCCTGGGCTCCTGTCATTGTAGGACCTACCCAAAAATAAAACTATTTCCAGACTGTTGACTTGAGCACCGGGGCCATCACTTTCCTCAGGCATCACTGACGGCTTTCTCTGGAAGACCTAGATCAGTGGTCCCCAACCTTTTCAGGTTGTCGGACGCCAGGGAGCGTGGCCGTTTGCCCACCGGGCATCAGGGGGCGGGGACACTTGCACGCCTGGGGGCGGGGGCCCCCCCCATAGCCACGCGCCCGGGGCCAGCGCTCCCCCCGTAAGCACCGCGGGGCCGGCGCCGGGGCCAGGGCACGCGCGACGCCCCTGGGGGCGTGGGTCAGGGTCGGCACCGGCATGCGCGGCGCACCCGGGACCGGGACCGGCCATGCGCCCGGGGCTGGCACCTGCAAAGGGGCTGGGTCCAGCTGCTCCATGGACACTGGGTGTGTGTGTGAGAGACAGGTTGTGTTGGGGTCAGTACTGCTTCTGGGGGCTCGTGACCCTTCTCCTGGGGGGTCTCTGGGGCATAGACCCCCCCAGCCTTGGGGTCCCTCTGGTCCTGTCACTCCATGGGTCTACACCAGAGTCAACGCTGCCATGGGCTCAGGGCCAGGTGGGAGGGCTGACGAGGGGGAGACTGGCAGAGGGGTGAGATGAGGCGGCTCAGTGTATGGGCTGCAGCTGGCCCTGCCCCCTGGTGGGTGCTTGCAGGGAGGGGCACAGAGTCACATGGGTACTATCTCCAGCCTCTGGGCATCCTCTCTCCCTCCCCCCCCCCCCCCCCCCCCACCATCCTGCCAGGCCAGACCCTCCAGTCTCCTGTGCTGGGGCAGAGAGGGGTTAATTCTGTGTGACACGGTGTGACGGCGCGTCAGGTTTCTCCCCAACCCTGCACCCCCGGAGCAGCCAGACCAGACTCCCCCGGCCGGTAGAACAGGGGGGTTTGTTGCTTCTCCAGGACACGGCCCAGCACAGACGGGCCAGGGCCAGGCAGCCTCAGACGCCTTGGACTGGGGGGGGGGCGGGCTCCATTGTTGCCCCAGACCCTCAGCCCCCAGCTTAAGCTGTTTCTTTCATGTTTCCCAGCCAGCAACTAACCCTTCCCCCAAAACAAGGTGTCTGTCTCCCCCTCTCCTCTTTGTCTCCCCCTGGGAAGAGCCTTGTTCCCTGCCCAGGCTGGGACGGGGTGTCTGGGCCATACACATGTGGGGGAGTCAGTGGGAATCGCACAGCATGGCTGGGTGGGGACCCCGGGTTACAGAGCAGACAGCCCCCCCCCCACGGCACAGCTGCCCCCCTCCGAGAGCGAGCTGAGCAGGGTCACTCCGCGTGTGACCTAGGGAAGTTCGGGTCCCCTGCCCGGGAAAGCCGCTGCGGTGACACTGGCTCCCCTTGGCTCGGGCTGGCTGCGGCGCTGCCCTGCAGGAGCTGGCTCCCCCCTGTCCGGCTGCTGCACGGCTCCGGGGGAGCCGGCATGGGCCCGTCTTCGGTGGCTGTCCCAGCCCTTCCACTTCCCTTGGTCTCTGCCCAGGGTCTCTCTGGCCAGGCCCATGAGCCCAGCGAGCCTTCCCCAGAAAGCCAGGACGTCCTCCACCTCCAACGCTCCATCCAGGGGGGTCTTCCCCTCCCATAACGCTCTCAGCAAGCCCAGGGGGCCCCTCCCCCTTTGCACCCCGGCTCGGTCCCGGAGAGCCTGGCAGACCCTCGGGGGCCTCCCCCTGTGCAGACAGCAGGGGGGCAGGGACTCGTCCCAGTCCTGCGGGTGCCGGAGCATAAAGGCCTCCAGCATCTGCTTCAGGGTCCCCTGGAACCTCCCACCAGCCCGCTGGGCCGGGCGCCCTACGCTGGGGTCCAGGTGAGCCGGGCCCCGTGCGTCTCCCACAAGCACCGGAGCGGGGCCGACATGAAGCGGGGCCCCTGGTCCGTGAGGACTCCTGGGGGACTCCCCTGCTGAACAGGGCCAGCAGCGTCTGCCACCGTGTCTGCTCGCTACAGGGCAGAGCCACGGCCCCGGGGCAGTGGGTGGCTGTATCCATGGCTACCAGGGTGTATTTTTTCCCCGTCAGGTCGCCTGGCCAACAGGCCCCACTATCTCTATTGCTGCCTTCTGGAAACGCTCCTCTCTACGGGGTAGGGCCCTCCAAACAGCTTCCTCCCATCTTGGGCCTTCCCCACCCTCTGGTAACACATGGGGCATCTATGTCCCTCAGGGTCAGCTGAGTGTTGGGCACCATGTGCTCTGGGGCCATGACCTCAGGCCAGGCCAGCGTCACCTCCGCCCCCGTGTCCCAGAAGCCCGTCACCTCCCTACCATCCACATCCAGGGGTATGAGGCTCTCGCTCCACAGGGGCCGTCCTGCCCCCACCCGGTACACGGAGAAATCTGCCTCCCGAGGGTCAGACCTCCCAGGGGAGGAGCATCCTTCCCCTCTCTCTGAGCTGAGGTTTGCCTGCCAGCCCCTGCCTCTGGGGCAACTTGCCCTTCCTCCCGCCTCAGCCAGTTAACCCTGGGACATCCGAGGTCGTGGGACCTGTCCTGGTGCATGGGGCATTGAGCCCTCTTGTGGCCTCTTTGCCCGCAGCGATGGCAGCTCAGGTCCTGCAGCCCCTTTTGGGTCAGCTCTGCCCGGGCCCTGGCTGGTTTTCTGGGGTGCAGGTGACTGGTCCTTGTCTCTTGGGCTTGTCTCATATGTGACTCCATCTCTCAGCCCAGATCCGGTCTCTGCGCGGTTCCCTCTCTCTCCGGGACTCCCGTTCACACCCGGACCGGCTCTCCGTGAACTCATCCGCCAGTCTCCCGGCCTCCTGGGGGTTCTCTGGTCTCCGGTCCTTGAGCCACAGCCTCAGTTTGGGTGGGCACGCTTCATAGAACTGCTCCATCATGACCAGCGTGAGCAGCTCCTCTGCGGTCTGGGCTCCAACTCCAGACACCCACTTGCGGCAGTATTGCGCCAGGCGGGAGGCCAGGTCCACATAGGTCTCCCGTGGCCCTTTCTGCGCCCCCCGGAACTTCTTCCTGTACATCTCGGGGGTCAGCCCGAACCTGTGCAGCAGGGCCTCCTTGACTCGGTTGTAATCCCCTGGCTGTAGGTCCTCCAGCTGGTTGAGCACTCCGGCCGCCTCCTGACCCAGCAAGGGGGTGAGCTGCTGCAGCCGGTCGGCCGGGGGGATCCGGTGCAGCTCACAGGCCCTCTCAAAGGCACTGAGGAACCTGTCCATGTCCCCCACGTCCTTACATTGGGCCAACACGAGGTTCTCCAAGCGCCTGGCCGCCTCACTGTAGCTGGGGCCACTTGGCTTCTCTGCTCTGCCATGGCCAGCCCAGCACGGGAGGCAGAGATCCGGTCGGGTCACCCTGGCCTTTGCTGCCAGTAGATCTCCCCGGCAGAGGGACATCCCTGGGCGGAGGCCGGCGATGTCGCCAGGAGCTGCCGGTCGGCGCGAGGGGCTAGAGGGATCCGTCTGAGGAACATCCCCAGGCAATTTCTGGGCGAGCTTCCCTTCTCCCTGCTTGTCTGGGCCCACCAGTCCCTCAGCATGTCAGGGGCTCAGACGCAGCATAGTTGCCATGCGACCCCCCCCCCCACCCCCGGGAACGGGACACCCAGGGCCTGCAGGGTCGGGGCCTTGTTCCCCCAGCCCCAGTGAGAGCCCAGAGCCCTGCATGCCATGCACAGGGACAGCCCAGCCACCGAACTAGGGGGACCGGGCAGAGCTAAGGGGATACTGAGCGCCCCTCTTTTCTCCCCTCAGCATCAGCCCCTGATTTCCCCCCTGCCAGCCCCAGCCACTGTCCATCTCCCCCAGCTTCCTGCAGAGCCCAGGGGCCCGATCCAAGGGGCTGGGGCTGCTGCTGTTATTTACAGAGTCACTGGTAGGGTCGCAAGGTGTCTGGTTTGGAACTGGACAGTCCAGTATTGGAGCTTTCTGTTCAGGAAACACATTGAGAAAATAGAACTGTTGGGTATTTCCTACATCAGATGGAATGTAGATTGTGATGTCATGTCAACCATCATGACATCATGCTTGCGACCAGGACAGTCGCTAACAGGAGGGAGTGTTGAGAGTGGCTGTCTGGAGTGTGTGGGGGTTTGTATTTGGGGGTTCTGGGTTTCTGTTTGTCTGTGTGTTTGGAGTTTTCAGTGCTGAGCTGTTTGTCTGAAAGGCCATGTGCTCAGGCTGGTAGTTGGAAACTGGGAGCCTTAATTAGAATTTGAAATCCAAAACTCTCTGCTCATTGGTCAATCTGTAGCCAGAGGGAGGGGCCAGAGCTTTATAAACCCTGCGAGTAAATGACCAGGGAGCTCGCAAACAGGATTGCTAACAGAAGGGAGTTTAGAGAGGGGCGCTACTAACTTCTGACCTTTTAAAAACCCTGTTTATAATCAAATTTATTCATAGGGGAGAATGCAGGCGGAGCCCAGCAGCAGAGTGGGGGCTGTCCTATTTATTGCACTCAGTGTAGCATGTGTGATACCTGCCCTGTGGACGGCTGGCGTGTGTGTGCATTCGGTGCAAGGAGCTCCTGGCCCTCAGAGACCGTGTCCAGGCTTTGGAGGCCAGGGTGGCTGAATCAGAGGAGCTAAGGGAGGCTGAGAGGTACGTAGATGAGGCTTTCCAGGACACCGTAGAAGTGTACCTCCTCTGATCAGACAGCCCTTGTGCTGTTAAGGAGGGTAGAGTTGCCAGGTGTCCGGTATTGCCCCAGATAGTCTGGTATTTTTGCCTCCTGTCTGGTAAAAAAATTCAGAAAATACCAGACACCTAAAATGTCCGGTATTTTGTGATTATTTTCCCAGCCAGGAGGTGAAAATACCAGACACCTGGCAACCTTACGACACACTCAACAACTGGGCCCAGCCCCCGGCCCCCCTGCTTACCTGGTTCCACAGGGAAGCTACCTTCTGGCTTCATGAAGAAAACAAAATGGCCAACAGCAAAAAGCCTAAAGAACTGAAGCCTTTCCTGGGTCTTAGTGCTCAATATCTCCCGTCTTGCTGACCCTATTCTGACTCTGCAGACACTTAAAGCTGTTTTATTTTTTAACTCTTTTTTTTTTCCCCCTCACCAACTTTGGTCTCCCCCTTTTTTTCCCCTCCTCCACAGACTGTTTTCCTTGGTCTTTTTTTTGGTGGGTGGCGGGGGTGTTTGATATTTTTCGGTAAACCATCTGGCAACCCTAAGGAGGGTGAAAGATTCAGGGAAAGAGATTAGTCAGTGGGAGCAGAGGGAAACCATCCCATAGTTGGGACCCTCCTTCCAAAGAAGGTTATGGTATCCTCTCGTACTGAGGATACCTCCCCAGAAGAGGGAACATCAGTCGTTAGGAAAAGGCAGGTGTTAGTAGTGGGTGATTCAATCATCTGAAACACAGACAGCTGGGTGTGCGATGACTGGGAGAACCATACAGTGATTTGTTTGCCTGGTGCGAAGGTTGCGGATCTCTCGAGGCATCTAGACAGACCTAGGGCGCCCAGGAACAGCTAACAGGGAGTTTAGAGGGGGAGGTTAGAGGGCACTAGTGACTTCGGACCTTCTTTAAAACATAACTCTTAGAATAATCTATATTCCAGAGGTTTAAAAAGAATCCCATTTACACCTAAACTTATTCATTAGAAAAATGGAGACAGAAGCCCAGCAGCAGAGTGGGGGCTATCCTGTTTATTGCATCGAGTGTAACGTGTATGATTACCTGCCCTGTGGGCGGGTGGCGTATGTGTGCACCTGTTGCAAGGAGCTCCTGACCCTCAGAGACCGAGTTCGAGCTTTGGAGGCCAGGGTGGCTGAACTGGAGGAGCTAGTGGAGGCAGAGAGCTATGTTGATGAGACTTTCCGGGACACTGTAGTACTGTCCCACCTCCAGTCTGAGAGCCCCAGTGCTCTTAAGGAGGATGAAAGTCTCAAGGGAAAAGAGCGTTCGATGGGAGCAGAGGGAAACCATCCCGTAGTTGGGACCCTCCTCCCAGAAGATGTTGCAGTATCCTCTCGCACTGAGGATACCTCTGAGGGGGAGGGAATGCCAGTTAGGAGGAGTGGGTGATTCGATCCTTAGAAACATAGATAGTTGGGTTTGTGATGACCGGGAGAACCGTATGGTCACTTGCCTGCCTGGTGCGAAGGTTGCGGATCTCTCGAGGCATCTAGACAGACTTACGTGTAGTGCTGGGGAGGAGCCGGTGGTCGTGGTACATGTAGGCACCAATGACGTAGGGAAGGGTAGGAGAGATGTCCTGGAGCCCAAATTTAGGCTGCTAGGAAAGAGACTGAAATCCAGGACCTCTATGGTGGCATTCTCGGAAATGCTTCCAGTTCCAGATTGAAGTGTCATTAGAGGAGGTTTTGGAACAAATAGAAAAACTTAATGTTAACAAATCTCCAGGACCAGATGGCATTCATCCAAGGGTTCTAAAAGAACTCAAATGGGAAATTGCTGACCTATTATCTGTGGTTTGTAACCTATCCTTTAAATCGGCTTCCGTACCTAATGACTGGAAGGTAGCCAACGTGACACCAATATTTAAAAAGGGCTGTAGAGGCGATCCTGGCAATTACAGACCGGTAAGTCTAACGTCAGTACCGGGCAAATTAGTCGAAACAATAGTAAAGAATAAAATTGTGAAGCATGTAGAAGAACATAATTTGTTGGACAAAAGTCAACAAGGTTTCTGTAAAGGGAAATCCTGTCTTACTAATCTATTGGAGTTCTTTGAAGGGGTGTGACTGCGCGTCGTGGTCCCCTGCCTCCTGCACCCCCGTAGTGGCAGTAACAGACTCCACCAGCCAGTAAAATAGAGGTGGTTTATTGCTTCTCCAGGATACAGCACAGCACAGATGTCATCTGGTTCCAGGGCAGGCCTAGGATGCCTCAGCCCCCCTTGAGATGGGGGAGACGGGGCCCCTAAATCCCAGCCCCTTGCCTAGGCTGTCTCCTCCATGCTCCCAGACAGAAACTAACCCACTCACTTCCAGCCCTGTCCCCCCAGCCAGGGGCGGCATTCCCCCTTCCTTTGTTCCTCTCCCTGGGGGGTAGCTGGTCGGACAGGTTGAGAGACCCTTGCCTAGTGACTCATCCCCTGTCCTGCTGGGCCGTGCTACAGACAGCAGCCAGTGGGGGTCACCCACAGCCCCAGCATAGCAACCAGCAAGGTACCAACGCTACGTCACAAGGGGTTAACAAACATGCGGACAAGGGGATCCAGTAGATATAGTATACTTAGATTGTCAGAAAGCCTTTGACAAGGTCCCTCACCAAAGGCTCTTGTGTAAATTACATGGCCATGGGATAAGAGGGAAGGTCCTTTCTTGGATTGAGAACTGGCTAAAAGACAGGAAACAAAGGGTAGGAATAAATGGTAAATTTTCAGAATGGAGAGGGGTAACTAGTGGTGTCCCCCAAGGGTCAGTCCTGGGACCAATCCTTTTCAACTTATTCATAAATGATCTGGAGAAAGGGGTAAGCAGTGAGGTGGGAAAGTTTGCGGATGACACCAAACTGTTCAGGATAGTTAAGACAGAAGCAGACTGTGAGGGACTCCAAGAAGATCTCACCAAACTGAGTGATTGGGCAACAAAATGGCAAATGAAATGTGATGTGGATAAGTGTAAAGTAATGCACATCGGGAGAAATAACCCCAACTATACGTATAGTATGATGGGGGCTAATTTGGCTACGACAAATCAGGAAAGAGATCTTGGAGTTATCGTGGACAGTTCTCTGAAAACTTCCACGCAGTGTGCAGCGGCGGTCAAAAAGGCAAATAGGATGCTAGGAATTATTAGGAAAGGGATAGAAAATAAGACCCAGAATATCTTACTGTCCCTGTATAAAACTATGGGACGCCCACATCTTGAATACTGTGTACAGATGTGGTCTCCTCACCTCCAAAAAGATATTTTGGCCTTGGAAAGGGTTCAGAAAAGGGCAACTAAAATGATTAGGGGTTTGGAACGGGTCCCATATGAGGAGAGGTTAAAGCGACTGGGACTTTTCAGTTTAGAAAAGAGGAGACTGAGAGGGGATATGATAGAGGTCTATAAAATCATGAGTGGTGTGGAGAGGGCGGATAAAGAAAAGTTATTTATTAGTTCCCATAATAGAAGAACTAGAGGACACCAAATGAAATTAATGGGGAGCAGGTTTAAAACTAATAAAAGAAAGTTCTTCTTCGCTCAGCGTGTAGTCAACCTGTGGAACTCCTTGCCAGAGGAGGCTGCGAAGGCTAGGACTATAACAGTGGTAGAAATGTAGCAGTGTTAGTCTGGTGCAGTTGAAACAAAAAACAGGACTGTGTAGCACTTTAAAGACTAACAAGATGGTTTAATAGGTGATGAGCTTTCATGGGCCAGGATACAATTAAAAAAAGGAACACATATGAAAAGGACAAATCAAATTTCAGCATCCTCCTTCTGTCCTGAAATGTGATTTGTCCTTTTCATATGTGTTCATTTTTTTAAATTGTATCCTTTGGTATCTATGGTTGTGGCTATTTTCTTCCACTATTTGATCTGAGGAAGTGGGTCTGGCCCACGAAAGCTCATCACCCAATAAACCATCTTGTTAGTCTTTAAAGTGCTGCATTGTCCTGTTTTTTGTTAGGACTATAACAGAGTTTAAAGAAGCTAGATAATTTCATGGAGGTTATTAGCCAGGGGATAGAAGTGATGTCCCTGGCCTCTGTTTGTCAGAGGCTGGAGAGGGATGGCAGGAGACAAATCGCTTGATCATTGTCTTCGGTCCACCCTCTCTGGGGCAGCTGGTGCTGGCCACTGTCGGCAGACAGGATACTGGACTAGATGGATCTTTGGTCTGACCCAGTACAGCTGTTGTTATGTCCTATGTATAGTGCTGGGGAGGAGCCGGTGGTCATGATGCAGCAGAGCCCCTGGGGTAATGGGGCAGCTGCACTGGGCCCTTTCCCTCGGCCAGGCTCTAGTGTCATGGTGGTGCTGCTGTGAGCTGTGCAGTGTGGACATGGCTTGGTGACAAGGGCCCTGCAAGGCCCCCGAGGCACTGGATTCAGGTCACTGACAAGCCAGACACGCTCTGATCACCACTGTCTGTGCAGGCCCAGCCCTGCAGGGCCCAGGCCCCAGCTCAGCCCCACCAGAGTCACACGAGTGCACCAGGGCACCAAAGCGCAGCCGGAAACCACTTCAAACTGCTCCTGCAGCCCCACCTGGCCCCACATGGGCTGCTCAGACTAGGGGACCATGGGCCAGGGAACAGCCCAGTGCGGGGCAGGGAAGGCAGGACTGGGGCTAGGACACCCCTGCCCTACTGCCTGCCCCCTGGGGATCCCGAAGCGCTTTGCCCAGCTGGTGCCGGGATCTCACACCCAGACTAGAACCTGCCCAACGCACAGACCCTGGGGCGCCCACCTCCCCCGGCCTGGGCACAGGGCCAGAGACAGCAGGGGGAGGGAGGTGTGACACCTCTCTGGAGGCTGGCACCCCACTGCAGACAGGCCTCCTGCTGCCTGGGGCCTCCGGGGCTGCTCCCCACTCACCGGCCTGGCCCCCCTGCAGGGCCGTACAGCCCAACAGCAGCAGCAGCGCCGGGCCCATCCTGAATCCCAGGATCGGGACACTCCCTGGACACGGCTGGGACCTCGCGGCTGTTGGAATCCTGAGACCAGCTGTTCTGCGTGCAGCGGCCTCTCCCCTCCATCCTCCCCGCTATAAGTAGCGAGTGGCTATTGCCAGGGCTGGCAGAGCTATGGGGGCGGGGGGCTGCCCCGGCCAGGCTTTGCCCCAGCAGCCCAAGCCCTGCCTGGGACAGCGGGTGCAGCACCTGGCCTGTCCCCCAGCGCTGGGGACCAAGCGGGGACAGGAGCCGGCCCGGGCCAGAACTGGACCCCGGGCTGAGAGCAGAGTCTGGAATGGCCGAGAGCCCCCCTGCACCCCATGTCCCAGCCCCCCATCTCTTTCCCCATCCCCTGTGCCCCTTCCCCCCACACTCCAAGCCGCCCCCCCGCTGTCCCCACTCACCGGCCTGGTCCCCCTGGAGGACCACAGCGCCCAGGAACAGCAATAGAAAGGGGGCCATGGCTGGGACCACCTAACAGCTGTTGGAATCCTGAGTCCAGCTGGGAATGCTCCAGCCAATGGGAGCGCGCAGCCCCTCCGCGTCATCGGTCGCCGGGCAGAACCAGGCTGGGCAAGTTGGGCGGGGAAAAGCAAAACTCAGAGCTTGGATGAGCGCAGTGGGGAATCCCGGGCTAAGCCCCGCCCCCAGCCCCTAGGCCCCGCCCCCGTCCCATGCATCCCACACAGAGCCCAGCACTGAGGCCCCGCCCCCTTTCCCAGCTGCAGAGCACGTGGAGGGCAAGTCCCAGCTTTGCTGCCACCCTAGAGGTGGAGGGGGGGAGTTTCCCTGTGGTGGGGGCAGGGCAGAACTTCCCCCCCCTTCACCTCTCCCCCCCTCCCGACTCCAGCCCCTGGCTCCCCACAGTCCTCCCCCCAGCGCTGCCCTGCTCTAACCACTGACCCCCACTCCCCTCCCAGAGACAGGGTCGGACCCCAGGAGTCCCAGCTCCCAGCCCAGCAAACTCCACTGACCTAACCCCAGTTTGGCAGCAGTTGCTGGGGCGCTGGTATCTGTGGGTTTGGGACCCTGCCCTGGGCCGGTCTCTGGGCTGGGGGCCCAGCTGGGACACTTGTCCCACTTGGGCAGCCAATGGGGGGCATTCGCAGGGGCTAAGCCCAACCCCCATTTCCCGGCTTCCAGTCCCTGTGCCGTAGTGGGGTGCTGTCTGCTCTGTAACCCGGTGTCCCTCCCGGCTGTGCTGCGTGATTCCCACTGACTCACCCACATGTGTATGGCCCAGACACCCAGTCCCAGCCTGGGCAGGGAACAAGGCTCTTCCCAGGGGAGGGAGGCGGAGATGCCACCTGGGTGGGGGACAGGGCTGGGAGCTGGGGCAGTCTGGCCTGGGCAAACATGAAGGGGGCAGACTAAGCGGAGGGCTGGGAGACGAGGGGCCCAGGCACCCTGTCCCAAGGGGTCTGAGGCAGCCTGGCCCTGACTCCTGTAGCCACCTCATGTCTGTGCTAGGCCGTGTCCTGGAGGAGCAATAAACCCCCCTGTTCTACCGGCTGGTGGAGTCTGTTCTGGCTGCTACGGGGGTGCAGGGTCGGGGGGGGTCCCCCACTTGGTTTCGGTTTCTGCTGTGCCAGGGGGCAGTTTGGCCAGAGCCCAGCATCCCACCCCTGCCTGCCAGACCCGCCCCTCGCCCCCCACAGCCCCGCTCAGAGCCTGCCCTACGGGCTGGAGGGCGGCTCCCACAGGCCCGGACTGTCCCTGTGGGGGGCTCTGAGCTGCCGGCACAGACCCTAAACATGGGGCATTTCTGGCTCTGTTAAACTATTTTGTGTGTCTAGTGTGTGGGAGGGAGCACAAGATGGCCTCTCCAATGGGGCTCCCACTTTCATCCTTTGCTGGCCCCAGTCCATCTGTCCCGAGCCGTGGGGCTGCCCCCACCCAGCGCCAGGGCAGAGGCTGGTCCTACGGCTCATAATTTCAAACTGGCCTCCACAGCCAGATGTTTCCATGGTGCGGGGCACCCCGGCACCTCCCACAGGGCACCCCCAGAATTAGTGGCCACTTTCCAGACTGGGGCCTTGAACCCCCCACTCCATCCCCCTCCCCCACAGAAAGGGGTTTCTCAGCCCCCATCTCTCCTGTGAGCCAAGCATTTGGGTAACCCCCCAGCAGAAATTCAAACACCGCCCGGCTGATGGGCAGAGCGCCCACAGCCAGCTACAGCCAGCAGCAGGTGTGTTTAGCGGTGGTGCACAGCCGGGCAGGGCTTGGTGCACAGAAGAACATTTATTCTGCACATTCATGGATGATTAGAAAAACCATTGATCTGAGTGGGGAAAACTCTCCCTGGGCAAGATGTGGCTCAGAGTGGGGGGACGGGGTGCCCCCAGCTACCAAGCTGGGAACAGGCTCTTTCCCTGCCCCTGAACCACGCGGGGGTGGGGCTGTGGCCAGATCTCCCGTGCTGACACTTTTACTTTCTATTTCCAGAGGACTAGACTCCGACCTGTCGCGGGGTGGCTGCTCCCTCCCTGGGGTTTCCTGGCTGGACCAGGCCGCACCCGACCAAAGTTCCGGGCCGAGGCAAGTCCAATTGCTACTTGTTGGGGGCCAGCGAGGAGCCTGGCGGGCACTATGGGGAGCAGAGCGATGGGGCATGGCGGGGCTATGCCCCTCCCCCTCCTCCTCTCCCTCCTCCTGCTGAGGGGCTTTGCCCTCCCGGGGGGCTGCTCCGGTGAGTACTGGGGGGCCAGGGTGTGACTCCGGAGTGACTCGCTAGAAGCAGCAGGAGTAAAACCAGAGTGAGGCCAAAATTGGGCCCGGGGGGCGCCGGACCCTGAGCAGCCGGGGATGTGGAGGGGTTCCAGGAAGGGTGGGAGGGGTGCACCCTGCCAGTGGTTGAGGGGGTCAAGGGGAGCAGGGCTCCAGTCCCAACAGGGCTTCACTCCCGATCAGAATCAGTCCCTGACCCACTTCCTGCCCCACGGCACTGGGCAGGCTGTGCACTCAGGCCATGCCTCAGTTTCCCCTCCTGCTCACCTTTGCCCCCTCCCCATGGGATGCTGGATTTCATGGCAACATCTGCTCCCTGCTCCCCCCATTCGGAGAGCGCACCGTCCACCCCTCCTCCCCCCATTCGGAGAGCGCACCGCAGCTAAGGGATATTTGGCGGGGGAGAGGCCCTGTCGCACCAGGTGCTGCGCAGACCCTGGTCTGCGGAGACTGGGTCCCTTGGAATGCCCGGACCCCTAGTCCCATAGAGAATGATGCCCCATAACCCCCTTACTGTGTGGGATGGTGTCCCAGCTCTTCCAGGGGGCTAGCTGATGGGGTGTATGTTTCCCTTGCCATGTGGGGGATGTCCTGGCTCTCCCGGGGCGCTGGGTGGGGCGAGGAGCCGCTGGCTGACGGGGGTCTCTCCCCTGCTTTGGTGGTGTTGGGGGAGGGGCCGCTGGCTGACAGGGGTCTCTCCCCTGCTGTGGGGCTGTGGAGGGAGGGGCCGCTGGCTGACGGGGGTCTCTCCCCTGCTGTGGGGCTGTGGGGTGAGGGGCCGCTGGCTGATGGGGGGGGTCTCTCCCCTGCTTTGGTGGTGTTGGGGGAGGGGCCGCTGGCTGACAGGGGTCTCTCCCCTGCTGTGGGGCTGTGGGTGGAGGGGCCGCTGGCTGACGGGGGTCTCTCCCCTGCTGTGGGGCTGTGGGGGGAGGGGCTGCTGGCTGACGGGGGTCTCTCCCCTGCTGTGGGGCTGTGGGGGGAGGGGCTGCTGGCTGACGGGGGTCTCTCCCCTGCTGTGGCGGTGTGGGGAGACGGGCCGCTGGCTGACGGGGGTCTCTCCCCTGTCTTGAGGCTGTGGGGTGAGGGGCCGCTGGCTGACGGGGGTCTCTCCCCTGCTGTGGGGCTGTGGGGGGAAGGGGCTGCTGGCTGATGGGGGGGGTCTCTCCCCTGCTTTGGGGGTGTGGGGAGAGGGGCTGCTGGCTGATGGGGGGGGGTCTCTCCCCTGCTGTGGGGCTGTGGGGGGAAGGGGCTGCTGGCTGATGGGGGGGTCTCTCCCCTGCTTTGGGGCTGTGGGGGGAAGGGGCTGCTGGCTGATGGGGGGGGTCTCTCCCCTGCTGTGGGGCTGTGGGGGGAAGGGGCTGCTGGCTGATGGGGGGGGTCTCTCCCCTGCTGTGGGGCTGTGGGGGGAAGGGGCTGCTGGCTGATGGGGGGGGTCTCTCCCCTGCTTTGGGGGTGTGGGGAGAGGGGCTGCTGGCTGATGGGGGGGTCTCTCCCCGGTTTGGGGGTGTGGGGAGAGGGGCTGCTGGCTGATGGGGGGTCTCTCCCCCGTTTGGGGCTGTGGGGGGAGGGGCCGCTGGCTGATGGGGGGGGTCTCTCCTCTGCTGTGGTGGGAGGGGCCGCTGGCTGATGGGGGGGGTCTCTCCCTGGTTTGGGGCTGTGGAGGGAGGGGCCGCTGGCTGATGGGGAGGGTCTCTCCCCTGCTGTGGGGCTCTGGGGGGAGGGGCTGCTGGCTGATGGGGGGGGTCTCTCCCCGGTTTGGGGCTGTGGGGGGAGGGGCCGCTGGCTGATGGGGAGGGTCTCTCCCCGTTTTGGGGCTGTGGGGGGAGGGGCCGCTGGCTGATGGGGGGGGTCTCTCCTCTGCTGTGGGGGGAGGGGCTGCTGGCCGATGGGGGGGTCTCTCCCCTGCTGTGGGGCCGCGGGGGAGGGGCTGCTGGCTGACGGGGTCTCTCCCCCAGGCTCCCACTCGCTGCGCTATTTCTACACGGCCGTGTCGGAGCCGGGCCCGGGGCTGCCCCAGTTCACCGTGGTCGGGTACCTGGACGACCAGCTCTTCTTCCAGTTCGACAGCGCGGGGAAGCAGGCCCGGCCCCGGGCCCCCTGGATGCAGGCCGAGGGCCCCGAGTACTGGGACCGGCAGACCTGGATCGCCCGGGGCTGGCAGGAGGCCTTCAACGGCAACGTCCGCATCGCCATGGAGGAGAACCTCTCACCCCCTGCTAGGGCCAGCCAGTGGGGGGCGTGCCCCCCCATTCCCTCCTGCCTCTCCCATGTATCTTGCGCTCCCCTCCCCCTCTTCTCCTCCTTCACCCTGGCTCTGCCAGCCCCAAATGGCTCCCCCTCACTATGGGGAGAGAACAAACCTTCCCCCCCTGTTCCCCTGGCGTGGCATCCTGTGTCCTGCCGGGGGGCACGGTGCCCTGCGGGGTGGGGCAGGGCCCTGTGTGTTGTCTCTGGCTTCCCTGTGATGGGCTGTTCTGGGACTTGGCCACAAAAGGGGGCCCCATTTGCGCCCTTTTCCCCACCACTCCCTGGAGCCGCCCTTGGTGGGGGGCTCCCTGCTGCCTAGGGGCTCAGTTGGTGCCCCCTCACCTGCCGTATCTTGCGGGTGGGGTTGCAGGCTCTGTTGCAGCTCCATCGGGGAGAGGGCGAGGGCACCTGCCAAGGGTGGCCAAGGGCGCCTGGACTCCAGCCGGGCCCCTCCTGTCGCAGCAGCACTGGTTTCTCCTCTTCCCCCTTCCCAGAGCACTGGATGGGCCAATAAACACGGAGAGCAGCCTAGGGCTGGCGTGTGTCTCTGATCCCTGCCAGGGGAGGGGGAGGGCAGGGGGGTTCTGGGGTGTGTGTCTTTAATCCCTGCTGGGGGGGCAGGGCTGGGGGGTTCTGGGGTGTGTGTCTCTGATCCCTGCCGGGGGGGGCAGTGAGAGCGGGAGGGCAGAGGGGCAGGGCTGTGGGGGGTTGTGTCTTGGATCCAGGCACTGAGGTGCTGCATGGGGGGGGGGGGGGTGATGGAGGAATTGCACTGACTTCGGAAGCATGGACAGGTGCCCCCTGGGGGGGAGGGGGAGCCCCTCCATCGCCGGGAGCCTGAGCAGGGCTGAGGTACCCCCCACAGCTGCAGCGCAGGGGCCCCTGTGAGATCGGCCCCGTCCTATCACACACGCACACGTTCCTGCACCATTACAACATTCTCTGGGGGCGGCAAACGTGGGCATTTAGGGGCCTTGCATGGCAGTCCCGCGGCTCACCCCAGTTAAGGGTCTCAGGAGAAGACGGCGACATGGGAGCTATTTCTGGGCTGTGTGCGCCCTTCCTGGGAGGGTCGGTGCAGGGGGCCAGGCCCACGTGCTGGGTTTCGGGGACACAAGCTGTGACGGAGGCCTGGCTGCTGGGGAAGGTTTGTACAAATCCCAGCTCCTGCCAGGCGCAGACGGTCCCTGGGGCACTGCCCGCCCGGAGCAAGGGGACATCTCTCGCTGTCCATGTGGGGCTGAGCCCCAGGCGAGATGGCCGGGGTGGGATGGGTGACGGGGTGTTGGCGAGGTTGGGTTCAGCTGCCCAGGGAAGCCTTCTCCCACTCTCCCCCATAGCGCTGGGGGTATTTGGGATTTCACACCCTTGTGCCGTGGGGGGGGGGGGGTCTGTTCTCTATTTATTGACAATTCCCAAACAATCTAAGCACACCGCGTCATGCTCCCCATCCGGGTACAGGCAGACTCCCCCTGTTGGCCAGGCAAGGTCAGTCTCTCTGCTCGTAGGCTGTGTCTCGCAGGTGAGTTCTTCTTTTCCAGCTTTCCCTGAAAGCTGCATGGAAACTTTTTAAAGACACCATAATAGAGGCCCAACTTAAATGTATACCCCAAATTAAAAAACATAGCAATAGACCTAAAAAAGAGTCACCGTGGCTTAACCACCATGTAAAAGAAGCAGTGAGGGACAAAAAGGTATCTTTTAAGAAGTGGAAGTCCAATCCTAGTGAGATAAATAGAAAGGAACATAAACACTGTCAAATCAAGTGTAAAAATGTAATAAGAAAAGCAAAAAAAGATTTTGAGGAACAGCTAGCCAAAAACTCAAAAAGAAATAACAAAATGTTTTTTAAGTACATTAGAAGCAGGAAGCCTGCTAAAAAACCTGTGGGTCCCCTAGATGATCGAGCTATAAAAGGAGCAATCAAGGACGATAAAGCCATTGCGGAGAAACTAAATGATTTCTTTGCTTCAGTCTTCATGGCTGAGGACGTTGGGAAGATTCCTGAATCTGCACCGTTGTTTGTGGGTGATGAATCTGAGGAACTGTCCCGGATTGAAGTGTCATTAGAGGAGGTTTTGGAACAAACAGTAAAACTTAATGTTAACAAATCTCCGGGACTGGATGGCATTCATCCAAGGGTTCTAAAAGAACTAAAATGGGAAATTGCTGAGCTATTATCTGTAGTTTGTAACCTATCCTTTAAATCAGCTTCCGTACCTACTGACTGGAAGGCAGCTAATGTGACACCAATATTTAAAAAGGGCTCTAGAGGTGATCCTGCTAATTACAGACCGGTAAGTCTAACTTCAGTACCGGGCAAATTAGTCGAAACAATAGTAAAGAATAAAATTGTGAAGCATGTAGAAGAGCATAATTTATTGGACAAAAGTCAGCATGGTTTCTGTAAAGGGAAATCCTGTCTTACTAATCTGTTAGAGTTCTTTGAAGGGGTTAACAAACATGCGGACAAGGGGGATCCAGTAGATATAGTATACTTGGATTTTCAGAAAGCCTTTGACAAGGTCCCTCACCAAAGCTCCTGTGTAAATGACATGGCCATGGGATAAGAGGGAAGGTCCTTTCTTGGACTGAGAACTGGTTAAAAGACAGGAAACAAAGGGTAGGAATAAATGGTGAATTTTCAGATTGGAGAGGGGTAACTAGTGGTGTCCCCCAAGGGTCAGTCCTGGGACCAATCCTGTTCAACTTATTCATAAATGATCTGGAGAAAGGGGTAAGCAGTGAGATGGTAAAGTTTGCGGATGACACCAAACTGTTCAGGATAGTCAAGACAGAAGCAGACTGTGAGGGACTCCAAGAAGATCTCACCAAACTGAGTGATTGGGCAACAAAATGGCAAATGAAATGTAATGTGGATAAGTGTAAAGTAATGCACATCGGGAAAAAAAACCCAGCTATACCTACAGTATGATGGGGGCTAATTTGGCTATGACAAATCAGGAAAGAGATCTTGGAGTTATCGTGGACAGTTCTATGAAAACTTCCACACAGTGTGCAGCGGCGGTCAAAAAGGCAAATAGGATGCTAGGAATTATTAGGAAAGGGATAGAAAATAAGACCCAGAATATCTTACTGCCCCTGTATAAAACTATGGTACGCCCACATCTGGAATACTGTGTACAGATGTGGTCTCCTCACCTCCAAAAAGATATTTTGGCCTTGGAAAGGGTTCAGAAAAGGGCAACTAAAATGATTAGGGGTTTGGAACGGGTCCCATACGAGGAGAGGTTAAAGCGACTGGGACTTTTCAGTTTAGAAAAGAGGAGACTGAGAGGGGATAGGATAGAGGTCTATAAAATCATGAGTGGTGTGGAGAGGGCGGATAAAGAAAAGTTATTTATTAGTTCCCATAATAGAAGAACTAGAGGACACCAAATGAAATTAATGGGTAGCAGGTTTAAAACTAATAAAAGAAAGTTCTTCACACAGCGTGTTGTCAACCTGTGGAACTCCTTGCCAGAGGAGGCGGTGAAGGCTAGGACTAGAATAGAGTTTAAAGAGAAGCTGGATAATTTCATGGAGGTTAGGTCCATAAAAGGCTATTAGCCAGGGGATAAATTGGTGTCCTTGGCTTCTGTTTGTCAGAGGCTGGAGAAGGATGGCAGGAGACAAATCGCTTGATCATTGTCTTCGGTCCACCCTCTCTGGGGCACCTGGTGCTGGCCACTGTCGGCAGACAGGATACTGGGCTAGATGGACCTTTGGTCTGACCCAGTACGGCCGTTCTTATGTCTTCCTCCTTCTCTTTGGCTGTGTCCAGACTGGCAAGATTTTGCGCAAATACTTTTAACGGAAAAGTTTTTCCATTAAAAGTATTTGCGCAAGAGAGCATCTACACGGGCACGGATGCTTTTGCACAAAATCTTGATCAATTGTAATTCCCCACTGCCGCCTGCCTGACTATTGATGGGTCTTATAACCCAGCACTCACCCCGCGGACACCCGGGAGTCGGAGCCTACCACGACCCCGCCCTCGAACTCCACCGCCATGATGGTTGTCTGGGGACATAAACGAGACAAGGAATTCAGAGCTGCCAAGTGCAGGGGAAACTGAGCGCCCAAATGGAAATCGGTGGAGGAACTTGGGTAAATATGAACTCAGGGGGCTCAGTCCCAGCTCGCGAGACCCCCAGGGGTTCAGCTGCTCCAAGCACTTCCCGCCCCGGAACCTCCTGCCCCGCGCGGATCTCCCCAGTCTCCCAGCTGGGGTTCCCTGAGGCTGCCATGATCCCGGGGTGTCCGCAGGGAGAGCGCCCGGCGGTTAAGGAGCAAGAGGAGGGAAAGCGAAAGCACCAAAGCGCGCTAGTCCTTGCGCCTCCCCTCAGTGCAGCACCGCCCATCGCCCCCAGATGGCGCTGCAGCCACTTGCGCGGGGCGCTCTGGGGTGGGGAGGAAACCTTGTTGTAGCCAGTCTACCTGGTAACCTGTGATGCGCTGGTCCGACAGGGGGCGGAATAACGCCCGAAGGGCGGGGGGGGGGGGGGGAGGTAGCGGGGTGTTGGGAGCTTGGCTTCTCCGCGTCCCACGCTGCTTGAGATCCAGTTTCAGGGGCAGGCCTGGTGCCAGCGTTATCCGGGGCGAGCTGGCAAGCGGGCACCAACCTTCCCTCTAATCTTTTCCACCCCTGTGCGGAATAAACGTGGCGGCGTGCACCAAGGCGGAGCGGATGTGCACCACTAGTAGGAACACAAACCGCGTGTGAACCAGGGTTCGCGTGTGTGAGCGTGCGCTCGGGTGTGGCAGGGGGCTGAGCCCCGGCATCAAAACTCCTTCAGGAAACTCCGGGGCGGGGAACGCTGAGTCACCTCTGTGGAGCCAGGGGGGAGGGGAGAGGAGGGGAGATTTTAACAGGATTTCCTCCAGTGCGCACCCTCGGGGCTGCGCGGCGCTTTCTGGGGGGAAGGGGAGCGGACGGAAGGGCTGGGACTGTGAGTTAGTGCAGGCAGCTGAATACGCCTCCCTGCCCGGTGGGGCGGGGAAGGGCTGGCAGCTTTCTGTGCGTTACGCCTCCCTCCCCAGCGAGGCGGGAGGGGGAAGGGCTGGCAGCTGATCCGCTTTCGCTTTCACTCTGCAGCTTGGACCAGCCCGGTTCCCAGGGGCGGATCGCGGCGCCGGGGGATTTCCCAGAGCGGCTGCTGCGCCCTGCCACGCTCCCCCGCCCCTTCCCCAGCCGAGGCCGGGGCAGCGTGAATCCCAGCCAGAGCCCGGTCCCGCCTGGGCAGAGGGGCTCGGCAGCCGCCCGGGGAGCTGGAAATCAGACCCCAGCAGCCTCACTTCGTCCATTGAGGCGCAGCCAGCGGAGTTCGGGGGGGCGCAGCGGGGACTCGGGGCGCAGCCCGGGCCGAGCCGCGGGGATGAAGCCGGCGGTGGCCTGGCTGGCCCTGCCCCTGGCGAAGGGGAGCAGCCCACAAAGCTCCTGTGGGAATCCAGGGGGGACAGCAGCCCCCCGCCCTCCCAACAGGGCCCCGAGGGTGGGGGCAGTGCCGGAGAGGGGAGGGTGGGGGCAGCTCCCTTTCTGCTGCCTGGTGATTCCGTCCCCTTTCTGTTTGGTTTCACGAGGCACAGGCCCATTCCAGGTAGCCGCACCTGACTCTAACCACTAGCCCCCACTGCCCTCCCAGAGCCAGGGAGACCCCACAAGTCCTGGCTCCCAGCCCCCCCAGCTCTGACCACTGGCCCCCACTGCCCTCCTAGAGCCAGGGAGACCTCACGAGTCCTGGCTCCCAGCCCCCCCTGCTCTGACCACTGGCCCCCGCTCCCCTCCCAGAGCCAGGGAGAACCCAGGAGTCCTGGCTCCCAGCCCCCCCTGCTCTAACCACTAGCCCCCACTGCCCTCCCAGAGCCAGGGAGACCCCACGAGTCCTGGCTCCCAGCCCCCCCTGCTCTGACCACTGGCCCCCACTCACCTCCCAGAGCCAGGGAGAACCCAGGAGTCCTGGCTCCCAGCCCCCCCTGCTCTGACCACTGGCCCCCACTGCCCTCCCAGAGCCAGGGAGACCCCACGAGTCCTGGCTCCCAGCCCCCCCCCCGCTCTAACCACTAGCCCCCACTGCCCTCCCAGAGCCAGGGAGACCCCACGAGTCCTGGCTCCCAGCCCCCCCCCCCCGCTCTGACCACTGGCCCCCACTCCTCTCCTGGCGAGCCCAGGCATCCTGACCCTTGTCCTGTCGGGTTGCAGGGGAGATGGCAATTCCCTTCTACACGGGGCGCATGACCGACTGGATCGTGAGCGAGGACGACCCCTCGGCCTTCGTCCAGGCCATCTGGGCCATGTCCCTCATCACCATCGGCAGGTGGGGCCGGGGGAGCTGGGCTCGTGGCGGGGGTCAGTGGGTACAGAACATGGGGAGAAGGGGACCGAGGGGGTGGAAGGGAGATGGGGTTGGGGGGTGAGGGGATCAGTAGAGCAAGATCCCTGCAGGAATTTAGAGGCTGGTCTGGGGGGACTGTGGCCGTGTTTGGGGCAGGAAGTTGGGGGGCAGTTCTCGGGGACTGTGGCTGTGTTCGGGGAGGGGAGTTGGGGGGCAGTTCGGGGGGAACTGGCTGTGTTCGGGGAGGGGAGTTGGGGGCAGTTCTGGGGGACTGTGGCCGTGTTTGAGGAGGGGAGTTGGGGGGCAGTTCTGGGGGACTGTGGCTGTGTTTGGGGAGGGGAGTTGGGGGCAGTTCTGGGGGACTGTGGCTGTGTTTGGGGAGGGGAGTTGGGGGCAGTTCTGGGGGACTGTGGCTGTGTTCGGGGAGGGGAGTTGGGGGCAGTTCTGGGGGACTGTGGCTGTGTTCAGGGAGGAGAGTTGGGGGGCAGTTCTGGGGGACTGTGGCCGTGTTTGGGGAGGGGAGTTGGGGGGCATTTCTGGGGGACTGTCGCTGTGTTTGGGGAGGGGAGTTGGGGGCAGTTCTGGGGGACTGTGGCTGTGTTCAGGGAGGAGAGTTGGGGGGCAGTTCTGGGGGACTGTGGCTGTGTTCAGGGAGGAGAGTTGGGGGGCAGTTCTGGGGGACTGTGGCTGTGTTCAGGGAGGAGAGTTGGGGGGCAGTTCTGGGGGACTGTGGCCGTGTACGGGGAGGAGCTGGGGGGGCAGGCAGTAGCCCCAGCACAAACTGCTTCTCCCCGCCCTTCCCCCCCCCCCCCCAGCGCGGTGACGGAATTTGTGTGCGACTTTCTCTATAACGGCACCATGAACCGGATCCACACACGCATCCAGAGCCAGGTCTTCAGCTCTGTCCTGCGCCAGGAGATCGCCTTCTTCCACGCCAGCCGCACCGGTATGGGACCCTCCCCATCCCTGCCCCACATCACCCCATAGATCCCCCATCCCAGCCAGGCCTGCCCCATTGCCACCTGTTCCGGAATTCCTCCCTAGGACACCTCCCACTCTCCCAGACCTGGCCCTAGGCACATGGGCAGGGATGGACAGACATGGCCATGGAAGGGGAGGGGTGGATGGATGGAGGCCCAGGGTGGGGTGGACGGGATGTGGGGGGTGGAAGGAGTGGGGGGCTGTCCACTCTTGTGGCCCTGGGCCCACTCTGCTTTTTGCATCCACTGGTTGGTGTGTTGGGTTGGGGGTGACCCCTACTGGCTGATGCTGGTCTGCAGAGACTGCATGCGTGCATGCATGTAGGGCCCAGCGGGAGTGGGGGGTCCCTGAGAACAGGCACGTAGGCCATGGCCTACAACTTCCCACCTGGCCAGGGGAAGGGGTGTGAAGAAAGGAAGGGGGGGTACCTGGGGGTGTGGCAGGGGGAGGGGCAGGCTGGGCTGGGGGAAGCATGGAGGGAGCAGACTAAGTCCAGGCCAGGGGGGTTCAGGGGCCCGTGAACCCCTCCCCCAGAGGACTAAGGCTCTGCCCTGGCTCCGGTGGCAATGTGGAGCCGTGTCTCTGAGCAGCAATAACCCTTCCACTCTACAGCTGGCTGAGAGTCCCTCTGGCTACGGGGGGGGGAGGGGAGGAGAGGGGGCATGGAGGGCCAGGATGTGGGGGGCAGGTCACTGTGGAATCCATCCAGGATCTCCCCCCCTCCAGGAGACATCACCTCGCGGGTGACGGCCAACACGGAGGCCATGAGCGAGGCGCTGAGCGAGAAGCTGAACTGGCTGATGTGGTACGGGGTGCGGGGAGTCTTCCTCTTCGGCCTCATGGTGCGGGTGTCGCCGCGCCTGGCGCTCTTCACTGCCGTGGGGCTGCCCCTCATCCTGCTGGTGCCCAAGCTCTCCGGGAAACTCCACCAGGTACCACCTGCCCCGCTCCACCCTTCAACCTGCCTCATAACCTGTCCCCCACCGCCCCATTCTGCTCAGCCCCCCTGCCCCATAACCTGCCCCTGCCCTTCTCAGCCCCCCTGCTCCACAACCTGCCCCTCCCACCCCATCCTGCTTAGCTCCTGCCCCATAACCTGCCCCCACTCCACCCTCCAACCTGCCTCCCATCCTGCTTCCCACCACCCATCCTGCTCAGCCACTGCCCCATAACCTGTCCTGCTCACCCCCCCCCCCTCCCACCTACATCCCACCCTGCCCCTCAGTCTGCTGGTGCCCAAGCGCTCCAGGAAATTTGACCACATACTGTCTCCCCCCCACTTCCCTACCCCCCTGCTCTACCCCTGCCCCCCCAGGGCCCGTAGCACCTGGGAGCTACATGAAGGGTCTCTCTCTTCCCCCCACCCCAGGACTGTCAGTGGGGAGGTGTCCAGGGGGTGTTTCTCTTGGGATGGGACTCTGCCCCAGGCAGGAAGGGGCACGGAGTGAGAGGGGTTCCCAGAGCCTCCCCCACTCATCCCCCCTCCCCCCCAGAGCCTGGCGCAGCGGGTGCAGGAGTCGCTGGCCAAGGCCAACGAGGTGGCGGTGGAGACCTTCCAGGCCATGGCCACCGTGCGCAGCTTCGCCAACGAGGAGGGGGCGGCCCAGCGCTACGCCCAGCGGCTGCAGGACACCTACCGGCTCAACCAGGGGGAAGCCGCCGCCTACGCCGCCTCCATGTGGACCAACAGCGTAAGGGGGCGCCACGGCAACGGGGCAGGAGGTTCCATGGCAGCAGGGAGGGGACGCCATGGTAACCAGGCATTGGGTGTCATGGCAACAGAGGAACCCAGGGCAACGAGGCAGGAGGTTCCATGGCAGCAGGGAGGTTGGCGCCGTGGTAACCGGGCAGTGGGTGTCATGGCAACAGAGGACCCCAGGGCAACAGGGCAGGAGGTTCCATGGCAGCAGGGAGGTTGGCGCCGTGGTAACTGGGCAGTGGGTGTCATGGCAACAGGGTGCAGGCCATAGGGATGGTGTGATGGCATGTCAGGACCCCCTGATCCTGCACCCCCGTAGCAGCCAGACCAGACTCTGGCAGCCAGTAGAACAGGGGGGTTTGTTGTTCCTCCAGGACACAGCCCAGCACAGATGTGATGTGGGTACCGGAGTCAGGGCCAGGCAGCCTCAGACCCCTTGGGGTGGGGTGCCTGGGCCCCTAGGCTCCCAGCCCCCTTCTTAGTCTGTCTCCTCCATGGTTCCAGCCAAAAAATTGACCCTTCCCCCAACACTCACTTTCTTTGTCCCTCCTCTCAACCAGTAGGATCTTTGTTGGGTCTTTGTCTATGTGCCCCTGGGGCAGCCCACCCACCCCCCTGTTGTGCAATGCTACAGACACTGGCCAGTAGGGGTCACCCACAGCCCAAACACAGCCACCAGGGAATGCCCAGAGTGTACCACCTGCCCACTACATCACAGATGGTGCTGGGAGATTGTACCAAGCGGGCAGGGGAGCAGGGAGTGTGTGTGGGGTGGCAGAGCCTGGTATCCCATGGGGCAGGGAGCAGGGGGGTGTTTGCCCAAGGTCTGACAGGAGAGGGATCTGGGGGGAGAGGGTATCCTTGGGGGAGGGGAGGTGGCAGAGGGGGCCCCCACTGGCGGATGCCTGATGGGTAGGAGGGTCCCAGGACAGGGCTTGCCAGCCACAACCAGCTCCCAGCCCCCGTCCTGCCCCCAGAGGGGAGGGCAGAGCCCCCCACTAATGCTCTGTGCCCCCCAGCTGTCGGGGCTGGCGCTGAAGGTGGGGATCCTGTACTACGGGGGGCGGCTGGTGACCGCCGGGGGTGTCAGCACCGGGGACCTGGTGACCTTCGTCCTCTACGAAATGCAGTTCACCACCGCCGTGGAGGTGAGTGGGGGTCCCTGTGCGGGGGGGGGGGAGGGAGGAGGCCAGTGCTGGCCTCCTTGTGGGATCTATGGGAGGTACCCCCAATCCCTGCCCCCACTGCCCAGCGATGGGAGGTGATGGGGGGGGTGCTTTGGGGGGTAATGGGGAATTCCCAGTCTCTGCCCCTCACTGCCCCAGCAATTGAAGGTGGCTGGGGGGAGGCACTCTGGGGGGAGCTCACCCCGCCTGGCCCTCCCCCGCCTCCAGGGGCTGCTCTCCACCTACCCCAGCGTGCAGAAGGCCGTGGGCTCCTCAGAGAAGATCTTTGAGTACATGGAGCGGACGCCCCAGATCAGCCCCCCCGGGACGCTGGCCCCCCCCGACCTGCATGGGCACCTGCAGGTGCAGGACGTCTGGTTCGCCTACCCCGGCCGGGACGACGCCCCCGCGCTCAAGGTACTGGCGGGGGGAGGGAGGGGCAGAGGAGGGACTAAGACTGGGGCCGGGGGATTCGGGGGGCCAAGGAAGCAGATCCAGGGCAGGACCTTGGGTTCAGTGGGTTCTATGGGGGGGCTGTAGGGGAGAAGGAGCAGGGGGGGGTTGTGAAGTCAGGGCCATGGGGGAGGGGAGCTGGAGGGCTCAGGGCTGGGGGAGGGTTTCTTGGTGTCTGACCCCCCCTCCCGCCCAGGGGGTGTCGCTGGAGCTGCGCCCCGGGGAGGTGACGGCGCTGGTGGGCCCGTCGGGCGCGGGGAAGTCGGCGCTGGTGGCCCTGCTGGAGCGGTTCTACGAGCCCCAGCGCGGGCGCCTGCTGCTGGACGGGCGGGACCTGCGGGAGTACGAGCATCAGTACCTGCACCGCCAGGTAAGCCCCCCCCCTCTGCCCCTCCCCCACATCAGTACCTGCACCGCCAGGTAACCCCCTCCCCCGCACTGCTACCCCACATCAATACCTGCACCGCCAGGTAAGCCCCTCCCCTGCACTACTAGCTACACCACCAGGTAAGCCCCTCCCCCGCATCACTACCTGCACCACCAGGTCAGCTTTTCCCACAAGCACCGGAGCGGGGCCGACATGAAGCGGGGTCCCTGGTCTGTGAGGACTCCTGGGGGACCCCCCTGCTGAACAGGGCCAGCAGCGTCTGCCACCGTGTCTGCTCACTAGAGGGCAGCGCCACGGCCCCGGGGCAGGGGGGAGCCAAACCCACGGCTCCCAGGCTGGATTTGTTCCTCGTCTGGGTCACCTGGCCGACAGGCCCCACTATCTCTATTGCTGCCTTCTGGAATCACTCCTCTACATGGGATAGAGGCCCCCCAAGCAGCTTTCCCCCCATCTTAAGCGTTCCCCCCCCCATTCCCCGGCAGGAGTCGCAGGACCGGCAGTACCGCTGCACGGCCGCAAACATCCCCGGCCAGTATAAGGGTTGGAGCAGCCTCAGCCGGGTGCTCTGGATCCCCGGGTGGCTGCAACGGGGACGTCATGGGCCAGACACAGCAGCCTGCAGCGATACTTTCGGGGGACGACCAGCTGCTGCTGCGCCCCCCCATGCCCTCACCTTCCTGGAGGGAAGCCATTCCCGGAACAGGGATCCCCGCTCCCAAGGTATCTCTCCTGGACACCTCCCACCAGGGGCTGAGCAGCACCCAAGTCAACGCAGTTTCAGAGAGTACGTCTAGACTACATGGCTCCGTCGATCGAGCCATGTGAAATAGTTTACTCGGCATAATCAAAGAAGCGGGGATTTTAATAATCCCCGCTTCATTAAAATAAAAATGGCCACCGCGCTGTGCCAACGATCAGCTGATCCGGCACAGCGCGGCAGTCTAGACACGCCGCAGTCAACAAGGGAAGCCTTTGTCAACTGCTCCCTTATGCCTCCCCGTAGCAGCCAGAACAGACTCCCCAGCCGGTAGAACAGGGGGGTTTGTTGCTTCTCCAGGACACGGCCCAGCACAGACGGGACGTGGGTACCGGAGTCAGGGCCAGGCAGCCTCAGACCCCTTGGGGGCAGGGTGCATAGCCCCCCTTGAACTCCCAGCACTCTGCTTATTCTCCTCTCTTCATGGTTTTCCAGCCAAAAACTGCCCCTCCCCAAGCCACACCCTTCCTTTTCAGGCCCCTTCCCTGGTCAGATGAGAACCAGTGAGGCTATGGATTACATGACATGGGGGGCGTTCAGGGGCAACCCCCCGCTGGGCCGTGCTCACAGACGCAGGCCAGTAGGGATAACCCACAGCCCAAGCCTAGCGACCAGCAACTGCCCAACCAGAGTCACTGACCACTAGAGTCTAGGGCCACCAGAGTAAACAACCCCCAACTATGTCAGACAAGGTAGCCCCTGTGCCCCTCCCCAACTGTCTCTTCGGACTCTGGCATCATATAAACCTAAGAGCAGCTGGGCTGGGTCAGAGCAAAGGCCCATCCAGCCCCGTGTCCTGTCTGCCCATAGCGCCCAGCGCCCGGAGCCCCAGAGGGAGGGGACAGAACAAGGAACCACCCAGAGATCTCACTCTCCCCCCCAGCCATCACCCGTTCCCAGCCTCTGACACACAGAGGCCAGGGACACCAGCCTGGCTAATGGCCACACATGGATCTAACCTCCATGCATCTATCTAGCTCTTCATTGAGTCCTGCTAAAGTCCTGGTCTTCTCCACATCCTCTGGCGAGGAGTTCCACAGGTTAACTGTGCGCTGTGTGAAGAAGAACTTCTTTTGGATTGTTACTTAGTCTGTACTTTTCTGAGCTGAAGAGTGTCAGTCTTTGAAATCTCCCTTCACATGGGACCCGTTCCAAGCCCCTTGTCATTTTAGTTGCCCTTTTGGCCCTGGAAAACGTTCAGAGGAGAGCGTTTTGGAGCGGAGGTGGTCACGTCTGTGCACAGGATTGGGTGGTGGGCGGCCCAGGAATTGATTCAGAGGCGCTGAGAATTCATTTAGTTTCTCAGCAATGACTTTTCTCTCTCTCGCTGCTTCTTTCACTGGGTGGTTAAGCCGGGGCGGCAGGTCTCTGGTTCTCCGGCTCTGTTTTAATTTGGGGTGTACATTGAAGAGGGGCTTCTATTACGGCACCTTTGAAAGGTGTCCATGCAGCTTGCAGGGATTTTACTTTTGTCACTGTGCTCTCTAATTTCTGTGGATTTCCCCTCTGAAATTCAGTACCAGTGTTGGGCTGCTGAGGTGCTTTTCCCACTACAGGGATCTTACACTTTTATTATATTAGGGGAATCATGTCTCCCCCCCCCCACCACCCCCGTCCCTTGCCCCATGTGGGGCAGGATCCCAGATGCTGTGGAGGGGATGCCCCTGGCATCAGGGCCCTCTTGGGACGGGGGCTTCTCCAGCCAGCTCCACCCTGGTCCCCCCAGCCCCTGTGTGCGCCCCATTGGGTGCAGTGAGCCTGTGAGTTCTCAGCCCCCAGTCCTCCCCCAGGTGGCGCTGGTGAGCCAGAGGCCGGTGCTGTTTGCACGCTCGCTGCACGAGAACATCGCCTACGGGCTGGGGGAATGCAGCCGCCAGGAGGTGACGGGGGCCGCCCGGCGCGCCAACGCCCACGGCTTCATCGACCGGTTGAGCCAGGGCTACGACACAGGTACCTCTCCCTCTGGGACCCCCAAAGCTCCTGGGACTTCTGTACCCATCCCCCAGCACTCCAATATCCTGACCCCCTCACCTCATTGTCACCCGGATGAGCCAGGGCTATGACACAGGTACCGCACCCCCTGGGCCCCAAATCCCCGGGGATCTTAACCCCCCATGCTCCTGAACCCCTGGGGCTCCTATACCCTTCCCCCAGCACCCCAATATCCTGACCCCCACCCCATTGTTGCTTGGCTGAGCCAGGGCTAAGACATAGGTACCGCCCCCTAGCTCTCCTTGAGGCCCCCGAATGCCCTGGGATCCCCGAATGCCCTGGGATTTGAACCCTCTGGGCTCCCAAACCCCCTGGGACTCCTATACCCCTTTCCCAGCACCCCAATATCCTGATGCCCCCACCCCATTGTTGCTCAGCTGAGCCAGGGCTTATGATACAGGTACCGCCCCCACCCCCGGCTTCCCCTGGGCCCTGAACCCCCTGGGATCTTAACCCCCCCCAGGCTCCTGAACCCCCTAGGATTCCTATACCCCTCCCTCAGCACCCCAGTATCCTGACCCCACCCCATCATTGCCTGGCTGAGCCACGGCAGCACTGGACCTGAGCCTTACTCCCCTCGGACTGCTCCTAGTGCCCCTGTGCCCCCCTCTCCCTGAAAGCCCGATATCCTCGTAGGACCCCCAACTGCCAGGAACCCCGATGCCCTCCCCCGGGGTCCCCATGCTCCATAGGACCCAAACGCTCCCCCCCACCTTCCACGGCTCCATCCCCAGGCAGAAGCAGAGGAGAGAACCCCAGTACCCTCCGGACCCCCAAGCTCCGGGGGACCCACATCCTCCCTATGGCTGCTGTCTGGGTCCTCTGGGACCTCCGGGTGCCTGCCCGATACACACAGGTACTGACATAAGATCTCAGCCCCCAGCACCCACCTGCCTGGGACCCCGATACTCCCACTGCCACAGGGCTACGGAACTGACCCCCAGCCTCCTCCTCCCGATCCCTTCCCCTGGCCACAGCTGACCCCACACTGTGAGCCCCCAAACCCCCCCGGGATCCCAGAGTCCACAGCCATGTGTGTGTGTGGGGGGGAGCATCTCACACCTCGTACAGGGCACTGACCTCTGCTCTCCCCACAGACGTCGGGGAGACGGGGGGGCAGATCTCGGGGGGGCAGAGGCAGGGGGTGGCCATCGCCCGAGCCCTGCTCCGAGACCCCAAAGTGCTGATCCTGGACGACGCCACCAGCGCCTTGGACACGGAGAGTCAGCTGTGGGTGAGTGACATGGGGGGCTGCGGGGCGGGAGTGAGGGGCGCTGGGGGAGCCGGGGGTGGGAGCAAAGGGCAGCAGCAGGGCTCAGGGACAGGGCCTGCGGGGCGGGAGTGAGGGGCATCGGCTCGGCTGGGGGGCTCAGGGGCTGCAGGTCAGGAGAGAGGCCCCCCCGGCCGGCAGTGAACGGGTCCCTGTCCCGGCAGGTGGAGCGCGAGGTGTACGGGGGCCGGGTGCTCGGTGCTGCTCGTGGCCTGTCGGGTGGGGGGAGGCGAGAGAGAGCCCCCCCGGTCGGCGGTGACCCGGTCCCTGTCCCGGCAGGTGGAGCGCGAGGTGTACGGGGGCCGGGCGCTCGGTGCTGCTCATCGCCCATCGGGTGGGGGGAGGTGGGAGAGGCCCCCCCGGCCGGCGGTGACCCGGTCCTGTCCCGGCAGGTGGAGCGCGAGGTGTGTGGGGGCCGGGCGCTCGGTGCTGCTCGTGGCCCGTCGGGTGGGGGGAGGCGGGAGAGAGGCCCCCCCGGCCGGCGGTGACCCGGTCCCTGTCCCGGCAGGTGGAGCGCGAGGTGTACAAGGCCCGGGCCGGGCGCTCGGTGCTGCTCGTGGCCCGTCGGGTGGGGGGAGGCGGGAGAGAGCCCCCCCCGGCCGGCGGTGACCCGGTCCTGTCCCAGCAGGTGGAGCGCGAGGTGTACGAGGCCCGGGCCGGGTGCTCGGTGCTGCTCGTGGCCCGTCGGGTGGGGGGAGGCGGGAGAGAGCCCCCCCCGGCCGGCGGTGACCCGGTCCTGTCCCGGCAGGTGGAGCGCGAGGTGTACGAGGCCCGGGCCGGGTGCTCGGTGCTGCTCATCGCCCGTCGGGTGGGGGGAGGCGGGAGAGGCCCCCCCGGCCGGCGGTGACCCGGTCCTGTCCCGGCAGGTGGAGCGCGAGGTGTACGGGGGCCGGGCCGGGCGCTCGGTGCTGCTCATCGCCCATCGGGTGGGGGGAGGCGGGAGAGAGGCCCCCCCGGCCGGCGGTGACCCGGTCCTGTCCCGGCAGGTGGAGCGCGAGGTGTACGAGGCCCGGGCCGGGCGCTCGGTGCTGCTCATCGCCCATCGGGTGGGGGGAGGCGGGAGAGGCCCCCCCGGCCGGCGGTGACCCGGTCCTGTCCCGGCAGGTGGAGCGCGAGGTGTACGAGGCCCGGGCCGGGCGCTCGGTGCTGCTCGTGGCCCGTCGGGTGGGGGGAGGCGGGAGAGAGGCCCCCCCGGCCGGCGGTGACCCGGTCCTGTCCCGGCAGGTGGAGCGCGAGGTGTACGGGGGCCGGGCCGGGCGCTCGGTGCTGCTCATCGCCCATCGGGTGGGGGGAGGCGGGAGAGAGGCCCCCCCGGCCGGCGGTGACCCGGTCCTGTCCCGGCAGGTGGAGCGCGAGGTGTACGAGGCCCGGGCCGGGCGCTCGGTGCTGCTCATCGCCCATCGGGTGGGGGGAGGCGGGAGAGAGGCCCCCCCGGCCGGCGGTGACCCGGTCCTGTCCCGGCAGGTGGAGCGCGAGGTGTACGAGGCCCGGGCCGGGCGCTCGGTGCTGCTCATCGCCCGTCGGGTGGGGGGAGGTGGGAGAGAGGCCCCCCCGGCCGGCGGTGACCCGGTCCTGTCCCGGCAGGTGGAGCGCGAGGTGTACGAGGCCCGGGCCGGGCGCTCGGTGCTGCTCATCGCCCATCGGCTGAGCGCGGTGGAGCGAGCCGACCGCATCGTGGTGCTGGAGGCCGGGCAGGTCCGGGAGCAGGGGCCCCACGCGGAGCTGCTGGCCCGGCGCGGCTGCTACTGGCGCTTGCTGCAGACCCAGCTCAACGGGGCCGAGGGGGGCGGCTCTGGGGAGGACGGGGGGGCCTGAGGCTGCCCCATCTCCGGGATCTCGGCTCCTCCTGCAGGTGCGGTCCCTCTGCAGAGTTGGGGGGTCAGAGCCCCCCAGACGTGGCTCCACCCCCCGGAGCGGGCAGAGGACACAGGCTGAGAGGCTGCACCCAGTGTGTGTGTTTGTCTCTGGACGAAGCCCAGCTCCGCACCCGCCGTGCTGCAGATAGTGGGGCCCTCCCCGCAGGGGGCTGTGCCGGTTGGGAGTGTGGGGGGGGGCACGTGTGGCAAGGGGGGAATCATGGGGGGGGCACGTGTGGCTACTGGTGTTTGCCTTGTGTGTAATAAAGCATGTCAGTTCTGTCATGTGTTTCCTGTGTGATCCTGGGGCTCTGCCCCCCCAGCAGCGGGGCCCCCCAGACCTCCTGGGGCCAGGACCCCCTTGGGAGCTGCTCTGTGTCCCTCCCTCCCCACGCACCCCGGAGGGGGACCCCACAGCGCCAACGCTGCCACTCGGCTCAGTCTGAGCTGCGTCCCCCCAGGCTGGGAACAAACAGAAGTGGGGGGGGGGGGGGGCTGCGACTGCCTGGGGGCAGTGCTGGGGGGAGGGCGGAGTCATTACTAGGGTGGGGTGGCTAGATCGGGCTGCCGCAGGTTAGCACTGCCTTGCCTGCCCTCTGGGGGGGAGCGCAGAGCCCCAGGGCCTCACATGCTGTTTGTGACACTGGTGCCTGTCCCTGCCCCCCCCCCGATGCCCTTCAGAGCCCCATTACCCCGCCTCCCCCTGTGCCCCTTTCCTGGGGCTCCCTATGTGCCGACTCCCGCTGCACCCCCGTCCTGAGTCCAGATGTTCCCCTTCCCCACGGGCAGCGCCTGCATCCCCAGGGCCCCCCTGTACACCCGCTTCCCAGGGGCCCCGGATCCCTCCCATGGGTGGTGAGTTCTATGGGCTCCTGGTGCCCAGGGTCCAGCAATATTCAGAGCCAGGGGCCCTGCTCCACCAATTTTCGCAGCTGGGACTCTCCCCCGGGCCCCACCTGCTGCCCCCTTGCATGTCCTCCCACTCCGGCCCCAGAGTGTCTCTCCCCCCACCCCATCCCAATCCCTGCCGTGCCCAGCTTTCAGTCCAGCTCCCCCTTGCCAGCGCACGCTGCCAGCTGCTGCTACCCTGCGCGGCGTTTGCAGGTGACCGGGGATACGCCTGGGCATGACGTGGTCACAGCCTGGGACTTTAAAACTGCTCAGCATGGCTTTGCGCCGCGCGGCCTTGCTCTGGGTTCAGAGTCCGGGGACTTCTGGGGCCCGAGCGCAGACTCTGGCCCCGCAAAGGGGAAGGCAGAAGATAGGGGAGGGGGAGGTGCCACCAGTCTGGGAGGGGCAGTGTGGCTTGCGGGGAAGGGGCATTCAGTGGGGGAGGGGCAGCCATGCAGTGGGTGTGAGGAGTGTGGCCGGTCTCAGCCCCCCACTCCTCCCCCCCCGGCAGGTGGCGCTGGTGGGGCAGGAGCCCGTCCTGTTCGCCGGCTCGGTGCGGGAGAACATCGCCTACGGGCTGCCGGGCTGCCGGCAGGAGCAGGTCGCCGCCGCCGCCGCTGCCGCCCAGGCCTCCAGCTTCATCGCCCAGCTGGACACGGGTGAGCCCCCCTTGCAGGGGCTTCTGGGAACTGTCCCCCCTGCTCTAATCACTACCCCCCACTCCTCTCCCAGAGCCAGGGGGAGAACCCAGACATACTGGCTCCCAGCCCCCTGCTCTAACCACTAGACCCCACTCTCCCCCAGAGCTGGGAGAGACCCCAGGTGTCCTGACCCCTCCTCTCTGCCCCTGCAGACGTGGGGGAGAAGGGCGGGCAGCTCTCGGCGGGGCAGAAGCAGCGACTCGCCATCGCCCGGGCTCTGGTCCGCCGGCCGACCGTGCTGATCCTGGACGAAGCCACCAGCGCCCTGGACGTGGAGAGCGAGTGTGCGGTGAGTGGTGGGGGCGGTGGGATCCAAGCCTGGTCAGTCTGGCCTGCATGGGGTAGTGAGTGGTGGGGGCAGTGAGATCCTGGTCAGCCTGTCCTGCGTGGGGCAGTGATTGGTGGGGGTGGTGGGATCCCAGCCTAGCCAACCTGGCCTGCATGGGGTGGTGAGTGGTGGGGAAGTGGGATGGGTTATCCCCTTGGGACTGCCTCTTGGTGGGCTGCTCAAGCCAGTCAGCCTGCCTACCTGCCCTCTGGGGCACCCCACCACCTTGTCTTGCTGAGCCAGACACTCTGGTCTCCCCCACCCATGGCACAGAGTTGGGGTAACATCCCCCAGCTCAGCTCTGGGAGGGCTCAGTCACGGGGACCAAACCTCCCCTTCCCCAGTAAATCCCTCTTACTCACTATAAAAGCGGCACAGAGAAAGAGCAGGTTAGAGAAATGTCTATCAGGGATGGTCTAGACGGTGCTTGTTCCTGCCATGAGGGCAGGGGACTGGACTTGATGACTCTCGAGGTCCCTTCCAGTCCTAGTGTTCTAGGATTCTATGACAGATCCAGCTGAGCCTGAATCTCTAAATGTGTTCCATGCGATCCCTTGCCCGAGTGGTTTAATGCTCTTTTCTCAGAAGCGTGGCACAGCAGCTCCTAGCTGGGCTTGCGCCTTCCCCCACTCGGTTTCCTGCAGACAGCTCTGGGTATGCTGGGGGTGTCCTTCAACTGCCAAACCCCTTTGCCTTGGTTCCCCACCTCGCAATACATTTGCCCAGGCTGGGGATTCTCTGTGTTCCGCTTCAACTCTTTGACCACCCTGCGATGGCAAAGCGCCATGCTCCAACGGGTCCAGGGCCAAGCATAGGCCAAGTGTACAAGAAAAGCAAAACTGATCTGTGAATATTATCCTGAGCACCAGGTGTTGAAGCAGAATCGTTACACAGTGTATGAAGCAAGCAGAAGGGTTTATTAACACACAGCACTGGTGGAGTGTCACTTTGCTTGTTAAGCTTGGTGAAACCTGCCAGACAATAGGTTACAATTAATTATATAGGATGCTTAATGGGCCGATGAAGTGATGGATGGATGTGATCCATTGGTGATGCACCTGGGGATTAAAGCAGAGACATAAGGAGTACTTGACAATTGCACATTTATTCCTAGCACCATTGAATGTGTCATGTCCTGTCTCTCATCCTAGGTCATTAGCTCTATGATGACCTTCCTCCGATGGGCTAGGCAGAGGTTGCGGGCTGGGGGGAGGTAACCATCATGTACTATGTTTGTGTGCCAATCCCAGACTTCAAATTTAAAATAGGGGTTCTTAACAGAATATCATAGCCTGCCTCCGAAATTTTACCCTACAGTCCCTCCTCTTAACCTCACGAACCCACCAGGTTAAATACAATAGTTTTAGTGTTTTCAGTTTGTTTTAGAAGTGCCAATACAGCAGCAATACCAATAGGAAGGTCAAGATAGACACTGCCCACATGGTGTGACGTAGTGGGGGTACTTGCTGGGCTGTGGTGACCCCTGCTGTCTGGAGCAAGACCCAGCAGGGAAAACCTCGCTAGGCAGAGGTAAGGACAAACTTGTTGAACCAGTGGCCAGACACCCCCCATGGAGAGGAACAAAGGAAGGTGAATGCGGCCCTGGCTGGGGGGCAGGGCTGGAAGTGGGTTAGTTGGTTGGTGGCTGTCTGTGAGGATGGATGAGACAGCCTAGGGAGAGGAGCTGGAGTTTAGGGGCTCAGTCTCCCCCATCTCAAGGGGGCCTGAGGCCTCCTAGCCCAGTTCCTGTAACCAGATTACATCTGTGCTGCGCTGTGCTGGAGGAGCAATAAACCACCCTCAATTCCACTGGCTGGTGCAGTCTGTTTGTGCCATTTCGGGGTGCAGGAGACGGGGAACCCCCAACGCGCCGTCACACTGGTGTCAGAAGTGGGATGCACTGCACCCCATGGATGGAGCGTCCAGCGGCGAGCGACAAGGCGCAGTAGAAGCAAGAGCCCTGGAGCCAGGCGTGCTGGAGACAGAGCGAAGCGGTTCCTGGGAATCGTGGGGTGCTGCAGCACTAGACTGGTGAGTCTGCACCGAGGGGCCCAGCGGGCAGATGGCCTACGCCCGACTCTTGAAGGCAGAGCTGGTGGGGCTGTGCAGAGAGAGGGGCTTGCCTGTGCGGAAAGCAACCAAGGCCCAGCTGATTACCCAGCTGGAAGAGAATGACCAGCCACAGGGCCAGGATCTTGTCCCCAGGGGAAGCAGCCAGACCCCCCCGGAGAGTGTGTCAGGCTCAGAGAGGGGGAGGAGTGCTGGAACCCAACGGAGAGATGAGACAGCGTCTCCCGGGAGGCCTGCAAGCCGTAGCCCATCTAGGGCAGGGGCCAGCCCAGCGGAGCTGCGGCGGCTGGAGATCCAGCTGCGGATCAGGGAATTGGAAGTAGAGGACCGAGAGAAGGAGCGCCAGGACCGAGAGAGGGAGCGCCAAGATCGAGAGAGGCAGCGGCAGCATGAGCTGGCCATGGCAGAGCGGAGAACCGGCGGGGCACCGGCTGCGCCAAGTGCGGATGGGCCCCAGGGTCCTGGGACTGCCAGGCGCTTGGAGAGGCTCGTGGTGGCCCAATTGAAGGACATGGGTGACATAGACGGGTTCCTCAGTGCCTTTGAGAGGGCCTGTGGACTGCAACGGGTCCCCCCAGCTGACTGGCTGCAGGAGCTCATCCCCGCACTGAACCAGGAGGCGGCCGGAGTGCTCAGTCAGCTGGAGGACCTACAGCCAGGGGATTACAACCGAGTCAAGGAGGCCCTGCTGCACAAGTTCGGGCTGACTCCCAAGATGTACAGGAAGAAGTTCCGGGGGGTACAGAAAGGGCCACGGGAGACCTATGTGGACCTGGCCTCCCGCCTGTCGCAATACTGCCGCAAGTGGGTGTCTGGAGTCGGAGCCCAGACCGCAGAGGAGCTGCTCAAGCTGGTCATGATGGAGCAGTTCTATGAAGCGTGCCCACCCAAACTGAGGCTGTGGCTCAAGGACCGGAGACCAGAGAACCCCCAGGAGGCCGGGAGACTGGCGGATGAGTTCACGGAGAGCCGGTCCGGGTGTGAACGGGAGTCCCGGAGAGAGAGGGAACCGCGCAGAGACCGGATCTCGGCTGAGCGACGGAGGGAGTCAACTACGGGGCGAGACCAAGGAACAGGTCGTCTGTGCCCCAGAGAACCAGCCAGGGCCTGGACAGAGACAGCCCAAAGCCTAACTTGCCATCGCTGTGGGCAAAAAGGCCACAAGAGGGCTCAGTGCACCAGGTCCCAGGACCGGGGACTTTCCAGGGTTAACTGGCTGGGGCGGGAGGAAGGGCAGGCTGCCCCAGAGGCAGGGGCTGGCAGGCAAACCTCAGCTCAGAGTGGGGGGAAGGATGCTCAGTGCACCTCCCCTGGGAGGTCTGATTCTCGGGAGGCGGATTTCTCCGTGTACCGGGTGGGGGCAGGACGGCCCCTGCGGAGCGAGTGCCTCATACCCCTGGAGGTGGATGGTAGGAAGGAGACGGGCTTCTGGGACACGGGGGCGGAGGTGACTCTGGCCCGATCCGACATAGTGGCCCCGGAGCGGATACTGCCCCACGCGCAGCTGACCCTGAAGGGCATAGACGGGTCCCCGTTTAAGGTGCCTGTAGCCAGGGTGCATCTGAAATGGGGGGCGAAGGAAGGCCTCAAGGAAGTGGGGGTGCACCCGCACTTGCCCACCGAGGTGCTGATGGGGAATGACCTAGAGGAGTGGCCCCATGAATCCCAGCGGGCTCTAGTCACTACCCGGAGCCAGAGCCAGCGGGGGGCTGACAACGTGGGTCCAGGGAAGGACTCCTGGCAGCATCCTCAGGGTCCCCTCCCAGCGGACACGGGGTCCAGCCAGGCTGGGACTCCGGACCTAGGCAGAGGTGGGGAACAGGTCCCGATCCCTGCCTCAGCAGCTGAATTCCAGGCTGAGGTGCAGGCAGACCCCTCCTTGCAGAGGCTGAGGGACCAGGCTGGCCTCCGTGCAGCTCAGCCCCGGGGGAGAGGTGGCCAGGAGAGATTCCTGCGGGAGCGTGGGCTCCTGTTCCGTGAGTGGCTCCCCCCCAGGAAGGCGGGGGCATGGGGGGTCCAGCGGCAGCTGGTCGTCCCCCGAAAGTATCGCCTCAAGCTGCTGTATTTGGCCCACGACGTCCCCGTTGGGGGCCACCGGGGGATCCGGAGCACCCGGCTGAGGCTGCTCCAGCACTTCTATTGGCCGGGAATCTTTACAGCCGTGCAGCGGTACTGCCGGTCCTGTGACTCCTGCCAGAGGGGCGGGAAGGCCCAAGACAGGAGGAAAGCGGCTTGGGGGTCTCTACCCCAGATAGACCCTCTGGGCTTGCTGAGAGAGTTATGGGAGGGGAAGTCCTCCCTGGATGGAGCTTCGGGGGTGGAAGCCGCCCTGGCTGTCCAGAGAAGGCTCGCTGGGCTCATGGCCCCGGCCCGAGAGACCCTGGCCAGAGATCAAGGCCAGCGGAAGGGTGGGTGTGACCCCCGAGGACAGGCCTGCGCCAGTCGCCCTGGAGCGGGGCGGCGAGTGGACAGAGGGAAGCCAGCTCATGTGGGGCCTTGCCACGGCCGGCCTGAGTCAAGGGGAGCACCCATGTCCCTAGGGCGGGTTCCCACGCAGAGGACCCGAACTTCCCTAGGTCACGAGCGGAGTGACCCTGCTCAGTTCGCTCTCGGAGGGGAGAGAACTGTGACGTAGTGGGGGTACTTGCTGGGCTGTGGTGACCCCTGCTGTCTGGAGCAAGACCCAGCAGGGAAAACCTCGCTAGGCAGAGGTAAGGCCAAACTTGTTGAACCAGTGGCCAGACATCCCCCATGGAGAGGAACAAAGGAAGGTGAATGCGGCCCTGGCTGGGGGGCAGGGCTGGAAGTGGGTTAGTTGGTTGGTGGCTGTCTGTGAGGATGGATGAGACAGCCTAGGGAGAGGAGCTGGAGTTTAGGGGCTCAGTCTCCCCCATCTCAAGGGGGCCTGAGGCCTCCTAGCCCAGTTCCTGTAACCAGATTACATCTGTGCTGCGCTGTGCTGGAGGAGCAATAAACCACCCTCAATTCCACTGGCTGGTGCAGTCTGTTTGTGCCATTTCGGGGTGCAGGAGACGGGGAACCCCCAACGCGCCGTCACACATGGCTCGACAGAATATCACCTACAGCTGTCCCCATGGTGTTCCATCACCCTCCCTTTGTCTCTCCCTGGGGGGTGAGCCTGGGTGTCTGGGTTAATCCACATTTGGGAGAGTCAGTGAGAATCCTCCATTCCAGCACAGGGGGACCCTGGGTACAGAGCAGACAGCCCCCCACTATGCCACACACACCTCACCACGCAGGGGGACCCCGAGTATGGAGCAGACAGCCCCCCACTACGCCCCACACACCTCACCATGCAGGGGGACCCCAGGGTACAAAGCAGACAGCCCCCCACTGCGCCCCACACACCTCACCATGCAGGCGGACCCCCGGTCACAGAGCAGACAGCCCCCCCACTGCGCCCCACACACCTCACCATGCAGGGGGACCCCGGGCCACAGAGCAGACAGCCCCGCACTGCGCCCCACACACCTCACCATGCAGGGGGACCCCGGGCCACAGAGCAGACAGCCCCCCACTGCGCCCCACACACCTCACCATGCAGGGGGACCCCGGGCCACAGAGCAGACAGCCCCCCACTGCGCCCCACACACCTCACTGCGCAGGGGGACCCCGGGTCACAGAGCAGACAGCCCCCCCTGCGCCACACACACCTCACTGCGCAGGGGGACCCCGGGTCACAGAGCAGACAGCCCCCCACTGCGCCCCACACACCTCACCACGCAGGGGGACCCCGGGTCACAGAGCAGACAGCCCCCCACTGCGCCCCACACACCTCACTGCGCAGGGGGACCCCGGGTCACAGAGCAGACAGCCCCCCCTGCACCCCGCACACCTCACTGCACAGGGGGACCCCGGGATACGGAGCAGACAGCCCCCCACTGCGCCCCACACACCTCACCGCACAGGGGGACCCCGGGTCACAGAGCAGACAGCCCCCCACTGCGCCCCACACACCTCACCGCGCAGGGGGACCCCGGGTCACAGAGCAGACAGCCCCCCACTGCGCCCCACACACCTCACCGCACAGGGGGACCCCGGGGTACAGAGCAGACAGGCCCCCCCCCACTGCGCCCCACACACCTCACCGCACAGGGGGACCCCGGGTCACAGAGCAGACAGCCCCCCACTGCACCACACACACCTCACTGCGCAGGGGGATCCCGGGTCACAGAGCAGACAGACCCCTACTACGCCCCACACACCTCACTGCACAGGGGGATCCCGGGTCACAGAGCAGACAGGCCCCCCCCCACTGCGCCCCACACACCTCACCGCACAGGGGGACCCCGGGTCACAGAGCAGACAGCCCCCCACTGCACCACACACACCTCACTGCGCAGGGGGACCCCGGGTCACAGAGCAGACAGACCCCTACTACGCCCCACAGTTACTTCAAACCTAGACAAGTTTGTCAAGTAGTTATACAGGCATGTACACAGAATCTCCTTGTTGGAGTGGGTATAGCAGTCACTGGAGAACAAAGTGTCCCCGGTGATCTCTGAATATACAATACTCTCTATTTTAGTAATATGACCCTTCCTCTGCACAGGCAGGGAGGTTACCATTCTAGCCCGTTGTATGTGGGTAATGCCTAAAGGCACTAGGAGGCTGAAGATTACACTGTCTTCTGTCCATATCGGCCACTGGGCTCTCATTGATTCTGTGTCCCCGTTCCCATGGGGGGGGGTGATATTGGGGAGATGGGGACTTGCCACCTTCATAAGGGCCAGGGGGACTCAGCTATCCAGTAGATCTGTTACAATACTCTGGGTGGTGATGGCTAAAGCTTGTCCTATTCTCCAGCAATTCCTTTCCAGTGTCTCTTCCTTGGTACCATTCAATAATAGATCAACTAACCTTCGGTCAAGGTAATCTGTTATACCCAATGAGGTGGATACTAAATTTGACAGATCCTTCAAGCTATTCAAAATTAATCAGTTATCCTGGCTGGTATCTATTCCTCCCCGGGCGTTGGATATTATCCATCTGCCAGCCTTGATTCAATTTGGTCCCTTTTCTCAGCTTGTTGTGCAATGACACAGGTGTTGCTGACAGAGTTTCCAGCGCCAAACCAGGCTGCGATGGTATCTGCTAAGCCCCGCCTTTGCTGAATTAGGCATTCACCCGTTTGGGTCGTTAGTCTGGTAACATTGGCATATTGCTGGCCTACACCCTGTAGGGCAGTGGTCCCCAACCATCTGAGGCTGCCGGGCGCCAGGGGGCGTGGCTGTTCGCCTGCCGGGCGCCAGAGGGTGGGGACACTTGCGCGCTCGGGGGCAGGGCTCCCCCCATAGCCATGCACCCGGAGCCAACCCCCCCCCAAGTGCCACACGCCCACTGCGCGGGCAGCTAATTCGCGCCCCCCCTCCAAGCACCGTGCGCCCAGAGCCACCCCCTCCAAGCACCGTGCGCCCAGAGCCACCCCCTCCAAGCACTGCGCGCCCAGAGCCACCCCCCCCCAAGCACCGCGCGCCCGGAGCGCAGGCAGCTAATTCGCGGCACTTCCGGGGCCAGTGCTCACCGTGGGCCATGCACCCGGGGCTGGCTCCAGCATGCGCCACGTGCCCAGGGTCAGGCCAGCCCCGAGCACTTGGCGGGCGCACACAAATGGCCCCACAGGCGCCATGGCGCCCGTGGGCACCGTGTTGGGGACCACTGCTGTAGGGCAATACGCACCGTGAGCTTATAGGTGTGGACCGAGGTCAGGACCAGTAATACTAGTCCTATCATCACTAATCCTGGTTCTGGGACAGGGATTTGCTCAGGACATGACACACAATCAGGGGGTTCTACAGGCACCGTGCCGGTGTAGTTGACACATGATCCAGTGTTGGTAGTTGGATTCTTTCCCACAATATCCCATACAAATTCCAGCACTGAGGGTCCTACAAAAGCTGAGTGTTTTGTTAGTATAGCAGCTAAAATGAAGCAGCCGGAAATGGGGGTTGGTGGTCCACCTCCAGTCCTCTCATTCACATGGCACATTCCTCGCTCCCTCTGTCAGGTGCCGTGGGGTAACAGGAGTCTCATCAGGAACGACTTCATGGCCATCTGCCAATCCTTCTTGTGTATCTGGGGAGGCTGGAGAAACATTGTTAGCATTGGCAGCTGCTGATTTAAACAATTTTAATTGATTTTGATGTCTCCATGTCAGCCAAAGGTCAGGGCAGTGTGTGTGTGTATGCTTCCGAGAAAAGGTTTAACGTCCGTGTCTTTACTGCTAGGACCGGGGTCCCATCGCAGAGGGTGGCCAGCAGGCCAACAGATGCCTCGTTATATAGGAAGAGCTTATTACACCTTAGATTTTAGCTGCTAGAACACAAAGTTCCTTCGCAGCGGGCAGCCTGAGGAAGGCTGAAAAGTGCCCCAACGGATCTGCCACCTGGGAGTGACACAGATCCAAACGCCCAAGCTCTCCCTATGTCTGTCCCTTTATGACCGGCTGAAGTTCTTTTAAATTGTGCTTGGTTCTATTACAGCAACTGAAGGAGTCAGGTTAAAGCTTAAACAGTTACAGGTTTATTAAAAGACTTATAAAAGCATATGGTTACAATGGCTATTGCTCTATTTCTTAAATGCTAGCAAATATATATATATATAGGTCTTAAAAATGATCACAGGAAAAAGGTAAAGATAGAAAATAGAAATAATGGTACCAAGTGACAGCTTAACCTTTAAAGAGCTCTAAGTCTATGTATATATATACTTAAACAAAGGACCACATCCATGTACAATTTTTACCCCTTTCTGTGCCTCTCGACTCCAGCGTGTCAGGCCAGGGCCGGTCTCTCAATTCCTAGGAAAGACGAATACGAGGTGGGCGTCCCCTTGTAACATCCATTTTTGCTTGCCTGGAGCATACAGGGCACACAGAGCAGAAGGCCCAGGAACTTTGTGTTACTTTATTTAAAATGAAGTTTGGTAAACTAACATGAACAAGTTAAATCTTTTTAATAATTGAATCTTTTTATTAATAATGATTAATTATTCAATCTTTTTAATAATTGAAATTAAACCATTCTCCCCCAGCTGTACCACTAGCAAATTAGCTTGGGCAAATTGTGTAATTAAAGGTGAGTTTCCATTAGCAACTGGCCGTCTGTGGAAAGGTTTACATTGAGACATGTGGTCCACAGGCCAAAAAGTTTGAGAACCACTGCAATAGAGGCACCCCTGGCCTCTCCCCTCAAGAGACCGCTGCAGGCTCCCTGCTCTTCCACAAGAGCCTACAGGGAGATCAGGTCTGTTACCCTGGTGGTAAATCACCATGTTGCTCCAGTGTGGATGATGGACAGACTCTTTGTGAAATAGTAATAGAGATGCAGCCGTGTTAGTCTGGGGTTGCTGAAACAAAATGCAGGACAATGTAGCACTTTAAAGACTAACAAGATGGTTTATTAGGTGATGAGCTTTCGTGGGCCAGACCCACTTCCTCAGATCAAATAGTGGAAGAAAATAGTCACAACCATAGATACCAAAGGATACAATCAAAACAGTGAACACATATGAGAAGGACAAATCACATTTCAGAACTGAAGGGGGATGCGGGGGGGGGGGGGGGGGGGGGTAGGAGGTAAATGTCTGTGAGCTAATGATATTAGAGGTGATAATTGGGGAAGCTATCTTTGTAATGGGTAAGATAATTAGCGTCTTTGTTAAGACCTAGGCGTAAAGTGTCGAATTTAAGCATGAATGACAGTTCAGAGGATTCTCTTTCAAGTCTGGTGTGAAAAGGCCTTTGAAGCAGGATGCAAGTAATCAGGTCATTGAGACAATGCCCTTTCTGGTTGAAATGGCAAAGGCAAGACTGGCCTTGAATCTTGACATCTACGGCTTCAGTTGAATGGTTTGTGTGAAATTCGAAAGAGCAGCTCAGAGACCTCTCTCCTTTACTTAAGGATAGAATCTCACAGCAGCCTGAAGGATAAAGTCCTCGTGGAAGACAGGAAGAGAGGCTTGCAGTGTATCCTCAGCCTTAGATTACTTATTGCTTCAAGTGCCTTCAAGAAAGTGAGGGTGATTCTCATGTTGCATTCGGGGCCCTGTCACATGGTGGCTGGGGGGCAGGGCACAAATTTTGCTTTTGCCTCTGGGTGCGTAACACCTTTGCTATGACTTACTGCTGCTCGGGGCTATGGGCCAAGAACTTGGGGCCCTGCCCTGGGGTGAGCCGCTCTGGGCGGGACGAGGCCTCACCCAGTGGGGGAGCTGGCTCTGGTGTGTGTGGTGGGGCGCAGTCCCCAGGCCATGTGAGCTGGATGAAGCCAGCAGAGTGGAAGGTTTATTGGTTCCCATAGACACAGCCTAGCTTAGGGTCGATGTCACCACCGGAGCCAGGGCAGAGCCTTGTTCCTCTTGGGGGGAGGGATTCACAGGCCCCTGAACCCCCCTGTCCTGGACTTAGTCAGTTTCCTTTATGCTTCCCCCCACTTTGACTGCCCAGCCCTGCCCCCCAGCCAGGTGCCATCCCCTCCCCCACTTTGTCTCCCCCTGGGAAGAGCCTTGTTCCCTGCCCAGGCTGGGATTGGGTGTCTGGGCCAATCCACATGTGGGGGAGTCCGTGGGAATCAAACAGCCCAGCGCAGGGGGATGCCAGGTCACAGAGCAGACAGCCCACCTTCCCCATCCCTCACACCCGTTGTGTGCTCTCTCTGCTGCCTGGCCGCAGTCAGCCACATTTACACCCAGGTACATTCTGCACTTAGCTCTGTGCCGTGGGGCTGCTGGGCTGGGGTTGCTGCCTGGCCAGCGCTGGCCTGGGGGGGGCGCTCTCGCGCCAGCCCTGCGGCCCCATGGGAGGGAGGGGGCAAGTGACCAAGCACCAGCACTGACGCTCAGGTGGTGGTGGCAGGGTCAGACCACGCGCCGTGGGCCCCTCCCATAAACGCGGGACGTGAGATGTCGGTTCATTGACCAGTCAAGTAACCTCCCCAATTCGTATTGGTTACTGGGCTAGTCCATCGGCACGGGGCGGGGGCAGCCGGCACCCTGGGGTCCCCTCTGGGACGCCCCCGCTGCACCGCGCTGCCGCCTCTGTATCAGTGGGGGGGAGCCCCTGTTCGGGGGGGTCTGAGCTCCCGGACCTGGTGTGAGCTGGACCTGAGCCAGGCTGCCTGCCCGCCTGGTGCCTACTGCACTTTAAATGCAGAGTCTTGGCGGGGGCAGGTCCTGGACCCGGTGCAAGCGGGGTTACTTGCCAGCTGGCTACAAAATGTCTGTGTGGTGGTGAGGGGGGAACACATGTTGTCTATAGCATTAACCGATGTGCTTTGGCTTGCCGGTGAATCAACTGCCCAGTTACACCCCTACGATAGAATTGGGGTGTTGGTGCCCCCAAAGGTCAGAGCAAAGGCCCGTCCAGCCCCGTGTCCTGTCGGCCCACAGCGCCCAGTGCCCCAGAGGGAGGGAACAGAACAGGGAGCCCTCCCCTGTCGCCCATTGCCAGCCTCTGACACACACAGGCCAGCGACCCCAGCCCTGCCCAGCCTGGCTACTGGCCACTGATGGACGTAACCTCTCCAAGCTCCTTCCGCCCCCGTGACGGGCTCCAACCCTTCCCCCCTCACCACCACTGACCTGGCCCGCGTGATTTCTCGGAAACAGGACAGGACCTGGTGGAGGCCGGCAGAGGGCGTCGGCGTCTCATGCAGCGAGCCAGGCACAGTGCCAGCTCCAGCCAGGCGCAGAGCCAGCTGGGCCTTTCCAGTGACTCAGCCCAGGCTGGGTAACCGGCCGGCAGCCACGGGGCGTGTGTGGGGCAAAGGCCTTGCCACGGAGCTGGGGACCTGCAGCCCTGCCAGCCTCCCCCTGGGCCGGGCCTGGGCACCTAGGTCTGTCCTGGCTCTGGGAGGGGAGTGGGGGCTAGTGGTTAGAGGGTAGCAGGTTTAAATGGGTAGCAGGTTTAAAACGAATAAAAGGAAGTTCTTCTTCACACAGCGGGTAGTCAACCTGTGGAACTCCTTGCCAGAGGAGGCTGTGAAGGCTAGGACTATAATAGAGTTTAAAGAGAAGCTGGATAATTTCATGGAGGTTAGGTCCATAAAAGGCTATTAGCCAGGGGATAGAATGGTGTCCTTGGCCTCTGTTTGTCAGAGGCTGGAGAGGGATGGCAGGAGACAAATCACTTGATCATTGTCTTCGGTCCACCCTCTCTGGGGCACCTGGTGCTGGCCACTGTCGGCAGACAGGATACTGGGCTAGATGGACCTTTGGTCTGACCCAGTACGGCCGTTCTTATGTAGAGCAGGGGGGCTGGAGCCAGGATGTCTGGGGTCTCTGCCAGCTCTGGGAGAGGAGCAGTGTCTAGTGGTTAGAGCAGGGAGCCAGGGTACCCTTCTGGCTCTGGGAGGGGAGTGGGGACTAGTGGTTGGGGGGGTGCTGGGAGCCAGGAAGCCTAGGTTCTGTTCCCAGTTCAGCACCTCCCTGATTGTCCTGTCTGGGCTGGGAACCTGTGTGTGTCCCAGCCCCTGCCCCATTGGTGTCTGAGTTCCCGTCAGGTGTTTGCTCTGACGAGGGGCTCAGGCACCTTTGGGGTTCCCCCCCAATAAGGCTGTGCCGTGGTCTCAGCTGAGCCCTGACGCTGCTGTGAGACAAGACTTCCCACCCATCCCTCCCTCCTGCACATACCCTGGTGTGTGTTCCTGGCTCTCCCCTGCGCCTCAGCCTGCAGGGAGCTGAGCTTACCCTGCCCCTCCCCTAGCTCTGCCCACGGGGGCGGAGGTGTCTGCCCAGCTCCTTAAACAGCCCCGGTAGGGGCTCTGCAGGCAGGCAAAGCCCCCCCCCCCCCCACACACACACCTGCCCCTGCAGGGCTGATCCCAGGGCCGGGCCTGCTTGGTGGGGCCCCAGGTCAGAGCAGCTGGGTCATGCCCCATGGGGAGTTGTGCTGTTGTGAGGCACTGACTGGGGGGGGGGGGGCGGGTGGTTACGGCACGAGAACTGGGCTTGGTTCTTCCCCCGCCTTGTCACTGAGTTTCACTGGCTGCGAGAAGCCCTTGGGCTGGTGTGGAAAGCCCAGCCTGGGGGCCCAGGTCCCCCACTGCAAAATGGGGAAATAACCCTTCCCCCTCTGGTCCCCAGGGCCACTCAGAGAACCCCCCCCATAGTGACAGGCCCCGGCTCCTCGCAGACTCGGGTATCAGGGGTCACACTCCGGGTAGCCCCCTCAGAGCGATGGAGTCAGGCTCCCTGTCCAGGCTCACCTGCGGCAGCCGCCCCCCTCCCAGCAGTGGGCTCCGGCCCCGGCCAGAAGTAGCACAGTCCTACGGGGAGCCGTTCCTTACAGGGCCGTATACAGAACGGCCCCGTGTCGGAACCGGCGACTGGCGGCAGTTTGTGATGGGCAGGAATAAGCAACTGCTCCTCTCAGGAACTGCTCCCAGCAGCACAGTCCTAGGGGGAGCGGTTCCCCGTCTGCAGGATGCACTGAGAACACGGCCCACGGTCTGGCAGCACGTCACAGACTCAGCACACGGAGATGGGCTCGGGAGCTTTGCTGGGCACTGGAACGTTCTCTGACGACCGGCGTTTGCAGCGCAAGACACGGCGCCGGTCCGACCCGAACAGCAGCGCTCGCCAGGGTCTATAGGCCCAGGGGTGGCTGCCAGGGGTCCGGTTCCTCGCCCAGGGCTCCAGCGGGGGACGACCCCGCACGGGGTGCAGCCCGCAAATCGCTGCTTGTCTCTGGCTTGCAGCACCAAGTGTTGCTACTTTTGCAGGAGTTTTACAGTGTTTGGGGGGGTTACCCAAATGCTTGGCTCATGTGGGGGCTGCGGAGCCCCTTTCTGTGCAGGATGGGGTTGGGGTGGAGGGTTCAAGGCCCCACTCTGGAAAGTGGCTACTAATTCTGGGTGCCTCCTGTGGGAGGTGCCGGGGTGCCCCGCACCATGGAAACGTCCAGAGCTGGAGGCCAAATCATGGGCTGTAGGACCAGCCTCTGCCATGGCTCTAGGGGGCTGCCCCACGACTTGGGACAGACGGACCGGGGCCATCATCAAATGAAAGGCGGAGCCCCATGGGGACGTCCATCTTGTGCTCCCTCCCGCACCCAGACACTCAAAATGGCTGAACAGGGCCAGAAATGCCCCATGTTTAGCATCTGTGCCAGCGGCTCAGAGCCCCCCAGGGGGACAGTCTGGGGCTGTGGGAGCCTCCCCCCATCCCATAGGGTGGGCTGTGGGGAGCGAGGGACGGGCGGGGGCGGGATGCTGGGCTGTGGCCAAACTGCCCTGGCACGGCAGAAACCGAAAGCAAGAGGGGGATCCCCCGGCAGGCCGGGAGCCGGGGAACGGGAGTGGGGCTCAGCCCCTGCAAACACCCCAATTGGGGAGAGTGTCCCAGATGGGGGGGCTCCCCGGAGACTAGCCCAGGGCAGGGTCCCAAGCCCACCGCTACCAGCGTCCCAGTGACTGAGCAAGGGTTTCCAGAGGGTTTCAAAAACAAAACCTGACCAAAATGTGATAAAAATTTGTAGAGCAGAAAAAAAAAGTGCTGGGGGGTAACCAGGGAGACCCGGGGGTGGTGGGAGGCAGGGGGGGCCGAAATGCGGTTCCATCAGGCACCAAGCCGGGTCCGGGAAAAGCAGAGACACGTCCTTAACTAGAAAACACCGGACATTTCTCCATTTGTTTACAGGGCACAAAGTCCAAATATTGGACTGTCCAGTTCAATACTGGACACCTGGCGCCCTCGACTGGGCTGCCCCACGGGGCAAACTGCCCCAGGTCCAGAGCCGCACCCCCGGGCGGGGACCCGAAATGGCATAAACAGCCCTGTGGTTTATGAAGCAAAACACTGGGGTTAGGTCACAGCTGTCTGCCAGGGTAGAGAGCCGGCACTCCTGGGTTCTCTCCCTGTCTCTGGGAGAGGAGTGGGGGCCAATGGCTAGAGTGGGGGAGGGCTAGGAGCTAGGATTCCTGGGGTCTCTCCTGGCTCTGGGAGGGGGGTGGGGTCTAGTGGTTAGAGCAGGGGGTGCCTGGGAACCAGGATTCTGGGGGTCTCTGCCAGCTCTTGCGGAGGGGTGGTGTCTAGTGGTTAGAGCAGGGGGCTGGAGGGCAGGACTCCTGGGGTCTGTTCCCAGTCACTTCCCTCTCTGTGCCGCTCTCCCACCCCGGCAGTGGGGCGGTGCCCTGGGAGCCCCAGGGGTCGCTGTGGTACCTGCCCTGCACAAGTGCCAGGTGTCCCGGGGGAGGGGCAGAGACTGGGCACCACACGGGGTGTGGGGGTCACTGGCAGGTCTCCGGCCCGGGGGCGGCAGGGCACAGCCGGGCCCCGCGAGGTCCCTGCCCACCCAGTCAATACACAGGTGTTGGGGGGGACGGGACGGACAGGGCGTTAGTTGCTTGGGCGTTAATGGCTCTGCCCAGCTGCCGGCTTGTGCCTGGCCACGGCAGTGGGGTGGGGAGCCAGGGCCTGGAGTGGGGGGGATGAAGGGGGGAGGTTCTGCCCTGCCCCCACCAGGGGGACACTCCCCCCCGTCCTCCAAGTGCCCTGCAGCCGGGTGGGACTCTGGGCAGGGGGCGGGGCCTGTGGGCCGGGGGCGGGGCTCCGCCCGGGATTCCCCGCTGCGCTCATCCTGGCTGAGACTTTCGCTTTCCGCGGCCCAAGCTGCCGGGCCGGGTTCTGCCCGGCGACCGGTGACGCGAATGGGGCTGCGCGCAGCCCATTGGCCCGAGCGTCCCCCTCCCGGCCAATGGCTGCCGAGGGGCGGGGCCCACTATAAGTAGCGAGCCTAGCGGCTGCCACCCACAGACCACCTGGTCTCGGGATTCTAAGAGCTGCGAAGTTCGAGTTGAGCTCAGAGAGGCCCCGATCCTGGGAGCGAGGATGGTCCCGGCGCTGTTGCTCCTGCTGCTGGGCGCTGCGGCAGTGCAGGGGAACGGTGAGTGGGGGTTGCCCAGGGACGTGGGGGGCGAAATGGGGTATCATGGGGGGCTGGGACATGGGGTCTTTGCCATTCCGGGCTCTGTTCTCAGCGCCGGGGTCTGGTTCTGGCCCGGGCCGGCTCCTGTCCCCGCCTGGTCCCCAGCGCCGGAGCCATGGGGCTGGGCGCTGCCGCCCCCTCTCTTCTCCCTCCCCCCGTCCCAGGCAGGGCACCGCTGAGTCTGGCAGAGCTCGGGCAAAGCTCCTCTCCTCCCCTCCCCCCCCCCATAGCTCTGCCAGCCCTGCCAATGGCCACTCGAAGGGGCCGCCCGTGAGTGTGGGGTCGGCTCTGGCCGCAGCTCCCAGTGATGCCCGGTGCCCGGCCGCGACCCCTCACCGCCAGCGCTGCCCAGTTCATGTTGAGGCTTTGTGACCCGGCTCCTGTTGGCAGAGCCCAGGCCAGGGTGCGAATTCACCCCCTGCCCCGCCCAGCGCGGGCGTCACATGGCGGTGGGGTGCGGGGAACTCACTTTCCCTAGCCCCCAGCAGGCTCTTGGCCCTGGGTGTGATCCGTGTTTGGAGCCTGAGTCTGGCTTGGCCCTGCCCTGTGTATGGGGGGGGGGCTACCTGCAGTAGGGTGCTGAATTGAGACAGATGTGACCCCCCCCTCCATCTCTGGCCCTGTGCCCAGGCTGGGTGGACCAGGTGCCCCAAGGTCTGTGTGGGGCAGGTCTCAATCTGGGCATGAGCTGGGGCTGTCCTGGCCCCAGTCCTGCCTTCCCTGCCCTGCCCAGGGCTGTTCCCTGGCCCGTGGTTCCAAGGCTGAGCAGCCCGTGTGGGGCTGCGGGAGGCTGGGCGGTTTGAAGTGGTTTCCGGCTGCGCTTTGGTGCCCTGGTGCACTCGGGTGGGGCCGAGCTGGGGCCTGGGTCTGCACAGACAGGGGTGATCGGAGCGTGTCTGGCTTGTCAGTGACCTGAATCCAGTGCCTGGGGGGGCCTGGCAGGGCCCTTGTCACCGAGCCATGTCCACACTGCCCAGCTCAGAGCTGTGGTGCTAGAGCCTGGCCTTTGGGAAAGGGCCCTTAACCGGGGAAGGGTTGGGAGGGGCAGGCTCTGCAGAGACCCCAACAAACCCCCCTCCCTCCAGCGAGGGGCGGCAGCTTCAGCAGCAGGAGTGTGTCCCCCACCGGTAACATGCTGCCTCTCCCCCAACACTCATCACTGTCACAACTTTTGTCATGGGGGACGGAGGGGGGATTTTTTCTCAGCCGAGTGACACAAGGTTTAAGGACAGAAATGCAGGCTGTAAAGGGGCCTGGGGAGGGGCAATGGGGCTCGTGTCCATTTTGGCTGCTTCCTAATGGACAGTGAAGGCCCCAAAATGGTTTTTTCTCCCTCTTGTTTTATTCTCTCTCTGGCCTGCCCTGTGTGGCTGGGGGTCTCCTTAGAGCACTGGGGAGGGATTCTCAGCCCTCCACTAACACCCCAGAGGGGGTTGAATCTTCCCCCACGGCAGCTTTTCTCCTGCTGCCCGATGGGCTGCGTAGGGCTTTTGAAGCACTTCAGACTGGGGCGGGTAACTCGGTGAACATAAAAGCACTCATACAGGGTCAGACCAAAGGTCCAGCCAGCCTAGTGTCATGTCTGCCGACAGTGGCCAGCACCAGGTACCCCAGAGGGGTTGGACTGAAGACAATGATCAAGCGATTTGTCTCGTGTCATCCATCTCCACCCTCTGACAAACAGAGGCCAGGGACACCATTCCTTACCCAGCCTGCCTAATAGCCATTGATGGCCCCAACCTCCATGAATTTATCTAGCTCTCTTTTAAATCCTGTAATAGTCCTAGCCTTCACAGCTTCCTCTGGCAAGGAGTTCCACAGGTTAACTGTGCGCTGAGTGAAGAAAAACTTCCTTTTATTTGTTTTCAACCTGCTGCCTATTAATTTCCTTGGGTGGCCCCTAGTTCTTACATTGTGGGAATGAGTAAATCACTTTTCCTTATTCACTTTTGTGCATGTGCTTGTGGGCCCCCTGAGTCTGGTATAATAGGGGCTTACTTGGGGGTGAAAAATCCTGTTTAATTGTTGAAACATGTTTAACTGGTTAACCAATTAAGGAGGGGGTGCTCCAGCAGCGCTGGAGTGGCTCCCCCTGCCTGCAACACCCCAGGGCCCGCTGTGGACAGGGACTACTGGGGGCTCGTGTTCAGGGTGGGGATCATGGGTGAACCTTTCACGTCCCTGCCTTGTGTCAGCATAAGTGTGTCCACGTGGGGCTTTGCACCGGTGTAACTGAACCAGTGACGTGTCATCGCACTGGTGCGGCTCTCCCTGTGGGCACGGCCTAGCCAGCTCCCGATAAACCAGAGCACCCCAGTGACACAGGGACAGGTGTGTCCACATGGGCCTTTAGCAGCCCGTTGTACCTGACACTGTGACTTAGGGTCTGTCGGTGCAGCATGGCTGTTAGCGAGGCGGTTGTTGACACAGCGCTGTTACTGTCGGTGTGTGTGTGCTGTGTGTCAGCCCTTGCGCTGACAATCATCTACCCCTCTGCCCCCAGACACTGGGTTTTGCTTGGTGGGGAGAGCTTCCTGCCCAGACACACACTACCCTCCCCCCACCCTTGCCAGCATACTTTTTTAGCAGGCTGGCCAGCAGCCCAGCTCAGTTCTGGGTCCAGAGCCTACCCCTGCTGTGGCTCTGCATTTAAAGGCTGCCTGGCTCAGTTCTGGCTTGTGCTGGGTACGGGAGCTTAGACCCACCTTCATCAGGGACTGCTGCTGTCCCGTGCTGCTGCCTCTTTATCAGAGCCAGCAGAGTGGGGCAACAGGCAGCTGGTCCAGAAAGGAAGCTGGCTTTTAAACTGGCTCCCCTCATGGACCAGCTCCCGCTTGGCACCCTGTGCTGCTGCCTCTGATACACAAGTTGCCAGCACCACCCCCTGGGGTCTATAGATGGTCGACTAACCAGTAAGCATTCATGAGGTTTCTTGACTATTAATGTAACCAATATTTAGCATCCTTTGTACGTGTGTACGAACAAGGCCATGGTGTTAATGACAAAGTGTAGCCAATTGGAATAAACTTGGTAGGACCAGTCTACACACAGTGTCTGTACTGCTCAGCCCTCCTGGGTAAGCCAGCACAGCCGCTCTGTGTGCGCACACTCACGCTGGCACAGATTAGCCCCCACAGTCACCACAATGAGCTGGTGCAAAGCACGGCTGGGCTGGTGCAACAGCCCTCACACGAGGGTTGTGTGGATTAAATTTTGTTGGTAAAAAGAAATAAACAGCCATACCCCTGAGTGAAGTAGTGGTTTGAGGGCGGCATGGGATACAGCTCGAAGGGCTGGTGGCCCTTGGAACAAGTGGGCAATGGAGGCTGGGACCTGAGGCCCATCTGTGCTTGAGTGGCCCCTCAGGAGAGATTCCAATGCTGCCCAGCAGAGTGCCCACCACTAGGTCTTGTGTTTGCGCTGGTGGTGCACAGCTACACAGGCCTCAGTGCACATACAGAATTTATTCCACATGTGGATGGAAAAAAATCCACACCTGGCTGGGCAAGATGAGGGAACAGTGGCTTGGGGCAGGGTTAACTCTGTAAATGCTTCTGGGAGGGAGCTTGTGCAGAGAGCAGCAGCAGGAGGTGGGGAAGCCAGACGATGGAGAGGTAGAGGCAGCTGGGACTGAGCAGGGATCCAGGGGGCTGGCGAAGTTTCAGTCTGTAGCAAGGCAAAGTGCAGAGCCGAGGGAGGAGAGAAGGATCCGTAGCGGAGGAGTCAGCCTGACTCTGCGCTTCCTGCCAGAGACGCCCCGCAGTGTGGGGCAGAACTGGAGGGGGGCAGATGTTTGGGGTGGGGCTGACGCTGCATTGGGGCAGTGCGGCAAGAGAACTAAAGGGGAGGTAGACAATCCCAGCAGCCCCTGGCCAGAGGATCCCCTGGTACCTCTCGCACCGAGGGCATCTCTCCTGGGCAGGGAACTGCAGTCATTAGGAAGAGGCAGGTGTTGGTGGGGGATTTGATCACTAGACACACAGACAGCTGGGGGTGTGATGACTGGGAGAACCGTACGGTGACTGGCCTGCCTGGTGTGAAGCTTGTGGATCTCTCCAGACATCTAGACAGACCTGTGTGCAGTGCTGGGGAAGAGCTGGTGGTCATGGTACCTGTAGGTACCAGTGATATAGGGAAGGGCAGGAGGGAGGTGCTGGAGGCCACATTTGGGCTGCTAGGAAAGAGACTGAAATCCAGGACTGAAATGGTCTCAGTTCCATGCACAGGGCCGGGTCGGCAGGCAGAGCTGCAGGGTCTCAATGCAGGGATGAGATGATGGTGTGGGGAGAAGGGGTTTGGATCGATTGGGAACTGGGGTAAAAATCTTTTGAGCCAGAGTGCCCCGGAGAATCCCGCAGTCAGTAATTGCATGTGGAGTCCTGGGCAGTTACAAATTTTGTATCTGCATCCATATCTGCAAAACTGAACGGTGGATTTCCCCACCCACATCCATGGGCCCAGAGTCACACAGCTCTCCACAGACTGTTGGGGCTCTAATTCCATGTTCTGTTGGGGATGTAGCTGTGGGGACGTGTTCTTGACCAGGGCAGTGACTGTGAAATGCTGCAGGAGATTAGAGGGACTATAACAATAACAGACTCAGTCATTGTGGGGGGGGATTCCACCTGTCCCCATGTGCGCTGGGGACATGTCACCTCGGGACGGGAGGCAGAGAAAGTCTCTCGACACATTAGCTGACTCCTGCTGGGAGCAGCTCGTTTCAGGGTTCCCCAGGGAGGAAGCTGGTCTGGATTTTGTGGGGTGCAGGGCCTAGCCCAGGAGGGGAATGTAGCTGGGCCACTTTGTACCAGCCACACTAGAGTATTAAACATCTTTCCTTGTAGGTCATGTGCTCCAGCCCCCAAATCATTTTGGTTGCCCTCCGCTGGCCCCTCTCCAATGTGCCCACGTCCTTTGTGTAGTGGGGGGCCCAGAACTGGACACAATACTCCAGATGTGGCCTCCCCAGATCCGAATAAAGGGGAATAATGACATCTCTGGATCTGCTGGCAATGCTCCTCTTAATGCAACCTAATATGCCATTAGCCTTCTTGGCTACAAGAGTGCTGTTAGACACTCATGCGCGCACACACCATCATCTTGTTACCAGTAGTTGCTCCCCCTGACTGCACTGGTCAGGTGAGTTAGGTGGGGGAGGTGTGGAGCTGGGCTTCTGTGGATCCAGATTGATGCTCCCATGTGGACAAGACACAACCTGGGGCCCCCTGCAAGATGCCTTAGACCAGGGCTAGTCAACTGTGGAAGCCCTGGCAGCCACAGTGATACTCACCACATGTGCCAAGAGCTGCAACTTAAGTGTGGTTGCATAGACCTACAAATAGCTTCTGTTACATGGATGTGCGTGAATAGGAAGATCAAGGCAAGACTGCACTACACAACACATGTCCCATTTAAGTCAATTCTGCTGATATTAATACAATGCAACATTCACCTGGTTTCCACCCATATGGCAGCACTTTAATGGGCAATGACAGGCCAGGAATTTAACTGCTAAAATGCACAGCAACAGAAGATTATTCTGTTGACTTTTTTTTGTTTTGGTGCCCACCCTGGGCCACATGTTGGGTCCTGTGTAAACCCAACGCACTGCAGGTAGCAAAGAAATGGGCTGGCTGCATCCCATGGATGTGTTGAGTAGCCCTGCCTTAGTCTGAGAGAAGTGCCCCTCTCATCTGAAGAGGTGGACTGTGCCCACAAAAGCTCATGATCCCAGCTCCATGTGGTGTTAGTCTGTGAAGTGCTACCAGATCGTTAGTTGTTTTTTAAGTTTATTCCATACCAACTAACTCAGCTCCCCCTTGCAAATCTACCCCAGTGAGTCATCACCTGCTCATGCCCAGTCTGTGCGTTCTTGGCTGTCAGTCTGTGGCTCTGCCTTCTGGGGGGTGTCTCAGTGCTGCCACACTCCCCCTTCAGAGAGGGGGGCCCCAAACGCAGGCCCCTGCTTCTCCCAAGGCCTCCATGTGTGAGATCTTTCAGTGAGCCCATTGACAGCTCCCATTGTCCTTGGATCCGGCTTCCATCCCCATTCCAACCAGGAGATGTCTACACTGCAGGCTTCTTGTGCAAGAGTGCATCCATGCTGCCATGTGCTTTTGTGCAAGAGCGTCCATGGCAGTGTGGACACTCTTGTGCAAGAAAACTGATGGCCATTTTACCTATTGAGGGTTTCTTGCTTAAAAACCCTGTTCCCATCCACACTACCCTTTTTGCACAAGAGCTCTTGTGCAAAAAGGCTTATTCCTGGTGGGGAGAGGAATAACTCTTGTGCAAGAAGCCCCCTCTTCTGACAATTTACTGTAAGCTTTCTTGCACAAGAATGGGCTTGTAGTGTGGACGCTCTGCAAATGTTTGTGCAAGAAGCCTGCAGTGTAGACATAACCCCATTGTAGCTGCTGGGAGGTGCTGGCCTTCCACCCCTCTTTCATTCACTCCTCGTTCACCCTACAGGGCCATCTGTTCAGTAACAGGGAGATCTACAAAGACATGGCTATAATATTGTACTGCATCTTAATACAAAGTTTCTGTAGGAAAGGACTTAATGGAAAGTTCTGTGCCAATGAAGAACAGTGATAGAGATGCAGCCTTATTAGTTCTCTTTTGTTTCAGCTAGACCAGACTATGTAGCACTTTAAAGACTAACAAGATGGTTTATTAGGTGATCTGAGGAAGTGGGTCTGGCCCTTGAAAGCTCATCCCCTAATAAAGACTAACAAGATGGTTTATTAGATGATGAGCTTTCGTGGGCCAGACCCACTTCCTCAGATCAAAACCATCAAAAAAGATGGTTTAAAGTGCTACATAGCTATGCAAATGAAGGTTCCCTACCGAAGGAGGTATACCAGGCTGTGTCAATACCAGGCTGTGGGAAGATGATCCACAGCCCTATGGAAATGATTCCTGCAGAGATCTGATCCGCCCAGCGATGGGTCTGCACCCGGCCTGGGAGTCTGACGTCAGCACCTGGCAGACTGGTTGAAGCTAAAGAATAAAATGGTCAGACACACAGATGAGCATCATTTGCTGGAGCAGAGTCAAGGTGGCTTCTGTAAAGGAGAATCCTGCCTCCCCAGTCTGCTAGAGTTCTTTGAGGGGGTCAACCAGCCTGTGGACAAGGGGGACCCAGTGGAAATATTTTGTTTTCAACTTGGACTTTGACACAGCCTCTGGCAGGGTCCCTCACCAAAGGCTCTTAAACAGAGTGAGCAGCCATGGGACAAGAGGGGAAGGGCCTTTCGTGGACTGAACTGGTTACAAGGCAGAAAGCAAAGAATAGGAATCAATGGTCCATTTTCCGAGTGGAGAGGGATAACTAGTGGGGTCCCCCAAGGGTCTGTCCTGGGACCAGTCCTATTTAACTTATTTATAAATGATCTGGAGAAAGGGGAAACCAGTGCGGTGGAAAAATGGACAGATGAAACCAAACTGCTCAAGAGAGTTCAGACCAAACAGACTGCGAGGAGCTTCAGAAAGATCTCACCAAAACTAAGTGATTGGGCAGCAAAATAGCAAATGAAATGTAATGTTAATAAATGTAAAGTACAGCTGCTCCCCGAGTTACAATCACCTCCACTTACGACCATCCGCACTTATGACCACTTTGGTCATAAATGCAGATCCGAGTTACAAACAGCGCGGTTGCCATGTAACTCTATGGGATCCGAGTTATGAACACTTCAATTTACGGAGCAAGTGTTGGTCTGTAACTTGTTTGTAACTCGGGGAGTGGCTGTAATGCCCATTGGAAAGAATAACCCCAACTAGATTTCCAATGGGATGGGGTCTGAATTAGCTACAGCTACTCCAGGGAGAGATCTTGGAGTCGCTGTGGATAGTTCTCTGAACACCCACTCAGCGGCTGGCAAAAAAGCAAACAAAGTTGGGAATCATTTAAAAAGGGATAGAGATTAAGACAGAGAATATCTTGTCTCTACATAAAACCATGGGATGCCTACATCTTAAATCCTGTGTACAGATGTGGTCACCCCTCTCCAAAAAGCTCACTTGGCATTGGAAGAGGTTCAGAAAAGGGCAGCAAAAATGCTGAGGGGTTTGGAAAGGGTCCCATCTGAAGAGAGATTAAATGACTGCAATTTTTCAGCATAGAAAAGCGCAGACTAAGGGAGGATAGGATCAAGGTCTATAAAATCATGACTGGTGTGGAAAAAATAAATAAGGAAGAGTTATTTACTTCTTCCTATAATAGAGGAACTGGAGTCACCCAATTAAATTAACAGGCAGCAGGATTAAAACAAACCAAAGGAAGCTTTTTCTTCACAGCACACAGTCAACCTGTGGAACTCCTCGCCAGAGGATGTGGTGAAGACCAGGACTTTAACAGGGTTCAGAAAAGAACTAGATAGGTCCATGGAGGTTGGGTCCATCGATGGCCAGTAGCCAGGCTGGACAGGGCTGGGGTCCCTGGCCTCTGTGTGTCATTGGCTGGGAATGGGTGTTGAGGGATCAATGGATGGTTCCCTGTTCTGGTCACTCCCTCTGGGGCACCTGGTGCTGGCCACTGTGGGCAGACAGGACACGGGGCTGGACGAGCCTTTGCTCTGGCACAGCCTGACCACTTGGATGTGGTTGGAGCCGCACCCAGGATGTGGGTCCAGGCCCTGCTGCCCCAGTGACTGTAAATAGAGCAGCAGCTCCAGCCCCTCGGATCGGGCCCCTGGGCTCTGCAGGAAGCGGGGGGAGATGGACAGTGGCTGGGGCTGGCCAGGGGGATTCAAGGTCCTGGGCTGAGGGGGGGGAGAAAGGGGGGCGCTCGGTGTCCCCTTAGCTCTGCCCGGTCCCCCCAGCTCGGTGGCTGGGCAGGGCTGTTCTGCATGCTGGGTGCCGTGCACAGGGTCTCTGGGCTCTCACTGGGGACGGGGAAACAAGGCCCTGACCCTGCAGGCCCTGTGTGTCTGGTTCCTTGGGGTGGGTGGGGTGTCACACGGTGACTTTGCTGGGTCTGAGCCTCCGACACTCTGAGGGACTGATGAGCCCAGACACACCTGGGCCCTGGGTCCCCAGCTGTGTGTCCTACATCTTCTGCCCCAAGCCCCCACCCCCGTTTGCTTGCCCTGGGGGCTCCTGCAGGCCCCATGTGCTGAGCCCTCTGGCCCCCCCCCCCGCCATTGATCCCTCCCAGTTCTGTCCCCCTCCCCTGCATGGGCAGTCCTGCCCCCTTCCTGGCTTCTTGCCCCTCAGGCGCCTGCTGCTGCACCTGCCCAGGGATTGGCCAGCCCCACCCCATGCTCTGCCTCTCTCCCTTCTGCCCATCCCCCACCCCATGCCCAGCCCCGCCCCCTTCTGCTCCTCACACACACCCACCCCCTCCCTGCAGCTCTGCCCCCTTTCCTGCTCCTGTGGTGGGATCCTGCCTGCCCCAGGCCGGTGGGGGGGGGGGGGGGGGGGGAGGGAGTGTGTATGGGGGGTTGTGGTGCAGGCGTCTCTGACCCCCCCGTCTCCCCACAGGCCAGCACTCCCTGCGCTATTTCTACACGGGGGTGTCGGAGCCCGGCCCGGGGCTGCCCCAGTTCATCACGGTGGGCTCCGTGGATGACCAGCTGATCGAGCACTACGACAGCGAGCGGGGCAGGGCGGAGCTGCGTGCAGACTGGATGGCGGGCAAGGTCGACCCGCAGTACTCGGAGCGCAACACCGGGATCTACCAGGGCTGGCAGGCCACGTTCGGAGTGGATCTGGACACCCTGCGTGGGCGCTACAACCAGAGCGCGGGTGAGTGCGGGGCCGCTCCGTGTGGGGGGTGAACAGGGACCCTCGGGGGCAGAGACTATGAATGGGACTTGGGCTGCACACACGGGGCGGGTGCAGGGCTGTTGTGGGTGTGTTGAGGGGAACACTGGGCCTGACCAAGGGGGCAGGACCCTTGTAGAGGGGCTGGGAGGGGGGGGGGGCACTGTGCCTGGCAGGAGGGTTGGAGGACACAGGGCAGGGGGCCACTGGCTCACAGGTGTGGGGGGGGGGGGGGGGGAATGAATTGTTTGACATGCCCCCAGCTGCCTCTCCCACCCCCAGGGACCCCCAGCCTGGGTGGGTCACTTCCCAGCTGAGCCCCCCTCCATCCTACTACTCCCCCAGACCAGAGCCCCACCCCCAGGATCCTGCACAGAGGGGCCATGTCTGCCACTGGGACACTTCAGACCCTGTGCTGGGGGGGCTCTGAGCCTCAGGGCTCCACTCACAGACCCCAAGTGATGGGGGACCCCTATATCACCACCCCCTGCAGTGGGCAGTGTGTAGGGGGCTGAGCACCACTGACCCACACTGCAAACCCTGTGTGGGATGGGCCCTTCCAACCAGGGTGTGGGGCGGCCCCCAAAGCCAGCTCCTGATCCCCCATTGCCCAGCCCCCTCAGTCAGGCCCCTCCGCCCCCCTCCCGAAGCCTGCATGGGGCTGGACTAGCTCTAGGCCAGTGGGACCAGTGCCTGAGGTCCCACCAGAGCCCGGGTGTGAGGAGGGGCTTGGCCCAGACAGCACATCAGCCCCCTGGGTGCACTGGGAAATGGGGGGGCCCTGCTGAGCACCCCCTAGTCGCCATGGGGCAGATCCCTGCTCCTGGCCTGGCTGGCCAGTTACCGCAAGCACCTGTGAATGGGGGGGGGGGGCGCGTTGGGGGTCAGATTTCCAGGAGTCTCTTCCACGGGGGGGGGGGGGGGGGGGCAGGATCATGTTGCTGGGAGGAGCAGCTGGGACTCCTCTCCCTCGCACCCCCCCCCCATAGGGATGTAAAACCCCATGTAATTGGCAATGGGTTAAATGTGGCATTAATACCTTGGGGAACTGATTAAAATGGGGGGGGGGAGCTACTTTCACCTCCCTAACGCTGCTCCCCAGGGGCTGGACACAGGCTCACAACTGAGGCTCACAACCCCCCTGTGTGGTGGGGAGAGGGGTCACGCTGTCTCGCACAGCCTGGGGCCCAGCGTGTCTCCTTTCCAGTCAGTGTCTGTCAGCGCCAGGCCCCTGCTCCTTGCATGGAGCCAGCATCTGCCCTGGGCCAGGGCTGGGACACGTAGGGACTCCCGGCAGTGTAGCCCCAGTGTGGGGTCCAGGGAGGGGCAGGCCCATAGAGGGGTCTTGAGCCATTCTCCTGTGCGGTGCCCAAGGGGGCTGGAGCCCCTGGCCAGGTCCCGGTTGTGCCCCCCCGCCCCCCCAGAGCGTGGGACCCATAAGTGCTCAGGGCCTGGCACTGTCCCAGCAGGGCGCTGAGGGGCTGCCTGGCTCAGAGGCAGGGAGTCATGAGCTGGTCCCAGGGCTTCCCTGCCCCACACACTGGACGGTGGGTTCAAGCCTCATCCAGAGTGTCCCCGGCCCCTCCTAATAGCCAGGAGAGCCGGTTCCCTGCCTGTCCCCAGCTCTTGGGGGGGGGGGGGGGGGGCTGCCCCTGCCCCTGCCCCTGCCCCTGCCCCTGCCCCTGCCCAACTTAGCCCTGTGGCAGACACAGCAGCCGGGCCACAGCCACAGCCCTGCACGGACATCAGGACCACAGGCCCCTGGCCAACCGAATGGCCCAGAACAGGCCAGAGGATCGTCCGTTCGATGGGCCCCACCTCTTTGCCAGCGAGACTGAGGGTCTGACGCTGAGACCCTCGCACGGCCCTTGGGGCTCTCGGCAGGGACGTCCCCAACCAACACTGGCTACAGCCCTTGCCCTGCAGCCAGAGCCCTGGAGACAGGCGCACGGGCCCTGTGGCTGCAGGCCGAGACACAGGCCGCAGCGACACCTGACTTGGGCCAACCAGCCGCCTGCCTCCATCGCCGTTCAGAAGGTTTCGTTGGGGGTCCTCTAAGCTGCACCCAGCAGCCTGCAACTTACCCAGTGCCACTGGCCTTTCTACCCTCAGTGGGTGGGTGTAACATCCACGCCATGGGCCCCAGAGAGACTCACGCTAGAGGACTCCAACCCCTTTTTGTCCATTCCTCCCATAGCGCACCCCCCTCCTTTGGCCCTGGCAGGGCCCTAGGCCCCTCAGCTGGGTGCCCGCTCCCACAAAGGGAGGGACAGCAGATGCCGACCCCGCCTGGCCCCACCTCACGGTCAGGGCCCGTCCAGCAAGCTCCCGGGCCCCCAGCAAGAGTGTCGAGGGTGGACTGGAGGCCAGCCTGCCAGCTCCGCCTTTCCCCTTCAGGCCTGGCAGACATGGAACAGGCCGTCCCTGGGCATCCATCACCTCGGCCTGCTGGGCCCTGGGAACAGTGAGGAGGGGAGTGGGGGGGAGGGGGGTTAGGGCATCCCCTTCCTTTTGACACTCTGGACCTTACCCACAAATCACACTGGGCCAATCCTTTAGACTCTAACATCTAAAGGTTTATTGCTACCAGAAAGAAAAGCCTGAGAGTGAGGTTGTTAAAGTATCAGACGTTACATGCACCGAATCTCCCAGTTCTCGGTGCAGGCTCTAGCAGAGATGTTACAGCTGCTGGCTTAAAAGTCCTTGGTGCACATCCTATGCCAGGATGGGTCCACAGGTCTTCCCAGTTCATGATTCCCTGCGAGGCTGCATCTGGGGTCAGGAGCAGATCTGAAGACCAAAATGGAGGATGTCACATGGTCCCTATCTACCTCCTTCCTGGTCTCCTCTTGGCTGCAGCAGGTCACCTGGCCAGGGCCTGTCCCTGTGTCCCCTGCTGGCAGCCCCTAGGTGCCAGTCCCCATTCTTGAAGGGTGTCCTTGCCCTATCGAGGGCTGTTGTGCCAGGAGACTTGCTCATTAGCGTGTCCATAGACCGAGCTCTGCCCATCACTCAACCACATGCCAAGACGCACTCGGTACCCACACAGAGTCCGTGCTTATCACGTCACATGCAGACACTATACAGTCACATGAATAGCACAGCTGGAATCGGTAGAAAGTAAGCGTCTATTTGACACCTCACATGGCCCCCTTGTACCACCTTTGGGGCCAGCCCCTCCCCCCCAGGGGTGCAGCGGTGATCTGGCTGCTCCCCTAAAACTCAGTCACATGCCAGCGTGGTTCTGAGTTAGTTACCAAACCCCAGTTCGGCTCCGTCGATTGCCCTGGCTGGACAGTTGTTCAGACGAGGGCTGGGTGGATTTGGGTTAGCGGGGGGGTTGGCGCTCGCCCGTTGCGTCCCCGTCCCCTCCTGTTAGCGGGGCATGACAGGCTCTCGGCTCCCAGCCCCGCCCTGCCCTCTCAAAGCCCCGCGGGGACCCGCGCCCGTCATGCTGGAAGCGTCTGGGTGAGACCCACCCCCGGCGCATCGCGAACCCCCGACCCGGCGCCAGAGGGACTCGCGGCTGTTGGGATTTTGTGGTTCCCAGAGACTCAGGGGCTGGGCAGAACCAAGGGTCTTCGATACTTCACTTCAATTCAACTCCACAAGACTCATTCAGTGCGCACAAGGCGAGAGCCCCTGGGACTCAAACCAGCCGGAACCCCTGGAGCGAGGAGCCCTCCCCTTGCTGATTTCTAGCCCATGGCAGTGACTGTTCCAGAGCGCACACTTCTACACCAATCCCATCCAGCCGTTCCACATCTGGCTTTGTTTGGCACTTGCTTGTACTTCTCCGCTCCACATGTTGAGTTCCCCCCCCCCCCACCCCACCCCGGCCTTTTCTAGGCTGTTCCTAGGGTGGAGCCACAGCGCTTCTTTATGTCTACCTACTTTCCAAACTGCATTGTGTTTAAATGAACACGTGCAAACCCGTCAGCTCCCCCATTTGGTTTTGGGGCGAAGAACAATTCTTAGACCCCACTAACACCACTTCCTTGTATTTTTTAGGAGCTATAATTGACCTGATCAACACTTAATTAACTGCAGTTTTGGTAACAGAATTAAACAAGACATTCAACCTCTAATACATGATATCTGCACTAAAAGTAATAAGTCCCCATCTCCATTGCGAAAACACAACTGAAATCCATCCCCAGGGAATCTCTGTTCTCTCAATAGCAAACTCTTCCATCCACTGAGTCACTGCAATTGCCTTACCACTTCTTTCAGAATATCTTCCACAATAGGGAGAATGAGATGTTGAAGCCAGGCTTACCTTCCAAAGCTAAATACCCAAATCCACACCGGCTAGTGGAGTCTTTCTTCACTGTTATATCAGCCATTCAATTAAACATTACATGCACCATTGAGTCAGGTCCCAACATTTGAGAGAGGGCTTGTCCTGACTCCATGGTTCTTGTATGCAAAACCCATCCTCCCAGGGTGGGACATTGGGCCCATGGGGAAGCTATATAGTGATCTCCAGCCATTATTCCATACTCAGCTACACGGGTGTCTGACATGAGAATGGGAGTGGGTGGAAGGGCTGAGCCTCCAATCCAGGAGACCAACCCACAGGAATTAACACCCCTCCAAAGATGGAATGATCATTCCAAAATGCCCATTATCAATAGAGACCACTCCTCTGCCATCATCCAAGGTGAAGACATTCAGTCTTTGAGAACCGCGGCTCTCACCCAACAGGGCATCTGTGACATGAGCAAGTCTCCTACCAGGGCTGCAACTTTCATGTGAACACCATGCCAGTTTGATAACACCATTCCAGACCAATGCTTGCTCAGACATTTTAGCAGTTTTTAATAGATGGCTGAGTACAACAGGGAGGACCTAACCAACCATGTTGCTGAGTTAAGGTGAGATCTAACTTGATGAGACATGAGCCCTACTCTCCCCACAATAAACTGTCATCCCTGCCACTAACAGATTTTCAACCCAGTCCCTATTATGAGATTTGATAGCTTGGGTAATGGCATTTACAACTGATCCAGTGGCTCCTCCCCTGGTGACTACATCAATAAAACACTGGGAATATCAAACGAAAACACTTAACAGTACTGAGAGTGGCCCTCCAGGCGTCCATAGGGCAAACAGAGATTACTGTGCCCTATGCTGAGTGTCACCCTTGTATGCTTGTACTCGTGACAGGTGCACCCAAACTGGAATTCCAGTGACCCGGGCCGCTGAAGGAGTTACCAGGAGAACCATGTGAGGTCCAGTCTAGGCTGGTTCAAAGGTCCGTTTTCTATAGGCTTTCACCAGCACCTGCTCACCGGGCTGCACCTCACATGTGTCCTCGTCGCTGGCCTTTGGGTCTGGTTCAGTTTGGGGGTCCTGTGAGACACACTGAGATAATATTCAGCAAGCTGGTCACCCATGACATACAATTCCCCCGCTCCAATGCACAGATTTCCTGGCGTCCTCATCGCCCGCCCTGTCAGCATTTCAAAAGGAGATAAGGAATGTGGATTAGTAGGACTGGATCTCATAGACATGAGAGCCACTGGTAAATTGGTGACCCAGCCTTTCCCTGTAGCAGAAAACATCTGTTCGGTTAGTTTGTTTTTAATGGTTCGGTTAGCTCTTTCTACTAATCCCAAACTCTGGGGATGGTAGGGACAGTGGAATTTCTGTTTGATCCCCAGTGCCATGCATACTGTTTTCATCCCCTTCCCTGTAAAGTGGGTACCTTGGTCGCTATCAATGAAGCATGGAAATCCCCATCGGGGAATTATTTCAGTCATCAATATTTTAGCTACATCAGATGCAGTGGCCTTGGCCACTGGGAAAGCTTCTACCCACTTAGTAAAGTGACCCACGATCACCAGAACATATTCTTTCCCTCTGCACCTTAGCAGGGGTCCAATGAAATCTACTTGTAACTGTGGGAAGGGCTGTGTTGGTCTTGGCCGATGTCGCATTCTCACTTTCACTGTGGGAGCAGAATTACATTGAGCACGTTACACACCTCCTCACATAATCACGCACATTTGCATTAAGCTGAGGATGCCACCAGGTGTCCGACATCCGGTGGATCACCCTCCGTGCCCCATGTCCCAGCATGTGATATATTTGTATCATAGTTCCCATCAGCACATATTGTAACACTAATGTGTTTCCTGGGCCTCTCCAGGTGTCATCACACCGTTTGCCCCTTTATCCATCCATCACCACTTCTCTGCCCTTGGTGCAGCGTGTTGGATGTCCTGTAATTCAAAAAAGTTTGGGGTGTTTATGAGAGGCTGTGTTGCAGCGATCAATTGCATCTCTTTACCGTCCACTGCTGCTCGTTTAGCTAGTTCGTCTGCCCTTCGGTTCCCCTTACTAGGAGGGTCTGTCCCTTTTGTGGGGGCCTCACTTTTATCACTGCTAATTCGGTAGGTTTCTGCCTGGCTGCATGAAGTTTCTCCACTATCCCCCCATTCTGTATTGGGGATCCTGTACTCGTCAGGAATCCCCGATTTACCCACGAGTTAATATAATCCTGTACAACCCCAAACGCACATCTAGAATCAGGAGATATGTTCACAGCTTGACCTTCCGCAGCTTCACATGCTGCAACGAATGCCTGCAGTTCTGCTGCTTGTGTGGATGCCCCAGGCAAACTGCCGTGTGCCACCAGCTGTCCATCTTGAGTACAAACGGCCCATCCTGTGTGTCGCTTGCCATCCACATAGAAGGAAGAACCATCCACATACAGGCAAGGGGCACCAGGTATTTCAGTTTCTTTTACCAATGGAAGGCCCACGGGCTCTTCCTCAAGGCAACAATGATGCGGGTGTCCCTCACCTGGGGTAGGCGTGAGGGTGGCAGGGTTTAACGATGGCGCTCGTTGCAGATGTACCGAAGGCATTAGCAAGCTCGTTTCCCATCGAGTCCAGCTTGCCACATGGACTGCTGAGGATTTCTTCCCTGATAAAATAGCAAGGCCAGTGTGAGGTACAATATTTACATCCTGTGCACCAATCAGTGGTGTGGCCCGATTTAGGGCCATAGAAGCTCCTTCCACTGCCTGAAGGCATGGTGGCATTGCTGGATAGACAGCATCTCGTTTAGAAGAGCAGTATGCTACCGGGCGCTGTTTGTCCCCATGTGTTTGCGTTAACACTGCTGCCATATGTCCCTCACTGACATGCGTGTACAATGTAAAAGGCATTAATGGATGAGGAAGTCCCAACCCTGGGGCAGTGCTTAGCCTGTTTCAATGTGGGAAATGCCTTTTCACAGTCAAGTGTCCGTTCAATTGCCTCGTGTTCCACCAGCACCCTTCAGGAGATTAGTGAGAGGCTGGACAACCCTTGAATAATTGGGGATTTGAGTTCGGCAGAAATTGAATAGCCCCAACATTTTCCTAACTCCCCTGACCGTAGCTGGTCGTGGGCAGGCATTAATAGCCTCAGTGCGGTCAACAGTTAATCGCCTGTACCCTTTGGATATTAGGTACCCCAGATATGATACTTCCTCCTTTGCAATCTGAGCCTTTCTAGCGTTACATTTTACCCCACTGTCTGCCAAGTGCTGCAGGGTCACTTCTAAGTCTTCCATGTGCGTTTGGTGATCTGGTGAGGAGATAAGATCCTCAACATACTGTACAACACAGGAAGCCATGTCTGGCAGCTTTGCCAGCACATCAGCTAACGCTCTAGGAAACAAAGTAGGTGAGTTATGAAAACCCCGGCTTAGGCGAGTAAAAGTCTATTGCTTCCCTTTACCAGTAAATGCAAACCCAAATTGACTGTCAGGGTGCACAGGACATTTTGCTTTTCCCATGGTGAAAACATCCAAAGCATGCAGGCCTCCCACGACCACCCACTCCTGCCCCTTTCCCCAGAAGGGGAGGTTTGGGGTATTAAGCTGCAAAGACGGCAAGTCTTTTAACATGCGCCGCAAGTCAGATGGACTCATAGGAGTGTGCTCCAGGCGACTCACAGTAGCAGGGTCCCCTTCCCCTTGATTAGGATCAGGGACAGTGTGCACTCACTGGAGCCATAAAACCAGACTGATATCCCCCCATCCCACATGGAGGGTCAAAGGTGCTGAGGGACAAGATCTCTCTTCCTGCCAGGCTGTTTCTTTACAGTTTTTTGCTTCTGTTTGCAGTTTTTCTACCTCTGCTTCTAACTCTCCCACCCTTCCTTTTAGCATCTCTCGCTTTCTAACCCGCTGTTCGTAATCAACAATTAAACACATGCCAGCCACTTTGTCCTTCTCTTGCTGTCTTTTAACCCCGTACACCAACAGGCAACAGACTATGGATGTTTAGTGGGGTAGTCGTCGTGTTGGATTCCTTGTTTCAATGCCTGGTCAGACTGAGACAGGGCAGATCTTACACCAGCAACCTCACATCTGCACTGAGGACATCGTCTTCCTCTGAGAAATATTGTGGTTTATGCACAAAATCAGTGTTGCCCTCCTGTAATGGGGGTTGGTCCTTCTTTCTTTCAGTCATACAGCCAGGATATCGCAACAAGAAAACTAAGAAACTTACTGCTACAATAGTGATAAAGCACTAATCAAACACTCTTCATATTGGGGATCACTAAATCCCTTCATCTTTCCCCTTTTTTTACCTAAATATCCTCCAGTCTCAATCTTTCAATACAATTCTGTTTACAAACTAATAACAATTTGCAATGAGGAGATCTGGGCCAGCCGACACATTAACTAGAGGGACTTAGGCTATACCTGCCCCTGCACTAACTGTTGGTCCTTATGGCCTCTTTGATTTCCCACTTCAACAACACTGAGTCAGAGGAACTCACAGCTTAACCCGCCCCCACACTCAGTCCAGTGTCTTCAGACTGCAACCAAACTGTTACAAAACTGCCCCAAACCCCTTCAATTGCCCAACACCCAGCTTCACTTACTACAGAAGGCGTGAGAGTCGCCAGCCAGGGCAGGGACACGCAACCAAATGAAAAATGAACAAATCACCCTCTAGCTTGAGTGTAGCTCTTGCTCCTGAAGGAGATTCCTCACCCTGCTCGCTCGCCAAGGAACCGCTGGGATTTTGTGGTTCCCAGAGACTCAGGGGCTGGGCAGAATCAAGGGTCTTCGATACTTCACTTCAATTCAACTCCACAAGACTCATTCAGTGCGCACAAGGCGAGAGCCCCTGGGACTCAAACCAGCCGGAGCCCCTGGAGCGAGGAGCCCTCCCCTTGCTGATGTCTAGCCCATGGCAGTGACGGTTCCAGAGCGCACACTTCTACACCAATCCCATCCAGCTGTTCCACATCTGGCTTTGTTTGGCACTTGCTTGTACTTCTCCGCCCCACATGTTGAGTTCACCCCCCCCCCCCCGGCCTTTTCTAGGCTGTTCCTAGGGGGGGGCCACAGCGCTTCTTCATGCAGATCTACTTCCCAAACTGCATTGTGTTTAAATGAACACGTGCAAACCCTTCACGGCTGAGCTTACTCCTGGTGGAGTCGGCGCGTCGCCCGGCACAGGGCCCCTGGCGCACCCCCTTCGATGCCGGCAGCACCGGGCTCGGCAGAGGCCTCGTCGACTTGGAGGCGCCGGCGGCACCAGTCGCAATCCCTGGCGCCCTGCAAGATGAGGGCAGAGAGGGGCAGATCCTCATCTCGTGGTGCCCCCCCCCCCGCCCGTGCCACCAGCGAGGGACACGGCTCCTAGGCCGGTCGAGCGCCCCCAAGCGCCGTGGCCTGCGGAGGAGCCAGTGCCGGTGGGGAGGCCTCCGCCTCGGCCATGTTGGACATGGCGCGGGAGCTAATGGAGATGAGTGGACTCGCCCTCGGTGCCTCGAGCACCAGGACCGATCTCGAGCTCGCGCCCCCACCCCGGCACTGGACCAGGGCAGCCCAGCACCGCCCGCCCCACCGGCACCCAGCCAGTGGGTGGTGACCCGGCATCGTCGGGCCCTCGGTGCCCGTGACCCCTCTCTGAGGTCATGGGGAGTTCGAGGCCCGGCGCACCGATCCTGGCGACCCAGCCCACGGCACTGGGACACCTGAGCCCGGCCCCCCCACAGCACCAGGGCAAACCGGCATCCGTGGCCCGGCCTGCGAAGGAGCCTCCGTGGCCAGAGTCCCACGATTCGTCCCTCGCAGACATGGAGTTAGTGCAGGCCAGGGCACCGGCATCTCGCTCCGGGTCTCCGCACTGCTCTGTCCCGGCACCGCGACTGCCAGGGCGGCATCTCGGGCTGGACACGTCCTGCCCCCCCCCCCCCCGCCAGCCACCGGAGCAGTGGCCCTTTTGGAGCCCGTGGGCGTATCCCCAGGCCTGGGGGGCTGCCCCCCATCACGTCCTCCCCCAACAAGGCGCTCAGGCTGTCCTCCGCGTCTGCCGCGCACTCCCGGCCCACTGCCAGCGGCTCAGGCGGCCGGCCCAGAGCCGGGGGCCCAGCTGGAGCAGGCATCAGAGCTCCGGCCCCACGGCGGGCATCCTGAGGGCAGAGGCACCGTCCCCAGCGGCTCTGCCCCTGCACAGGGGGTGGTCGAGCTGAGCAAGCCCCTCTGCAGACGCCGGCATCCATCCCGCCCATTGACAAGCAGGTGGAGCAGCAGCACGTCGGCCCCTGGGCGGGGCAGGAGGCCTCCCTTTCCACCTGCCCCCGGCCTGGGTCATGGTGCACGGGACAGGCCACTGGGGCAGCCGGCCCCCACCACGAAAACGGCAGCGAAATGCTCCCATCTCCGGCCGCCGGGGGCTGCGACGTGGGGCTGCCGGCCAGCAGGCGCCTTTAACCCTGGGCAGCTCCGGACGAGCCGGCTGAGCGCCCGCCGCGGGGATCCAAGCAGGAGCGTCGGGCTGCATCGCAGGGGGGCAGGGCCGTCTCCCGAGCAGCCTGCCAGGCGGCCCTGGACTCAGCAGACTCTGTGGCCCTCACCGTGGTGACAGGCCTGGTCGTGTGCAGGGCGCCTGGCTGCAGGAGTCGGGCGTCCCCTCTGGGGTCCAGAATACGATCCAGGACCCCCTCGAGGGCAGAGGCCTCTTCTAAGCCCCAACGGACACCAGCCTCCGGGGGCTGAAGGACTCCAAAGCAACAACCCCCCCCTCCCCTTGCATCCACCCCCCAGAGGCGATCCCTCCCTCAGGCCTCTCCTTGTCCTTCCGCCAGGGCAGGCGGCAATCCTCCGGGCCCAGGGGACGCTGCCGTAGTGATGGCAGAGGCGGGAGATGGCTCTTTGGAGCGGAGCCCCCCCCCAGCAGGGCCCAGGCAGCCCCCCCGAAGGCGCGGTTAAGGACAGCGCCCCGCTCTCCCCCGACAGGCCCTTCTCCCAGCGGCTCTTCCCCTCCCACCTGCCTGGGCTCCGGTCCCACCCGCCCGCTGGGTCCTAGCCGCAGTGAGAGGGGGAGAGCTCGTCCCTTCCTCCCCCGCCCCTCTCCAGGGACCCTCCCTCCAGCATCTCCCCGGCGGGAGGGTCGAAAGCCCCTCGGGCTGCAGGGTGGGGGAGGGACCTGCTGGCTCAGGGCGGGGTGTCTACTCCCCTTACTCCTCATCCCACAGCCCCCGGGCGGCTTGCGCCCCCTTCTCCACCTTGGGGCCTTGAGTGTCTTCCCGGCGCAGTCAGAGCTCGCGATGGTCCCCCGGCCCCTCATCCCTTCCCTGCACCCGCCAGGCTGGGACGCCGCCCTCCCTCTCAAGGGTGCTTCCGCCCCTTTCCCCATCGCCCCCGCACAGGCGCTTCCCACGGGTCAGTGTGGGCGGGATCGTTACCTGTCCGGTCTCTCCACGGCCCCAGGGGCGGTACGAGGCGTGGGGCGGGCGTGGCCCCTTTCCCGAGGAGGCGGCGGGTTCGGGTGTATCCGTGTCTGGCCAACTGGCTCGTATGGGGCCGGTCCAGGTCCCAGGTGAGTGCCCCCGTCAGCCTGACTCTGGGGGAGCCCTTCAGCCGTGGCTACACGGGACACACGGCCCGGCCTGCCAGCACGTGGGCACTGTGGTGCCGGTGCCTGTGGACGTGTTGCAATCCCTCGCCTTGTGGCTGAGTGGGGATGTGGTCAGGGCGGGCCGTGGCTCACCCCTCCCCGGCTCGCCAGCTGGTGACAGACGCCTTGGCCCCAGCCCGCCTGGGAAAGCCACGGACACTAGGCACGTGGGGCCCACGGATCTCGCTCTCCGAGTCGGTGTCAGAGAATTGAGAGTGACTCACCCAGCCTGGGGCGCGTCCCCCACACGGCTCCGCCCCGGCGCGTTGGGATCCTGGCCCACGGCGCGGGCGCAAGGTTCTGTAGGAACAGGCAGGGTGGGGCACGCGCCTGCCCCGGTGCAGAGCGGCCCCTCTTCTGTGGGTCCACTGTCCGCCGGTGGCCTCCTAGCCCCGGGGCTCAGAACAGGCGGGTGGGGCCACCTCGGCAGGCTCACGGTCCTCACCCGGCGGCTGCTTCCCCGGGGCCCAGAGCGGGTTGGCGAGGGCCACGCAGACCCGCAGGGCAGCCGCAGCCCTGTCTGTTCCACGGGGGTTTCTCCGCGTGGGCCTGTTGTCCCCCCGTGGCCAGATCTCCTCGCGGGAGCTGGGCGGGCGCTGAACCTCCGGTCCCTGCGTCTCGTGGCTGAGGGCGAGGCCGTTCCCAGGGCGGATCCGGGCGATCCCCTTGGGGGGCCGGTGGCCCTCGACCCGGCTCCTACCTGGTGACGCGGGAGCGCTGGGGGGCTGGCCGGGTGGTAAAGGCGGCCCCACCCCACTTACCTCCTTCTGCAGCTCAGGGCTGGTCCCTCCCCCAGACTGTGCCCCTAGCAGCCCTCGGGGCCTGTCGCTCTGGGGCGGGCGGAGGGGGGTCCGTTTTCCTGCCCCCACAGTGCAGCGTTTCCTCAGGGGCCGGGGCAGGGTCTGTCCCAGGTGCGGAGCCAGTGGGCCCGGGACTGGGATCTGGTGCTCTCGGCTCCCGGGTCCCCCCCTCCAGCCTTTAGCTTCGTGTTTTCTGCCCCCGCCCTGGGACGTGTCCTGCCCGGGGGCCGTTACCTCGCCCAGGCCAGTGGTGGAAGGTAGGGCCCTTATCGTGGCCCCCCCACCCCCCCGGTGTACGGTCTGTTCCCGGGTGAGGTCCGGCTGCGCCCGCCCCATGTTCCCGCCCAAGGGGGCGTCTCACTTCCACAAACTCTGAGATCTAATTCTCCTGGGGCTCGATCCCAGCCCCACCGCTTGGGGGGAGCAGGCCCTTCGCCCCCTGGGTGTGAGGCGGGCGTCAGCCTTTTGTTTGAGTGGGGTCAGGCCCTTCCGTCAGCCCCCCCTTGTCTGTCGCAGGGCCGGATGGGGTGCAGGGCCAGCTGGCGTCGGCCCCTCATCCTGGATCTCGGGCCGTGTTAAGGGGGGCTACCGGCAGACGGGGTCCCGCCCCCCCATTACAGTGCACTCCGCCAGACTGCAGGCCTCCTCCGTGCCATTTGTGGCCCAGGGGCCCGTGGTGAGAGCTGCCCCCAGCTCTTGGGCCCTTTGCAGACCCCCCCACGCTGTAGCGCCGCACGCCGGGGGATGCTGCGGTGGGTAGGGCTGGGCTCAGCTCGCAGCTCGACCGGCTCTGACCCCGCCCGGGGGGCTGGCTTGGGACCCCCCAGCAGGGACAGACCTGAGCAAGCGCTCGCTGCGGCAAACCGGTGACTGGTCTGGGGGAGGTGGCTCACGTCGCCCGCCTCCCTCCTCAGAGCGTCCCAGCGAGAAGGAACTGGGGGGGGGGGGGGTGTACGCACGGCTGTAGCCAGGGCTCCCCAGCTGGCCCGGCGGGTACCCCGAGGCAAACTCCCCAGCAACCCCTGCCCCCGACGCACCCCCCCCCCGAGTGTAATGGGCGTGAGCAACACCCCTCCAAGAACAACCCCTACGAGGTGTCACCCGTCTTCTGTTCCCGCGGGGGGGCTCCCTGGGGGCTCCTCACCTCCGCCCAAGGGGCTGCTCTCTGCATTCCTGCGGGGGCGGGAGTTGGGGGCGTCCCTGCTCCTCACGGTGCCAGCCTGGCCCAGGCAGCCCCGGTCCACGTCCCCCTGACCCTGTCCTGCCAGACCCATCGCCCTCCCGCTGGACCCGGCCTCGTTGTGGGGTTTGGGCAGGCTCTGCCCCCCGACCCGCAGCCCCTGCACCCCAGGGCGTGGCAGTGCCATGGCCCACAGAGCAGAGCTGCAGGGGCCTTGCTGGGGGGCAGGAAACCTCCCCCTGGGCCCCTTCCCTGGCCATGGGGCTGTGTCTGGGCTGCCCAAGGGCTGTCGCCCTGCTGGTCCTGGGGCGTGGGCTGCAGGTTCCCCTCCCCTCTAGGGAGGGTGCCCCGGTGGCATCTCCGCTTGCCCAGGGGGCTCTGCTGGCCCCACGGCGTGTGGGTCCCTGCAAGGGTGGGGTCAGCTTCACCCCCACGTCCGCCAGCCCCTCCCCCCAGGGGCCCTCAGCCTGGCCCAGCCCACGGGGCCCCTTGGAGCCCTGGGGACATGCTCCCTGCCCCCCTTGGCGGGTGTCTGTCCTGGTGGCTGTCACCGGGGCCAGGCGTGGCTCCGAGCTGTGGCCCTCCCATACGTGGTTTTCCTTGAGGCTCAGGTCAGAGGACGCCTGCCCAGCTGTTCTGAGCTGGTGCCACCTCCTGTGCCCAAGAGATTTTCCTCCCGGTGTTTTTCCCCGGTGCGGGGCGGGCGTTGCTCGCGCTGGCTGGCAGGGGCGCTCTGGCCGGGCACGTGGGTAGAACAGAGCCCTGCGGCCAGTCCCGCGGCTCCTGGGAGGCTGCCGGCAGCCGGGCTCTGCACCGAGGGTCTCCTGGCGGATCATGGCCTGTACCCAGGAGTGTTATGGGCTGGCCTGGGCGCCGGCCCCTCCCCTCACGGCCCCTCCACAGGGCCCAGGCCGCCTCTGCCCCAGCCATGGCCCAGGTCCCAGACACCTGCAGGGCGGCCACGCGGCCCTCACTTCCGGTCGCTGTGCACTGGTCCCCGATCGGTGGCAGGTTAAGGCTCTGCCCCGCCGCCTGGGGCTCTGCTTGGGCGTGCCCGACACGCGGTGCATGTGAGCGAGCCCTGGGGGAAACGGTGACGTCCCTCGTGGCTGCTGTTCCGCGAGACGTTGCTCACGGCCGCTCCAAACCCGCCCCCCCTTCCTCGGAGCCGTCCAGCCACAGGGAAGCAAGGGGCGGGGGTACTGATTAGCTCACGTAGTGGTGCCGCTCTGGGGGTCCCCGGCCGGCCCAACAGGCACCAAGGGGGGAGCTTCTGACAACGTGGGCCTGCAGCACGTCCCCGATATGGGCTGGCCATGAGCCGTCCCTTGAACAGCCGTTACGGAGGCACGTCACCGGTTTTCCCCGCCCCTGGCAGGCAGGGTCTGTGCTCGCTGGGATGCTCAGCCTCCTCTGGCCTGTGACGTGTCGCCTGGGGCTCTTGTGCCTGGAGTCAGGGTCCTGTGAGCCCGCCAGGCCACCTCCCGGCCTGTCCTCCCAGCCTGGCCCTGCCACCCTCTTCTCTGGCCTGGGACACGGCACCTGGGCCCCTCGTACCTTGATTCAGGCCCCATTTGACCCCTGGGGAGACGTCCCGGCATTTCCTCCAGCGAGGGGCCCGTCTTGGAGCCCTCCCCTCCTCCTGGGGGCTGGAAGGCCCCAAACCCCTGTGTCTTGGGGATCCGTCTGCACCTTCTTCCAGAGGTGCCCCTGTCTGCTCCAGGGGCCTGGGCTCAGTGCCACCCGGTCCCTTCCAGTTCTAGCCTGGTGGGTGCTGTGGGGTGGGTGTGTTCACAGCTGCGCCCTGCCGGACTCTTCTCCAGTGGTACCAGGGGTCCTGCCTGGCCCTGCCGAACCCGCCCCCCAGTCCCACCTTCCCGCCTGGGGTGGTTGGAACGGCTCTCCCTGGCTTGCTCTGCTTCCACCCTGTTGCTGCTCAGTTGGTGCTGCCGGGCAGGTGACACGTGGGATGGGGGAGCTGGGGCTCTGGGACAGGGGCTGCACGTGCAGCCCTGAAAACCAGCCAGTGCATGCGGTGAGGGGGCACCTGGAGCACACAAGCAGGGGACATGAACGTGCAGTGCAGGTCTCTGCGGGGGGCACCGGGGTTACAGGAGCAGGGGACCTTCCAGGCACACAGCTGCTCCGTGCTCAACCCCTCCCCCTCTCCCCCTGCCCCTTCTGGTGTCTGTCCCAGGCCTGCACACCCTGCAGTTCATGTACGGCTGCGAGCTCCAGGCGGACGGGCGCAAGGGGGGTTTTTGGCAGTACGGCTACGATGGAGCCGACTACATCAGCTTCGACAAGGACACCAAGACCTGGACGGCAGCAGCCCCGGGGGCTCAGAACTCCAAGGCGAAGCTGGATCCCAACACAGCTGGCAATGAGCAAAGCAAGGCCTACCTGGAGCAGATCTGCATCGAGTGGCTGCAGAAGTACCTGGAATACGGGAAGCACACGCTGCAGAGGAAAGGTGAGGGGGCCGTACCGTGCCGGGCTGTGTGTGTGTGTGGGGGGGGGGGCACTGTCAGGACCACACACCTGCCCTCCTCCCCGTGATGCCGAGTGCTGGTCCTGCCAGACGGGCTCTGCCGGGGGGGCCCAGCCTTGCTGCAGGAGACGGGCTGGGCTGCCCCCGCCCCTCCCTGCCCAGCCCCAGAGAGCGAAGCCCCTGAGGGCGTCTGCCAGCGCCCGAGTGCTGCCGTCCTGTGTCCCTCGCCCCCGGCACAGGGCAGGGATCTCCCCTCCCCAGCCCCGTGTCTCAGACTGGGCCCGGCTGCAGGGGGGCCTGCCAGCCCTGCCGATCAACTTCCCCCCCCTTCTGCCCAGCGGGGGCCCGTTCTCCGGCGCACAGACGGGGCTGGGTGGGAGCAGCAGGCGGGGGGGCCCTTGGGGAAGGGGTGAGAAGAGGCAGGAGGAGGCGAAGCAGGAACTTGGGGGCTCACAAAACACATTAAATCTAACGGGGGGTGGCTGGGTTCCTGGCCATTCAGAGCAGCTGGAGGCAGCTGCCATCGCCCAGTTTGTCTGTGGGAGCCCCCGGCCCCAGATCCCCTAACGTGCCGTCTCCCCCCCAGAGCGCCCGCGGGTGCAGCTGAGCGCCCAGCCAGCCGCCAAAGGCCTCACCACCCTCTCCTGCCGGGCGCACGGCTTCTACCCCCGCGACGTGGCCGTGGTGTGGCTGAAGAACGGGGACCCTCGGCAGCAGGATACGCTCCAAGGGGGGGTGGTGCCCAGCGGGGACGGGACCTACCAGACCCGGGCCACCATCGACATCGACCCCGATAGCGGAGACACATACACCTGCTGCGTGGAGCACCCCAGCCTGGAGAAGGATCTGCGCGTGGACTGGGGTGAGGGGGAGGAGGTTTGGGAGGGGAGGAAGATGGACACGGGGCACTAATGGGAAGTGGGGCAAAGGGTATCCGGGGGGAGGGGTTTGTGGGGCACGGCTGGGTGGGGGAGGGGGGGTTACTGATTCTGTGACAGGGAGGCTTTGGGGTCCCCCCGCTCACTGGCCCGTTCCCATTTCAGCGCCCAAGTCCAACGTGCCGCTGATTGTGGGGGTCGTTGTCGGGGTCCTGCTGCTGGTCACTGCCATTGCTGGAGCCGTCTTCTTCCTCAGTAAGTGCCGGGAAGGGCCCTGGGGAGCTGCTGGCCATGGGACGTGCCCATCCCCCTAGCTCCTGGTCTGGCACATTCCAGGACCAGCTGTGCTCCTGCCCTGTGAATCCCCCATTGGGGCTGGAACCCCTGATGGGAGCCACTGCAGGGCCAGCCCCATCTGCAGCCACAAAGCCAGTGGGTGGTTCAGACACCAGTCTCCCTCCCCCCCGGGACAGGGGTATCCTGGCTGGTGCTGGGCCGCAGACCCGGCTCAGAGCCGTCTCCTCACTGACCCCCCCCCTCTCTCCGCAGGGAGGAAGAAAGACGGCTACAAGGCAGCTGCACGTAAGTTCCGAGTCCTCCCCGTCCCTGTGCCGCTCGCTGGGGCCCCGGGACACGGCCGCTTGGGGCGGGTACTGGGCACCCCCCGTGGCACCTCGGAGGCTGAGGTGGTGCCGCTGCAGACTTGGGCAGCGACACTGACACCCGGGCTGGGCCCAGGGCTCTGGGTGGGTGGCCCATCCCCGTGGTGTCTGGGCACAAGGCAAAACACAGGCCCCTGGCTCAGTCACCGGGGTGGGAGGTCTGTGGCGGGGGGGAGGCTGGGGATCCTGCATCCGAGGCGCTGACCCAGCTCCTTCTCCCCACAGCGAATGAAGGCTCCGCCAGCTCCGGTAGGTGACGGGGGGGGGAGGGGATGCTGCTCTGGCTGAGGCCCCTGGGGGAGACACGGGCCTGTTAACACTCCCCAGGGATCCCTCTGGGGTGGGGGGGTGATGTAGTGGGGGGTGCTATCCATTCAGACAGTGACTGGTCACTAGACTTGGGCTGGGGGTGACCCCTACTGGCCTGCGTCTGTCAGCACGGCCCAGCGGGGGTGGGGGGCGCCTTGAGGACCGTCTGGTCAGGTAGACCATGGCCCAGTTGGTTCTCCCTTGATGCGTCTGAACAAAGGCAGGGGGGTGGCTGGGACAAGAGTCAGTCTGGGTTGGGAAAACGTGGAGCAAAGAGGCTGAGCAGAGCGCCGGGGGTTCAGGGACCTGTGTCCCCCTCCCCCAAGGGGTCTGAGGCTGCCTGCCCCTCACTTCAGTGTCCACAGGGAACCCAGGCTGGGCTGTACCTCGCAGAAGCAATAAACCCTCTGGCTGCGTCTAGACTGGCATGATTTAGCGTGAATACTTTTAACAGAAAAGTTTTTCCATTAAAAGTATTTGTGCAAGAGACAGTCTAGATTGGCATGTGCCTTTGCGCAAAAGCATCCGTGCCAGTGTAGACGCGCTTTTGCGCAAGAAAGCTCCAATGACCATTTTAGCCATCGGGCTTTCTTGCGCAAAAATTAAGGTGTCTGTCTACACTGGCCTCTTGCGCAAGAGGGCTTATCCCTGAGCGGGAGAGTCAAAGTATTTGCACAAGAAGCCCTGAATTCTTACATTAGATCGTGCGTGTTCTTGCACAAATTCAAGTGGCCAGTGTAGACAGGCGGCAAGTTTTTGCGGCAATGCTGCCGCTTTTGCGCAATATCTTGCCAGTCTAGACGCAGCCTCTCTGTTCTACTGGCTGGCGGAGTCACATCTGGCTGTAGATGGGGTACAGGGTTGGGGGGGATCCCTGCTGTTTTGGTGATACTGAGGGCATGGCTGCTGGGGGAATTGACCAAGAGCTAAATTATTCTGCATGGCTTTGCTGGTCAATTTCCCCATGTAGCCAAGCCCTGGGTAGGCTGAGGGCAAAGGAACTGTGGGGAATTAGGCCTGGTCTACACTGGCACCAAAACCTGCCTTTTGTTGGGGGGAAAACACCCAATTTTGGTGACAAAACACTTCCAGCCTTGCCAGAAAAGTTTATTCTCCTTTCCTTCCCCCCCCCCCCCCCCCCCCGCGCCACTTATTGTCAGCAGAACTAGTGCGGACTCTGCTGTTTTTTGTCAAGGGATCTGGCTTCCCCCAGTATCCCATGACATCTGGCCTGGTGGCTCTGCTCAGTGTTGTGTGATCTCTGCTGCCCTGCAGGTTCTGCATCAAGTGAGGGGCGGGGTGTAGGAGCCACAATCCCATTGACTTCAATGGGGTTTGGGCCCCTGAGTCCCCCGTGTGCTCAAGTGCCCAGCCAGGGGGCGGTGCAGGGGCCTTAACCCAGGGAGGAGATACCAGCCCCACGCGTAACCCCCACCTGACTGCCACCCCTCCCCCCCCAGGTGAAGTACACCCACTTGTCTGGGGCAACCTCACACCAGCCCTGGGGCCAGGTGGGGGATAGGGGCCTACGTGGGCCAGACACACTAACCCCCCTTTTCCTTCCCCCCCTAGGCAGCAACCAGGGATCTGACACCTGCGTCAAGGGTAAGTGAAAGGAGATGGGGGGGTTCAGGGAGGGCCTTGGGGGGACCCTGCCCCTCTGACCTGGCAGCCGTGGGGAGTCCCTGGTCTCTCTGATGTTGGGGTGCTGGGGAGGGGTCAGCATTTCCCTCTGCAAAGGCGGGTCCCAGGCAGGGGTGGCTCCGGGTGGGGCCTCTGCAGGGGAGGGGCCAGGAGGTATCATGGAGGCTGTGCCAGCACCTGGAGCAGGGTGGCTGCAGCTCGGGAGGCTGGAGGGGGGTGACCAGCTGCCAGGTCCGTTCCCTTTGGTATGGGCCTGGGTCGCCCCCCCCCAAGTGCCTGTGGGCTGTAAATGCACCTGACCCTGCCTCTCCCTGCAGCGTGATGGAGCCTGACAGGAGGGGAGAGACTGGAGCCGATCAGGGGATGCCGCAACTCATCAGCACCTTCTGCAGCCTGCTTAGGGCCCTCTGCCGCCATTGTACTGAGCCGGCCGCCGCGGAGACACAATGATCCCTCCTCCCTGGGGCTGCCCCCTGGCTGGGGGGTCCGGGGCGCTGCGGGTCCAATTGCTGCATTCCTGCTCTGCTCTGAACAAATTCACTGAAATCCCTGCTGATTGTTGAAATAGGAAAAAGTAGCCAGCTTGGCTGGGCTAAATCGATAGTCGAGGGCTGGGCGAGGGGCGTGGCCAACTGAGCTCTGGTCCCAGCAGCCCCGTCTGCTTCTGCAGCGATTAAGAGATCAGCCTGCTGTTTGTAATTTAACCGCGTTCCCAAGTGACTCAAATGATGCCCAAAAAGCCACCTTGGCTCGCAGAGCCAGCCCCCTGCTCTGGGGCAGGGCGTGTGTGGACAGGGCCCCTGCTCCCAGCTGCTTTGCTTCTGTGTGTGAGGGATGTACATGTTTTGGTTAAGGGTTTGAGAATTGTTTGAAATAGACTCTGTAAATCTCCTGGTGATTTTTCATGTGGACACAATAAACGTTTGGGTTTTACTCTCCCCTCCGCCCGTTTGCAGGGTTGTGTGTGGGGCCAGCCGGGGATGGGGGTTTCCTGGGGAGGGCAAGGAGGGGCCTGTGTAGATGTGTTATCCAGCTGTCACGCACACACACACACACATACCCCGCCAGCAGCTTGCCTGGTTTCGGTTCCGTGGCGCAAATACAGGGCCATAGGGGCTGCGGGGATGGGGATGGAGCTGATCTTCCCTTGGGCATGACGTCGTGGGGACAGTATTCACTCTGGTTGCTTTGTTGTGCTGTGTGTGATTCCACTGCCCTCCTGCAGTTCTGGAGTGATGCGGTCCGTGTGCCTCAGTTTCCCCAGTCTCTGCAGCACTATCTGGGCGAGACGGGAGAGGCTGGGCAGGACTCATTGGAGAAGCAGGTTCAGTCTCTCTCAGCTGTGGGGTCCCATTCCCAGTGTACCCCCGGTCCTGTGGCCGACAGACACGGGGAAGGTGTTTGTACCTGTGCCCGGGGTAAGCAGAATAACCCTTCCCTGCGTCTGTCCCTGGGGCTGCCCCAGCCCCCTTTCCGGGCCTGCTCAGAGACCACAGTCAGGTTCTGTGACGTAGTGGGGGTACCTGGCTGGTTTCTATGCTGCTGGCTCTGGGGTAACCCCCACTGGCTGCCGTGACCCAGCAAAACAGGATGAGTCACTATGCAAACCAGTGGCCAGACACCCCCCATGGAGAGGAACAAAGGAAGGGGGATGCTGCCCTGGCTGGGGGGCAGGGCTGGAGGAGGGTGAGTTAGTTTCTGTCGGGGGATCATGGGGGAAGCAGCCTCAGCAACAGGCTGGGCGGTTTAGAAGCCGAGACACCCCCCCCCATCTCAAGGGGGCTGAGGCATCCTAGGCCTGCCCTGTGACCAGATTCCATCTGTGCTGTGCTGTATCCTGGAGAAGCAATAAACTCCCTCTGTTCTACCGGCTGGGGGAGTCTGTTCAGCCACTACGGGGGTGCAGGAGGTGGGGGACCCCGACACGCCTGCCACAGGTTCATCCACCCCCGACTGAGCCAAAGAGCAACCCTGGAGCTGCAGCGTTGGGTGCACAATAAGGTGCAGGATGACCCGGAGCTGGGCTAAGCACCGTGCTGGGTGCTCTCGGAGCCAGGCTGCACCACACAGATGCCAGCCTGTTCCCCCCGCTGGGGGGTTGTGACCTGGCACCCCGACATTGTCTGAATATGCTTCATGCGCAGTGTGGCGTGAAACCTGTGACTGCAACCCTTGTGAGCCCCGGGGTTCTCACCCGCCCATAGTTCTGGTTCATGGTTTCTCGTCTCCTGTAAATAGTTCTCGGTGTAGATAAGATTGGGGGGTAGCCGAGCTGGTCTGTACCAGGAAACACTTAAACAACACAGGGTCGGGGAGCACCTTGGAGACTAACACAACATGTAGCCGGGATCGTGAGCTTCCGTGGGCACAGCCCCCTTCTTCAGATGGCATCCGAAAATGTGTCTGGCTCTAACAAAGGCCACGGACCATAGTAGAAAGTTTTGTGTTTGTATATCTACTGCCAGCCCCTTCTCACTCCTCTCGGTGGCTCTCCGTCCGGGGCCGGTCTGCGTAGGGCTGGGCTCCTGCCCCCTTCCTCTTAACGCAGAGGGGAGAACAGGCCTGGCTCTGGCCCGGGGACACTCCCTGACACTTGGCACCAGCTCTGGCCCCTCGCCCCAGATGAATTTACAGGGGCTGAATTCTGGGCCGGGATTGCTGCCTGGGCAGTGCTGTCCCATGGGGGGCGCTCTCGCTCCAGCCCTGCCCCTATAGGAGCCCCCCACCCTGGGTGTCTGGGCTGCCACAGGCAGGAGGGGGCAGGTGCCCAGGCAGCAGGTGTGAACCTCAGGCCGCGAGGGCAGAGTCAGACCAAGCCCCAAACCACAGGCCTGTCCCTGTGAAACTGGGCTGGTTGGGGGCCAAGGGGTCACACGTCTTCCCACCCCCCCCGGTGTCCATCCCCAGCCCCCCCGCCGACCCAGCCCCGGTGATTTCTCGGAAACCGAACGGGACCCAATGGAGGCCAGCGGGGGGGGGGGGGGGGGGTCTGTCCCAGCTCTGCGAGGGGCGTGAGGGGCTATCAATTAGAGCAGGGGGGCTGGAAGCCAGGGTCCCTGGGTCTGTCCTGGCTCTGGGAGGGGAGTGGAGGCTAGGGGTTAGAGCTGGGGGGCTGGGAGCCAGGGTCCCTGAGAGGGGAGTGGGAGCCAGTGGGAAGAGCAGGGGCTGGGAGCCAGGATGCCTGGCCTCTCTGGGAGGGAAGTGGGGGCTAGTAGTTAGAGCAGGGGGGGCTGGGAGCCAGGACTCCTGGGTTCCCACCTGGCACTAGGAGGGAAGTGGGGACTAGTGGTTAGAGCGAAGGGCTGGAACCCAGGACACCTGGGCTCTGTTCCCACTTCAGCACCTCCCTGATTGCCCCATCTGGGCTGGGCGCCTGCGTGTGTCCCAGCCCCTGTCCCATTGGTGTCTGAGTTCCCGTCAGGTGTTTGCTCTGAGGAGGGGCTGAAAAACCTTTGGGGTCCCCTCCTCCCCCCTGGATAAGGCCATGCCCTGGTCTCAGCTGAGTCCTGATACTGCTGAGAGACGGGCCTTCCCAGCCAGCCCCTCCCAGCCCCATGCAGGCCTGGATCTCGCACCTTCTCTTCCCGCCCCATCCTGCCCCCCCACCCCCACCCCAGCACACTCTGGTGCATGTTCCTGGCTGTCCCCAGTTTGCTTAGCTTCTTAAACACATGGAGCCGGGGCCTCTGCAGGCAGGCAACCCCCCCCCCCCCACCCTCCCCCACATGCTCACACATCTGTCCCTGTAGGGCTGGTCCCGGGGAGGCCCCAGGCCAGAGCAGCTGGGGTCACACCCCATGGGAGGGGGGCACAGACTGTGTGTGTGTGGGGGGGGGGGGGGGTTACGGCTTAATGGCCTGGTGCTCAGGACAATGAGCTGTGAATACTTTTGCTTTTCCTGTAACCTTGGACGGGCTTGGCCCTGTCGCGATGTGGCCAGGGCCGTGGATGCTGGACCCGTTGGAACGTGGCGCTTTGCCATTGCAGGGTGGGCCAAGCATTGAAGCGGAACACAGAGAATCCCCTCCCTTCCCCCCCTCTCCCCAACCTAGTGCGAAGTGGGGCGCCACAGCAAAGGGAGTTGGCCGTTGATGGCTCCCCCCAGAGCTGCCTGCTGGAAACTGAGTCAGGGGAGGAAGTGCATGTACCACGTTCAGAGCAGTGTTTCCCAACCGTCTTTTATACAGTCCCCCTTTTAAAAAAATTATAAGGTTTCCCCCCCCACCCCCAGATGTGCCTGGGCTAGAGAGTGCAAACCAGCTTGTGCCCTGTAAGTTGGGCGCTTGGGGCTTCATCACGTGTAAGGTCAGGCGAGATTCAGATGCTGCCCGGCTGATTCATAGACCTGCCCCGTCCCAGCTAGGTGTGTGTTGCTAGGGGTGGTGCACATTCACACATGCCCCAGTGCACATAAAATTATTCTGCACGTGGACAGAAAAAGTCCACACATGGGTGGAAAAGATCAGCGGGAAGTTAAGGATGTTTGTCATTAACCAAGGTTCATTTACAAAAGCTAAATACAGAGGCCGTTAACTGGGTAACTCCAGAGCAAACGCTGCCACCCGGGGCTGGGCCCTGGACCCAGCGATGCGGTTTCCAGCCACAGACGCTCCCAGACGCGCTTCGGGTTTGTCATCTTTAATTCATTGTACAAAACGCTCTGTGTGGTCAGTGAGTCCAACACGCCTGCTCCCCCTCCCCCCCCCGCACACACACACACAAAACACTGTCCCTGGAACAGCCACTGAACCAGTGGCCCATCACAACAAAATAATCAGTCCTGTAACCGCTGCGGCTGGGACACTGCCGGGGAGTGGGGGGGACGGTGCGGCCGGCTGTCCCGTTCTCAGGGCGGGGGGTTACTCGGCCAGGTCTCGCTGCACCAGCCTGTAGTAGGGCCCCCGGCGCTCCATCAGCTCGGCGTGGGTCCCCTCCTCGGCCACCGCCCCGTCCTCCAGCACCACGATCCGGTCGGCGCCCTCCACCGTCTGCATGCGGTGCGCGATCACCAGCACCGTGCGGGGCCCCCGGCACAGCACCGACTGGCGGATCTGGGGGGGGGAGGAGAGCTGGGTTAGGAGCCACCCGCACCCCACGCAGGCCAGGCCATGATCCCACCGCCCCCACCAATCACTGCTCCACGCAGGCCAGGCCGGGATCCCACCACTGACCCCGCCCCACGCAGGCCAGGCCGGGATCCCACTGCCCCCACCAATCACAGCTCCACGCAGGCCAGGCCGAGATCCCACTGCCCCCACCACTCACTGCCCCATGCAGGCCAGGCCAGGATCCCCCCGCCCCCACCACTGACCCCGCCCCACGCAGGCCAAGCCGGGATCCCACCGCCCCCACCACTCACTGCCCCATGCAGGCCGCCGGCCGGGCTTGAAGCTCACCACCCCCACCAATCAACACCCCACACAGGCCAGGCCAGGCCAGCCGGGCTGGGCCCCCACCACTCACCGCACACTCGCTCTCCACGTCCAGGGCGCTGGTGGCTTCGTCCAGGATCAGCACGGTCGGCCGGCGCACCAGAGCCCGGGCGATGGCGAGTCGCTGCTTCTGCCCCGCCGAGAGCTGCCCGCCCTTCTCCCCCACGTCTGCAGGGGCAGAGAGGAGGGGTCAGGACACCCGGGGTCGCTCCCAGCTCTGGGGGGAGAGTCGGGGCTGGTGGGTTACAGTGGGGCGGAGGGGGAGTCTGGACGCCTGGGTTCTCCCCTGGCTCTGGGAGGGAAGCGGGGGGCAGTGGTTAGAGCGGGGGGGACAGTTCCCAGAAGCCCCTGCAGGGGGCGGGGGGCTCACCCGTCTCAAAGCCGCGCTCCAGCTGGGCGATGAAGCCGGAGGCCTGGGCGGCGGCGGCGGCGGCGGCGACCTGCTCCTGCCGGCAGCCCGGCAGCCCGTAGGCGATGTTCTCCCGCACCGAGCCGGCGAACAGGACGGGCTCCTGCCCCACCAGCGCCACCTGCCGGGGGGGGAGTCAGGGGCTGAGACCGGCCCCGCTCGTCACACCCGGCACGCGGCCGCCCCTCCCCCGCCAGCCACGCCGCCCCTCCCCCACTGACAGCCCCTCCCCCGCCAGCCGTGATGCCCCTCCCCCGCTAGCCCCTCCCCCGCCAGCCACAGCTCCCCCATTGACAGCCCCTCTCCCACCAGCACCCCTCCCCCACTGACAGCCCCTCCCCCGCCAGCCGCCCCTCCCCCGCGGCCGTGCGCCTCACCTGGCGGTGCAGGTAGCGGTGCTCGTACTCCGCCAGGGGGGCCCCGTCCAGCAGGATCTGCCCGGCCTGGGGCTCGTAGAACCGCTCCAGCAGCCCCACACACGTGCTCTTCCCGCTGCCGTTCAGCCCCACCAGCGCCGTCACCTCCCCGGGGCGCAGCTCCAGCGACACGGCCTGGGGCCCGGCCAGAGCGTCAGCGCCGCCGCCGCGGGGACACCGGGTCCCCCCCGGGGGATGGGATGGGGACTGGGGGACCCCCTCCAGGGGGATGGGCTGGAGAGCGGGGAATCCCCTTCGGGGAGGATGAGCTGCTATGGGGTGGGAGGGAAGGGGACCCCAAGAAGCAGGAGCCCTGGGGCTGTGGGTGGGGGAGCTGGGAGCCAGGGGGATTCCCTCCCGGGGGTGGGCCCAGGAGCCCTTGGGCTGGGGGGGATCCCTAAGAACCGGGGGGGAGGGGATGGGCTGGGAGGATTGTGAGCCCAGGGGATTCCTCCCAGGGGAAGGCCCCACAGCCGGATCCCAGAAGCCGGGTCGTGTGCACCTTGGGGACCTAGTGGTTGAGGTGGGAGAGGTGGGGGATCAGCTGGGGGAATTCCCAGGGCCCAGAGGCAGGGGAGGGGCGGCTCACCTTGAGGACGGGGCAGTCGGGGCAGGGGGACCCCCAAGGCGGGGGAGGGGCAGCTCATCTTGAGGATGGGGCGGTCGGGGTGGGGGACCCCCGGGACCCAGGGCGGGGGAGGGGCGGCTCACCTTGAGGACGGGGCGGTCGGGGTGGGGGACCCCCGGGGCCCGGGGCGGGGGAGGGGCGGCTCACCTTGAGAACAGGGCAGGCGGGGCAGGGGGACCCCTGAGGCGGGAGAGGGGCGGCTCACCTTGAGGACAGGGCGGGCGGGGTGGGGCGGGGGGACCCCCAGGGCCCAGGGGCTGGGGAGGGGCGGCTCACCTTGAGGACGGGGCAGTCGGGGCGGGGGGACCTCCGGGGCCCAGGGCGGGGCGGAGGGACCCCCAGGGCCCACGGCAGAGGAGGGGCGGCTCACCTTGAGGGCGGGGCGGGCGGGGCGGGGGGACCCCTGGGGCGGGGGAGGGGCGGCTCACCTTGAGGACAGGGCGGGCGGGGCGGGGGCACCTCCGGGGCCCAGGGTGGGTGGGGCGGGCGGGGCGGGGGGACCCCCAGGGCCCAGGGCAGAGGAGGGGCGGCTCACCTTGAGGACGGGGTGGGCGGGGCGGGGGGACCCCTGGGGCGGGGGAGGGGCGGCTCACCTTGAGGACAGGGCGGGCGGGGTGGGGCGGGGGGACCCCCAGGGCCCAGGGGCTGGGGAGGGGCGGCTCACCTTGAGGACGGGGCGGTCGGGGCGGGGGAGGGGCGGCTCACCTTGAGGACGGGGCGGTCGGGGCGGGGGAGGGGCGGCTCACCTTGAGGACGGGGCGGTCGGGGCGGGGGAGGGGCGGCTCACCTTGAGGACGGGGCGGTCGGGACGGGGGAGGGGCGGCTCACCTTGAGGACAGGGCGGGCGGGGCGGGGGAGGGGCAGCTCACCTTGAGGACGGGGCAGTCGGGGCGGGGGGACCTCCGGGGCCCAGGGCGGGTGGGGCGGGCGGGGCGGGGGGGACCCCCAGGGCCCAGGGCAGAGGAGGGGCGGCTCACCTTGAGGACGGGGTGGTCGGGGTGGGGGAGGGGCAGCTCACCTTGAGGACGGGGCGGGCGGGGCGGGGGAGGGGCGGCTCACCTTGAGGACGGGGCGGGCGGGGTGGGAGAGGGGCAGCTCACCTTGAGGATGGGGCGGGCGGGGTGGGGGAGGGGCGGCTCACCTTGAGGACAGGGCGGGCGGGGTGGGGCGGGGGGACCCCCAGGGCCCAGGGGCTGGGGAGGGGCGGCTCACCTTGAGGACGGGGCGGTCGGGGCGGGGGAGGGGCGGCTCACCTTGAGGACGGGGTGGTCGGGGTGGGGGAGGGGCAGCTCACCTTGAGGACGGGGCGGGCGGGGTGGGGGAGGGGCGGCTCACCTTGAGGACGGGGCGGGCGGGGCGGGGGAGGGGCGGCTCACCTTGAGGACGGGGCGGTCGGGGCGGGCGGGGTAGGCGAAGGAGACGTGGCGGAAGGAGACGTGGCCCCGCAGCGAGGCCGGCGCCCGCGTCCCGTCAGTGCGCACGGCTGGCTCCCGGTCCAGGTACTCGAAGACCTTCGCCGCCGCCCCCACGTTGCTCAGCAGGTCCCCGTACATGTAGACCAGCGTCTGGGCAGGGAACAGACCCATCGCGCTGGGCAGGAGCAGGGGCGGGTGTGAGGGGTGGCCGGGTGGCGGGACGGGTGATGGGGCGGGCGGAGGAAAGCACAGGGATGGTGTGATGTCAGGGGGGGTTTGTCCCCCCTTGTGGGCCTGTGATCACTGGGGTTCCATTCACTGGTTGCCTTGTGGTGTGTGTGTGATTCCTACTGTCCTAGGCTGCCCTGCGGTGACTCTGTGTGTCTGTGCCTCAGTTTCCCCGGGCCCGGCAGCACTCTCTGGACGAGGAGGGGGGGCCGGGCAGGACTCGCTGGGGAAGGAGGTTCAGTCTCTCAGGCCTGAGGCCCAGGGGACAGCAGGTAACACTGGGGTGGGGAAGCAGAACAAAGCGGGGGTGGGGCGGCCTGGGGGCTGGGGCCAGTGGCTGGAGTGGGAGTTAGTTTTTGGCTGTCTGGGGGAGGAGGGAGCCGAGCTGGCCTGGAGGGGGGGCTGGATGGGGGCCTGGCTCTGGGCCCCCCTTTCCCCAGGCGGGGCTGGGCCAGCTGCTCCTGGTGCCTGCAACAAGAAGTCTGGGCAATGCCATGTCCCTGGGACCCAATAGCCCTTCTCTTCTACCTGCCGCCTGAGAGTCCCCTCTGGCTGGGGGAGGCGGGGGGGACAAGGTCCAGGGATGGGCACAGGAAGATGTGGGAGGGGAGGCTGTTGGAGGGTGGGGCCGGAGAGCTGGATGCACAGTGAGGGACGGGTCGAAGCGGCCCCTGGGACGGGCCCCTCACCTGCACGTAGGCCCCCACGTCCCCCTGGTAGAGGATGAAGGAGACGAGGCCGCCCTTGGTCAGCAGCCCGGCGTGGATCTGCTGGTGCCCGCAGTACAGCATCAGCACCTGCACCGCCACCTGCAGCAGCTGGGGGGAGGGGGGGTCATGGGGGGAGCAGGCAAAGCCCGAAATCAGCCTCCCTCAGCCCCACCACCAGCAACGCCTGGGTCCCTCTCACTGGCTCCCCCATGAGAGCAACCCCCTTCCTGGGGCAGTGGGGCGCCTTTCCCCCAGCTCATGCCCTGAGTGGCAGGGGGTGTTCCCTGGACACCTGTCCCCACATAATTAGCCACATCTGCCATAACCCTGGGACCGCGCTCACTGGCTCCCCCGTCCAGTCCTGCACGTCCCTCGGACGCCCAGTTCCCCTCCCCAGCTCCCCCGTCCTCTCCCAGGCCCCTGTGTCTCTCCCCTCCCACCCCCGGGGCCCTCACTGCCCCTTCCCGGACGCTGGGTCCCCGGGGCTCACCCGGCGGAAGAGCAGGTAGAGCGCCCGCTCCAGGTCGCGGCGGTTCTTCAGCCGGTGGGTGTGGGCCAGCGCCGCCTCGTAGCGCCGCGCCTCCTCCTCCTCCGTGGCGAAGCTGCGCACCGTCTCGATGGAGGCGACCGACTCGCGCACCACCTCCCCCGAGCGCGCCAGGGAGTCCTGGATGTCCCGCAGCACGGCCTGGGGGGGCAGAGGTGTCACCACCCGGAGAGCGAGCCCCAGACGGCGAGTCACACCTGGGACCCTGCCGGGGCGCTCCCAGGAGTCGCTCCAATCCCGACCCCCCAGGGGCTGGCGAACCCGCCCGTCCCTGGGCCTGAGGCTAATCCCACAACTGGGGAACCTGGCTGTGCCGTGGGGGGGGCGTCTGCTCTGTACCCCGGTGTCGCCACCCGGCTGGGCTGTGCGATTCCCACTGACTCACCCACGTGCAGATTGGCCCAGACACCCCGTCCCAGCCTGGGCAGGGAACAAGGCTCTTGCCAGGGGAGAGACAAAGGGGGGAGGGGACGGCACCTGGCTGGGGGCAGGGCCTGGGAGCTGGGGCAGTTTCTGGCTGGGAAACATGAAGGGAACAGAATAAGCTGAGGGTCTAGGAGTGATAGACCCCACCCCGAGGGGTCTGAGGCTGCCTGGCCCTGACTCCGGTACCCACGTCACGTCTGTGCTGGGCCGTACCTGGGAGAAGCGATAAACCTGCTCTATTCTACTGGCTGGCGGAGTCTGGTCTTGCCAGTGTTGTCTTCAAGTCGTCGAGTCTCGAGTCCCTAAAGTCGCTGTCGAGTCAAGTCCCAAGTCGAGTCTCAAGTCTTCATTTAAACACTGTCAAGTCACTTTTGTGCAAGCCGTCAACGTCGGCATTTTTGGACAATTTTTTCACCAAGTCGATTTAACGAAATTAGCACGTCTCCGGTCGAGTCTCAAGTCACAGACGATGAACCCGAGTCGAGTCTCGAGTTGAGTCACCTCAGCAACGTACGTCGGACTCGAGTTCAAGTCGTGGGACTCGAGTCGACAACGCTGGTTCTTGCTGCTATGGGGGGGCAGGATTGGGGGGATCCCTGACTGCGTATCACGCCGGCTCCCCGAGGCTGCCCCTGGTCTGCCCCGATGGTCATGACATCGCTGTCTCAGACACCGGCCCCTCTCCGGTCGCCCTGGCCTGCCCTGGCAAACCACGGAGACCGAGCGCCTTTGGCTGCCCCCTCTGCCCGGCCGCTCGGGGAGCTCCTGGCCTGTTGGGCACCCAAAGAAGACTTGAGCTGGGGTTCCCTAAAGCTCTGGCTGGGAAAACTAGGATTGGGCGACAGGGGAAGGATCACGGGATGGGCGGGCACTGGGGCACCAGGGCACCGGGCACTGGATGGGGCGGGCCATGGGACACCGGGCACTGGCCAGTGTGGACGGACAGGACCCTGGGCGGGACAGGCCCTGGCCGTGGGGACGTACCTGGCGCCGGGCGTCGTAGAGGTTCTGGGCGGCCATGGTGAGGGGCGTCTCGACCAGCGTGAGCAGGGTGAGGCGCCAGGACAGCCCCAGCATGAAGCCGTACAGCCCCAGCGCCTTCACCAGGCTGCGCAGGAAGATGTTGGCGTTGGCCGGCACCGAGCGGCTCATCATGGCCGTGTCCTTGGAGAGGCGCGAGGTCAGGTCCCCTGGGGGGGGGCACAGTGAGACATGGATCCGCCAGGAGAGGGGCCCCCAATTCCAGGGATGGAAGCCTGGGGTGGAAAAGGGGGGTGCCAGTGTGTCTGTGGAGGGGGAGCTGGGTGGCTGTGGGGCGAGGGGACGCCAGTGGCAGGGGAGGGGCACCAGGCGGGTGCTGGGGGGCGGGACCCACCTGTTTTGACCTGCTGGAAGAAGGCCAGGTCCTGGTGCACCAGGGAGGAGAAGAGCTGGCAGCGGGTGCGGATGTTGAGCCGGGACAGCGTGAGCATGAAGAGCCCCCCGCGGCAGCCGGCGGCCAGGGAGCTGGGGGGACAGACAGACAGACAGACAGACAGACAAACAGTTCATTCATCTGGCGGCCTAGCCAGGCGGCCCTTCCAAATTCACCCTCCATTGGGGTTAACTGCGCAGTCGCAGGCCTTTACAAATCACGTACATTTCACGGGCGCTGTGATCGTCGGGGCCCTGCGGGGAGGGGTCACAAGCTTACTAGGGGAGTTGGGCACCCAGCTCTGAAGGCAGCACAGAAGAACCACCCCAGGGCTGGGGCCCTTTGGAGAGCACAGTGGGGGGAGTGTCTCCCTGAGGTTAGAGGGGTCTCCCCAGGGCCGGGAGCAGTAGCGGGTGGGGGTGGGGTCTCCACAGGGTTGGGGGGCAGAAGCGGGTGGGGGTGGGGTCTCCCCAGGGCCAGTGGGGTCTCCCAGGATTGGTGGGCAGAAGCAGGTGGGGGTGGGGTCTCCCCAGGGGTGGGGGCAGAAGCGGGTGGGGTCTGCCCAGGGCCGGGGAGCTCACCTGCCGAAGGAGGCCAGGCACATGAGGCCGATGGCGGCGGTGAAGGCGTCGGATTGGTAGGTGCCCCCCAGGATGTCGATGACACGGCCCGTGTAGTAGGGGATGAAGGTCTCGCCTACCGAAGACACAGGCAGCATTGGGGGGGGCGTGTCCATGGAGAACAGGGCCCCCCCCATTACCCCACATCACACCCCTGGGCCTGCCCAGCCCCCAGTATGTCCCACCGGGCCGCTCCGGGCATCCTGCCCTGCGGTGTCCAGCCGGGGCCCCCCCCGCCCCACTCACCGATCACAGCGATAGCCAGGAAGACGAAGGCCCCGGACAGGACGGGCAGGTCGGGCCGGGACAGCCCCACGAGCCGGCGCAGGGTGGCCTTGGACTCCCGCTCTGTGTCCTCAGCCCCGGGCCCCCCAGCCCTGTGCCCCTGCCCCAGGGCCCCCCAGGTGAGCTGGGCCAGCCCCACCGCCCCGTAGCTCAGCAGCAGCCAGGCCCAGGGGCCGCCGGCCAGCAGGGCGGGGGGCAGGTCGGGCAGGGGCAGACGGCTCCGCAGGGAGAGGTACAGGGGGGGCAGCAGGCAAAGGGCAGCCAGGGCCCCGGGGGGGGACCGGCCGGGCTGATCCGGGGCCAGCAGCCCCCAGGCGCCCCAGAGCCCCAGGAGACGCACGGCGGCCTCCAGCCAGGCGGCCTCCAGCCCCAGGGGGGCCAGCGCGGGGACCCCCCAGCCCAGCAGGGCCAGCAGGGCCAGGTCGCAGAGCAGCAGGGCGCAGCCCAGACGCAGGGTGAGGGGCACCGGCATGGCAGCGGTGGGGCCTGCAGAGAGAAGGGGGGGCAGGTAATCTTGGGGGTCCTGCACTGACTGGTCCCCATGTCCCTCAGCCCCCCCCCCCATCCAGCCTGCCCCAATTCATCCCCACCCCTCTGCTCCCAACCCACCCCAGGGCTCCCCACAATCCAGCGCCTCGGCCGCACCCCCAGAGGCTGAGTGACCCCCACCCCGTATTCACAGCCCGGGCCCAACCTGCCCCCGATACCCTAAACAAAGGGGGGGGGGTTCCCTAGCAGGGTTCCCTGTAAGATTTCCCATCGGAGAGCGTGAGGTGTCTGCGCCCCAGCGCTGGGCCCCGTGCGTGATGGGGGGATCCCCTGCCCCCCCCAGTTACACACAGATACATCACCCGGCCTTACATTGGTGCGGGGGGGGGGGATGCTTGACCAGGGATAATTCACAAGGTGCGGGACCCTGTGCCCATCCCCCCCCCGAAAGCCTCCCAGCCGCCCCCCCGTTTCCCTCCCACCCAGCTTGCACCCCCCCCCATCTCCCTCCCATCTGTCTCCTTCTGTTCCTGCGCCCATGGGCTCCCCGGCCCTGCCCCCCAGCCTATGCCCCTTTGCCCCCACCTCGTCCCAGCGCCCCCTTCGTGCCAACCCCCGCACGCCCCTCCCCGCGGTGCCCCCAGCCCCACCCTGCGCTTCCAGCCCGGCCCGGCCCCCCCCGGGCCCAGTTACCCCTCCCGGCCCCCCCGGGCCCAGTTACCCCTCCCCGGACACCGATCCGCGCCCTCCCGCCCTGTGTCCCTCCCCACCGCGGGGGGGGGGGGGGGGGGTCGCACCCACAGGCGGGGCCAGCCCGGCCTCGCCCCCGCCCCCCAGGAAGCGGAGCGGAGCCCCCCGGCTCGGAGCCGCGGCCGGTTCCCAGGCCGGGAAACCCGGTCCCCGCCCTGGGCGCACGGGCGGGAGGGAGGGACACGGGGGGATCCAGGGAACATGGAACAAACCCCAATAAACTGCCCCCCAATCAGCCCCGCCCCCCAGCGCCGGCCCCCAATTGGGGCCCCTCTACCGCGCACTCCCCAGCCCCGGACCCCGCATCGGACCGCGGACCCCCGGCCCCTGCCCGGCCGGTACCTGCAGCTCCGGCTCGGCGCCTGCTCCCGCGCCCGGCGGCCGCTTTCGCTTTCGGGGGGATTCCCGGCCCGGCGGCGGCTGCCCCGGTGGCCGCCAGAGGGAGCCCGGCCTGCACCGGCAGCGGCTCCGGGCCCGGGACAGACCAGAGCGCCCGGCTCCGGCCCCCTCCCTCCTGCCTCAGTTTCCCCGAGCCTGGTGCATCCCAGCCCCCTACCCCTCTCCCTCAGTTTCCCCGAGTCTAATGCACGCTGGCCCCGAGCTCTGGCTCCCAGTCTTGTGCCCAGCGGCCCCCCAGCTCCTTCCCACATGTGTCCCAGCCCTCTGCCTCAGTTTCCCTGAGACTGGTGCACCCAGCCTTGCCTGGCCCCGAGCCTCAGCCCTCAGTTCTGCACCCAGCCTCCACCCGGCTCCTTCTCACACGGGTCCCAGCCCCCAGCCTCAGTTTCCCCCAGCCTGGTGGACCCCGTCCCCAACTCTCAGCTCTCCCCCCCCACAAATAAATTCCATGGAGCTGGAAACTGGAGTCCTCCCCACAACGGGAGGCACTATAGAGATCATCCATCCTCAAACGCCCCCCCCCCCATCTGTCCCTCCCCAGCACCTGGGCCCTGTGTCCCGTCCCAGGCATCCAGCCCAAAACTAAACAGGGCAAAGGCCAAATGTAATGTGGATAAGTGTAAAGTAATGCACATTGGAAAAAATAACCCCAGCTATACGTCCAGTATGATGGGGGCTAATTTAGCTACAACTAATCAGGAAAGAGATCTTGGCGTTATCGTGGATAGTTCTCTGAAAACTTCCACACAGAGTGCAGCGGCGGTCAAAAAAGGCAAATAGGATGCTAGGAATTATTAGGAAAGGGATAGAAAATAAGACCCAGAATATCTTACTGCCCCTATATAAAACTATGGCACGCCCACATCTGGAATACTGTGTACAGATGTGGTCTCCTCACCTCAAAAAAGATATTTTGGCCTTGGAAAGGGTTCAGAAAAGGGCAATTAAAATGATTAGGGGTTTGGAACGGGTCCCATATGAGGAGAGGTTAAAGCGACTGGGACTTTTCAGTTTAGAAAAGAGGAGACTGAGGGGGGATAGGATAGAGATCTATAAAATCATGAGTGGTGTGGAGAGGGTGAAAAAAGAAAAGTTAGTTACTTGTTCCCATAATATAAGGACTAGAGGACACCAAATGAAATTAATGGGTAGCAGGTTTAAAACGAATAAAAGAAAGTTCTTCTTCACACAGCGTGTTGTCAACCTGTGGAACTCCTTGCCAGAGGAGGCTGTGAAGGCTAGGACTATAATAGAGTTTAAAGAGAAGCTGGATAAATTCATGGAGATTAGGTCCATAAAAGGCTATTAGCCAGGGGATAAAATGGTGTCCTTGGCCTCTGTTTGTCAGAGGCTGGAGAGGGATGGCAGGAGACAAATCGCTTGATCATTGTCTTCGGTCCACCCCGTCTGGGGCACCTGGTGCTGGCCACTGTCGGCAGACAGGCTACTGGGCTAGATGGACCTTTGGTCTGACCCAGTCTGGACGCTCTCATGTTCTTATGTTCTCTCCCCACAAAAGAACCCCAATCCCCCAGGCAGGCTGGTCGGCCCCGTCAGAGCTGCTCCTGACAAACCTGAGTGACCCTGTCCTTGTATTCACAGTCCCAGGCCTCACCCCTGCCCCCCAGTCACTGACCCTTCTCTGGCCCTGCCCAGCCCCCGCCCCCAGGGGCACACCCAGCCATGGGGCGCCAAAGGCAGCCGCAGAGGCAACCAACACCCACTAGTCACCACCCCGGTAAACACGCCCAGGCCCTGGTAAGTGGCCGCTGTTGCAGACATTTTCCTTCTGCCTAGACGGTCTCAGGCCGCCTCCCATCCCTGCTCTGCTGTAAACCGGGCAGCCACCGCCAACTGCCCCAGAGCTGGCGCTGGCATCCCTGGAAGGCAGGGGGAGGGGCATGGCTGAATGGAAAAGCCCAGGCCCTGCTCCCCTTCCTGCACCCAAACTGCAGCCCAGACCCCGCACCCCTCCAGCACTATCATAGAAAACTGCAGCCTTCGACCACGGACCAGACACCCCGCCCCCCACCACCGCTAACCCAGCCCTGCCGTAGTGCAGACAAAACCTGGGCCAGGCGAGCCACCGGGACGTGTTCGCCAAGGACCCAGGCTGGCATTTCGTGTTTTAGCCCCAGTAGTGCCAGGTTGTTCCAGGGGCCTGGTCCTGGGCGAGGTGCCCGAGGGCCATGTCACCCCCAAAACATCGACAGCAGCACGTGGAACCCGATCCCACGGGAGTGCCCTGATTTCCCAGGCCTGGCAGCAGCCCGTGTGCGTGTTGGGGGATCCAGACGTTATGTGACACGGCAGGGAAATCCCCAGGTCAGCCTCAGGCCAGGCTGGGCAGCGCTGGGCGGCTCCGGTTACAGGGCAGTTTGGGGCGAGGAGGCGGCCGAATCTCCACAGGTTACAGACACCTGAGGGAGGGTGTCCCAGCGAGACTCCCACCCCAGCCCTGAAATTCAGCAGCCGCCGAATGGGGCTGAACACCCAAGGATCCCTGCAAGAGGCTGAGGCAGGAGTGAGGGGCACCGGCAGGACTGGGGGGCAGGGGCTGCAGGGTGGGAGTGAGGGGCACCGGCAGGACTGGGGGGGCAGAGGCTGGGGGGCAGGAGTGAGGGGCACTGGCAGGGCTGGAGGGGCAGGGGCTGTGGGGTGGGAGTGAGGGGCACCGGCAGGACTGGGGAGCAGGGAGTGAGGGGCCCTGGGAGGACAGGGGAGGCAGGGGCTGTGGGGCAGAAGTGAGGGGCACCAGCAGGGCTGAGGGTGCAGGGGCTGCGGGGTGGGAGTGAGGGGCAATGGCAGGGCTGTGGGGGCAGGGGCTGTGAGGCAGGAGTGGGGGGCGATGGCAGGGCTGGGGGGGCAGAGGCTGTGGGGCAGAAGTGAGGGGCGACGGCAGGGCTGGGGGGGCAGGGGCTGTGGGGCAGGAGTGAGGGGCGACAGTAGGGCTGGGGCTGTGGGGCAGGAGTGAGGGGCACTGGCAGGGCTGGAGGGGCAGAGGCTGGGGGGCAGGAGTGAGGGGCAATGGCAGGGCTGGGGGGCAGGGGCTGTGGGGCAGGAGTGAGGGGCAATGGCAGGGCTGGGGGGGCAGAGGCTGGGGGGCAGGAGTGAGGGGCACTGGCAGGGCTGGAGGGGCAGGGGCTGTGGGGCAGGAGTGAGGGGCGACAGTAGGGCTGGGGCTGTGGGGGCAGGAGTGAGGGGCGACGGCAGGGCTGGGGGAGCAGGTCCTACATTTCCGAAGTTGCATTAAACACCCCTGAATTTCTGTGGCTCCACCAAAGGCTCTTAAGTAAAGTAAGTTGTGATGGGAGAAGAGGGACGGGCCTTTCGTGGATTGGTGACTGGTTATAAGGCAGGAACCAAAGGGGAGGAATAAAGGGTCAGTTTTCCGAGTGGAGAGAGGTAGCTAGTGGGGTCCCCCAGGGTCTGTCCTGGGACCATCCTACTCAACCTATTTATAGATGAGCTGGAGAAAGGGGGAACCAGGGAGGTGTCCACACGTGCGGATGAAACCGAACTGCTCCAGCGAGTTCAGGCCAAAGCGGCCTGGGAGAGCGTCACAAAGATCTCTCCAAACTAAGTGATTGGGCAGCACAACAGCAAATGAAATGGAATGTGGATAAAAGTAAAGTAATTCCTAAAGGAAAACATCATCCCAACTGGACAGACAATATGATGGGGAGTAATTTGGCTACAACCGCTCCAGGGAGAGATCTTGGAGTCACTGTGGGTAGTTCTCTGAACACGTCCACGCCGTGTGTAGCCGCAGCAAAACAGCAAACAGGATGTTAGGAGTCATTAAAAAAGGGATAGAGAATAAGCCAGAGAATCTCTCATTGCCTCTGTATAATCACCAGGATGCCCCCAGCCTGAATCCTGCGCACAGACGGGGTCGCATCAGCTCCAAAACGCTCTCTTGGCCGTTGAAAAGGGTCAGAAAAGGGCAGCCGAGGGGCTTGGAACGGCCGCTCCATGCGGAGAGATTCTTAAGACTGGGACTTTGCAGTTTAGCAAAGCGCAGACGAAGGGGGGACGGGAGCGAGGTCTATAAAATCACGACGGGTGTGGAGAAAGCGAATGAGGAAAAGTTATTTATTTGTTCCCATAAGACAATGGAATGAAGAGGCAACAAGTTTAAATCAAACCAAAGGAAGTTTTTCTTCATGCAGCGCACGGTTAACCTGTGGAACTCCTCGCCAGAGGTTGTGAAGAGCAGGACTTTTAACAGGGCTCAATAAAGAGCTAGATAGATTCATGAATGTTAGGTCCATCCGTGGCCGTTAGCCAGGCTGGGCAAGGCTGGGGTCCCTGGCCTCTGTGGGTCAGGGGCTAGGAAAGGGTGACAGGGGAGGGGTCCCTAGGTGGTTCCCTGTTCTGTTCCCTCCCTCTGGGGCACTGGGCGCTGTGGGCAGACAGGACACGGGGCTGGACAGGCCATTGCTCTGACCCAGCCTGGCCGCTCGGATTTATTTTTCACAGCCAGACTCCCCTCCCCCTTGCAAGGCACCCCCGCTGACACCCAGAACTGCAGTATTCACCACGTCACTTTATCCTGCCACTCGCAGACACCGGTTTCCCTGCCCCCACCCTCTGCCCCTGCAGCCCTGAGTCTGGCTGGCCCCTGAGTGTGGTGCCGGCTCCGTGTCCCCTCACTGCTTGGCCTCGGCGTACTGGTGCAGCAGGCCACTGACGTCCGTCCGGCCCACCCGGATCCAGCCGTCCTCCTTCATGTGGTACACTGCGGGGGAGGGCAGCGTTAGGGGCAGCCAGAGGGATCCCCAGTCCCCAGCCCTGGGAGGGGGGCAGACCAGGATGGGGATGGAGCCCCGACACTGAAGCCGGCAGCACCAGGCCACGCACCAGCCCCCCAGAACCCCGAAAGAGCGGGGAGGGGACCCAGGTGTCCGGGATGGCCGCCCAGGCCCCCCCCAGCTGCCCCACTTACTGTTGACGACGCCCCCGGAGTAGGCGTCGCGGTGGGTGGCGTAGGCGATGGCACGGCGCCCCAGGTCATAGGCCTCCTCCACGCTGAGGTCGGGCCGGTACCCGCTGTCCATCACCCCGTAGGCGTAGGTGTTCCCGCTGCCCGTGGAGAACATGGGGCCCGAGAGGCGGGCGCCGTTGTCGTCCACGTAGTACAGGCCGGGGCCCTGCGGGGAGCCACAGTCAGGGGGCTACTGGGAGTGGGGGAGGACAGTGGGGTGGGGGGGTTGTGGGGCAAAGGCCGGTACCTTCTTGTCCCAGCCACAGATCATGCTGCCGACGGACAGCCCCATGCCCCGGTACTCGCACAGCATGTTGGCCAGCAGCTTGGAGGCCGCCGAGACGCTGATCCGCTCCTTGTTCCGCAGGGCGTACAACCTGGGGGGGGGGGGGGCTGGGATGAGCACATGGGACTCTCACAGCACCCCTAAAATCCCCTGCAACCCCAGACTGCCTGTACTTCAAATCCCTTGAACCCTCAAAATCCCCAGCACCCCCAAAATCCACCACCACACAAAATCCCTGCACCCCCAAACCTCCTGTGCCTCAAAATCTCCTGGACCCTCAAATCTCCAGCACCCCAAAATCCCCCACAACACAAAATCTCTTTACCTCAAAATACTCTGCACCCCCAAACCTCCTGTGCCTCAAATCCCCAACACCCCAAAATCCTCTGCACCTCTTATGCCTCAAAATTCCCTGCGTCCTCAAATCCCTGCACCCCAAAATCCCCTATACCCATGAGAACTCCCTGCCCCTGTAACACTCGTCTAGCCCCTCTCGAACCCCAAATTTCCTCTGCACCCCAGTCCCTCTGTCCACCAAACCCCAAGGCCCCTGCACCCCCTTCTCCCACCCGAACAGCCTCCCCCCATCCCTGCCCCCAGCAGCTCCCAATACTCTGAACCCCCCACTCTGTGAGCACAGCGAGCGGGGCACCTGCAGTACTTGGCGAGGAGGCGCTCCCAGTACTGGCAGTCGGCGGCGCTGCCCGACATGGTGCCCAGCAGGTAGGGGTTGATCTCGATCACCTTGTTGAACTGCAGGGTGGCTGCGGGGCAGAGGGGCGGGGGTGTTACAGGGGGCCTGCTGCAGAGACCCCAGCATCCAGGACTCTGGAGGGGCAGGAGGTGGGTGGTTCTCTTTGGGCCCCCACAGCTGGGCACAATGCAAGTGGAGGCTTGGGGGGTATCGGAGGAATTAAATAAAGAACCCCTTAGGGCATGGGGGCAGAGCGTGAGGGCTGCCAGATAACACTCCCTCTATTTTTTTTCTCCACTTGTATGTGGAATAAATTTTATTCTGTGCACCAAGATATGTGCACCACCAGTAGAAACACCTACTTCCAGGTAGTGTAGGTGGGGGACAGGGGGCGTTGATGGGCTGAGGGAACATTGTGGGGCATGGGGATCCCGGAGGGTGCACAGGCAGAGGGGCTGCAAGCGCAGAGGGGTGTGTGGGAAGGTTGGGGGTGCAGAAAAGACACCGAGACCCTGGGGGTGACAAGATGGCGAGACACAAGGCCACGTGGCTGGCAAGGCCTGGATCTGAGGCTGCCCAGTCCGTGCGCAGGGTAACCCCACCAGCCCGAGAGGAACAGGGGAGGGGCCATGGTCTCACAGATGTATTTGCCGGCCGACGCCCGCGAGTCGGTGGCCACGACCACGCCGTGCTGGAACTTGAAGGCCAGGGTGGTGGTGCCGTGGGCCAGCTCGATCCGCACCTGGTCCCGGCCCCCCTCGGAGTAGGTCTGCAGGAACTGGGCTGGCTGGGGGTGAGGGCACAGGAGGGTGGTCAGGGAGGGGCTCCCAGTGCCAGGCCTTGGCCCTGTCCTCCCCCACCCTCATGGGCCTGCCAATTCCCGAGTCCCCATGGCACCCGTCTCTGACCCGTTTCCTCCCCCACTCCCCCGTGTCCCCATATGGCACCGACCCCCACGGTTCTGCCCCCCCCTGCCCAGGGCACCGCGCACTGACCTGCCCCCCACCCCCGCATGGCAGTGACTTTACCCCCCCCACACTGACCTGCTCCCCCCTGGGCAGCGCCAGCTCGGGCGCCCGCAGGCCGAAGCTGTAGTGAGCGGGTCCCGGGGGCGCAGCGGCGGCTGCGGGGGGCGCCCAGTCCCAGCCCCCCCGGGGGGGCCCGCACAGCTCGACCAGCGCCATCCGCCTGCCCGCGCCTCCCGCCCGGCTCTGAGCGCCCGCGCCGGGGGAAGAGAAACCGAAAGCGGCGGCGGGGGAGGGAACTTCCCGCCCGGCCCGACTAAGAGACGGGCGCGCTGGAGAGGGGCGCACAGGAGGAGGAGGAGAGCTGAGGGTGCAGGAGAGCCCTGAGGGTCGGGGAAATGGGGTGGGAGGGCGGAGAGCGCCGGGGGACGCAATGGGGAGAGGGATCTGGGGTTTCCTGGGGAGGGGGCGCACGGAGAGCGCACTGGGGAGGAAGGGGGGCTGAGAGCGCAGGGGAGCGCACTTGGGGAAAGGAATCTGGAGGTCCCTGTGAGGGCGCGCGCGGAGAGCGCACAGGAGGCGCACGGGCGGGGGGTCTGAGAGCGCAGGGAGATCCTGGGGGGGGGGGGAGCGCACGCAGGAGAGGGGGACTGAACGCAGGGAGCGTACTTGGGGAGAGGGACCTGGGGTTTCCTGGGGAGGGGGCGCACTGGGGAGGAAGGGGGGCTGAGAACGCAGGGGAGCGCACTTGGGGAGAGGGATCTGGAGGTCCCTGCGAGGGCGCGCGGAGAGCGCACAGGAGGCGCACGGCGGGAGGGGGGGGAGAGCTGAGAGCACGGGGGTGTCCTGGGGAGGGGCCGCACTAGGGAGGAAGCTGCCCTTGGGGAAGAGGAACAGCTGGGCTCAGAGGGGCGCAGCGGTGCCAGCCGGCTCCGGAGCCCAGGGGCGCATGGAGAAGGGCCGAGGGCGCAGCCTGGGGACCGGGGCGGGCGCAGGAAACCTGGGGGGGCGGCACATGGGGAGTCCCGGGAGAGGGGCGCTGGGGGAGGCGGGGAAATGGGGCACTGAAGGGCGCCGGGGGGGGAGGGGCGTGCACCAGCGTCACAACCAGCACGGGCAGCTCCGAGCCCCGCGCCTCCCGCTGCTCCGGCGCTGGGCGCACCCCCGGGGCGGGGCGGGGCAGCGCTAACGTGCGACAGCCCGATCTGCCCGGCCACTGCTGACGCGTCTCCCCCCGCCCCGCCCCCGCTCGGGTAGTGACTCCGCCCTCTCTCGGACACTGCTCCAGGGCGTGCGCAGCTCCCCCCCTTCTCTTTGTTCCCAGCCTGGGGGGACGCAGCTCAGACTGAGCCGAGTGGCAGCGTTGGCGCTGTGGGTCCCCCTCCGGGGTGCGTGGGGAGGGAGGGACACAGAGCAGCTCCCACGGGGGTCCTGGCCCCAGGAGGTCTGGGGGGCCCCGCTGCTGGGGGGGCAGAGCCCCAGGATCACACAGGAAACACATGACAGAACTGACATGCTTTATTACACACAAGGCAAACACCAGTAGCCACACGTGCCCCCCCCATGATTCCCCCCTTGCCACACGTGCCCCCCCCACACTCCCAACCGGCACAGCCCCCTGTGGGGAGGGCCCCACTCTCTGCAGCACGGCGGGTGCGGAGCTGGGCTTCGTCCAGAGACAAACACACACACTGGGTGCAGCCTCTCAGCCTGTGTCCTCTGCCCGCTCCGGGGGGTGGAGCCACGTCTGGGGGGCTCTGAGACCCCCCAACTCTGCAGAGGGACCGCACCTGCAGGAGGAGCCGAGATCCCGGAGATGGGGCAGCCTCAGGCCCCCCCGTCGTCCCCAGAGCCGCCCCCCTCGGCCCCGTTGAGCTGGGTCTGCAGCAAGCGCCAGTAGCAGCCGCGCCGGGCCAGCAGCTCCGCGTGGGTCCCCTGCTCCCGGACCTGCCCGGCCTCCAGCACCACGATGCGGTCGGCTCGCTCCACCGCGCTCAGCCGATGGGCGATGAGCAGCACCGAGCGCCCGGCCCGGCCCCCGTACACCTCGCGCTCCACCTGCCGGGACAGGACCGGGTCACCGCCGGCCGGGGGGGGCCTCTCCCGCCTCCCCCCACCCGACGGGCCACGAGCAGCACCGAGCGCCCGGCCCGGCCCCCGTACACCTCGCGCTCCACCTGCCGGGACAGGACCGGGTCACCGCCGGCCGGGGGGGCCTCTCCCGCCTCCCCCCACCCGATGGGCGATGAGCAGCACCGAGCACCCGGCCCGGCCCCCGTACACCTCGCGCTCCACCTGCCGGGACAGGACCGGGTCACCGCCGGCCAGGGGGGGGCCTCTCTCCCACCTCCCCCCACCCGACGGGCCACGAGCAGCACCGAGCACCCGGCCCCCGTACACCTCGCGCTCCACCTGCCGGGACAGGACCGGGTCACCGCCGGCCGGGGGGGCCTCTCTCCCGCCTCCCCCCACCCGACGGGCGATGAGCAGCACCGAGCGCCCGGCCCCCGTACACCTCGCGCTCCACCTGCCGGGACAGGACCGGGTCACCGCCGGCCGGGGGGGCCTCTCTCCCGCCTCCCCCCACCCGATGGGCGATGAGCAGCACCGAGCGCCCGGCCCGGCCCCCGTACACCTCGCGCTCCACCTGCCGGGACAGGACCGGGTCACCGCCGGCCGGGGGGGCCTCTCCCGCCTCCCCCCACCCGACGGGCCACGAGCAGCACCGAGCACCCGGCCCGGGCCTCGTACACCTCGCGCTCCACCTGCCGGGACAGGACCGGGTCACCGCCGGCTGGGGGGGCCTCTCTCCCGCCTCCCCCCACCCGATGGGCCATGAGCAGCACCGAGCGCCCGGCCCGGGCCTCGTACACCTCGCGCTCCACCTGCCGGGACAGGACCGGGTCACCGCCGGCCGGGGGGGCCTCTCTCCCGCCTCCCCCCACCCGATGGGCGATGAGCAGCACCGAGCACCCGGCCCCCGCACACCTCGCGCTCCACCTGCCGGGACAGGACCGGGTCACCGCCGGCCGGGGGGGCCTCTCCCGCCTCCCCCCACCCGACGGGCCACGAGCAGCACCGAGCACCCGGCCCGGGCCTCGTACACCTCGCGCTCCACCTGCCGGGACAGGACCGGGTCACCGCCGGCCGGGGGGGCCTCTCTCCCGCCTCCCCCCACCCGATGGGCGATGAGCAGCACCGAGCACCCGGCCCCCGCACACCTCGCGCTCCACCTGCCGGGACAGGACCGGGTCACCGCCGGCCGGGGGGGCCTCTCCCGCCTCCCCCCACCCGACGGGCCACGAGCAGCACCGAGCACCCGGCCCGGCCCCCGTACACCTCGCGCTCCACCTGCCGGGACAGGACCGGGTCACCGCCGGCTGGGGGGGGGGGCTCTCTCCCGCCTCCCCCCACCCGATGGGCGATGAGCAGCACCGAGCGCCCGGCCCGGGCCTTGTACACCTCGCGCTCCACCTGCCGGGACACGGACCCGTTCACTGACGGCCGGGGGGGCCTCTCCCACCTCCCCCCACCCGACGGGCCATGAGCAGCACCGAGCACCCGGCCCCCATACACCTCACGCTCCCCCTGCTGGGACACGGTCCGGGTCACTGCCGGCCAGGGGGTGGGGGTGCTCATTCCTGCCCCTGTCCCCCCCAGCCCTGCCAGTGCCCTATTCCCGCCCCGCAGCCCTGCCAGTGCACCTCACTCCCGCCCCGCAGGCCCTGTCCCTGAGCCCTGCTGCTGCCCTTTGCTCCTGCCCCCGGCCCCCCCAGCGCCCCTCACTCCCGCCCCACAGCCCCCCATGTCACTCACCCACAGCTGACTCTCCGTGTCCAAGGCGCTGGTGGCATCGTCCAGGATCAGCACTTTGGGGTCTCGGAGCAGGGCTCGGGCGATGGCCACCCCCTGCCTCTGCCCCCCCGAGATCTGCCCCCCCGTCTCCCCGACGTCTGTGGGGAGAGCAGAGGTCAGTGCCCTGTATGAGGTGTAAGATGCTCCCCCCCCACACACATGGCTGGGGACTCTGGGATCCTGGGGGGTTAAGATCCCAGGGGGTTCAGGGCCCAGGGGAAGCCGGGGGTGGGGGCGGTACCTGTGTCATAGCCCTGGCTCAGCTGAGCAACAATGGGGTGGGGAATCAGGATATTGGGGTGCTGGGAAAGGGGTATAGGAGTCCCAGGGGGTTTGGGAGCCCAGAGGGTTCAAATCCCAGGGCATTCAGGGATCCCAGGGCATTCGGGGGCCTCAAGGAGAGCTAGGGGGTGGTACCTATGTCTTAGCCCTGGCTCAGCCAAGCAACAATGGGGTGGGGGTCAGGATATTGGGGTGCTGGGGGGGAAGGGTATAGGAGCCCCAGGGGTTCAGGAGCATGGGGGGGTTAAGATCCCCGGGGATTTGGGGCCCAGGGGGTGCGGTACCTGTGGCATAGCCCTGGCTCATCCGGGTGACAATGAGGTGAGGGGGTCAGGATATTGGGGTGCTGGGGGATGGGTACAGAAGTCCCAGGAGCTTTGGGGGTCCCAGAGGGAGAGGTACCTGTGTCGTAGCCCTGGCTCAGCCGGGTGTCAATGGGGTGGGGGCTCAGTATACTGGGGTGCTGGGGGAGGGGTACAGGAGTCCCAGGGGGTTCAGGCCCCAGGTGGAGCTGGGGGGGGGCGGTACCTGTGTCGTAGCCCTGGCTCAACCGGTCGATGAAGCCATGGGCATTGGCGCGCCTGGCGGCCCCCATCACCTCCTGGCGGCTGCATTCCCCCAGCCCGTAGGCGATGTTCTCGTGCAACGAGCGTGCGAACAGCACCGGCCTCTGGCTCACCAGCGCCACCTGGGGGGGGACTGGGGGCTGAGAACTCACAGGCTCACTGCACCCAATGGGGCGCACACAGGGGCTGGGGGGACCAGGGTGGAGCTGGCTGGAGAAGCCCCCCGTCCCAAGAGGGCCCTGATGCCAGGGGCGTCCCCTCCACAGCATCTGGGATCCTGCCCCACATGGGGCAAGGGACGGGGGTGGTGGGGGGGGGGAGACATGATTCCCCTAATATAATAAAAGTGTAAGATCCCTGTGGCGGGAAAAGCACCTCAGCAGCCCAACACTGGCACTGAATTTCAGAGGGGAAATCCACAGAAATTAAAGGGCACAGTGACAAAAGTAAAATCCCTGCAAGCTGCATGGACACTTCTCAAAGGTGCCGTAATAGAAGCCCCTCTTCAATGTACACCCCAAATTAAAACACAGCCGGAGAACCAGAGACCTGCCGCCCCGGCTTAACCACCCAGTGAAAGAAGCAGCGAGAGAGAGAAAAGTCATTGCTGAGAAACTAAATGAATTCTCAGCGCCCCTGAATCAGTTCCTGGGCCGCCCACCACCTCAATCCTGCGCACAGACGTGACCACCTCCGCTCCAAAACGCTCTCCTCTGAACGTTTTCCAGGGCCAAAAGGGCAACTAAAATGACAAGGGGCTTGGAACGGGTCCCATGTGAAGGGAGATTTCAAAGACGGGGACTTTGCAGCTTAGAAAAGCGCAGACTAAGGGAGATAGGAGAGAGGTCTATAAAATCATGAGTGGTTAGAGAGAGGGAATAAGGAAAAGTTATTTACTTCTTCCCATCACACAAGAACTAGGGGTCACCAAATGAAATGACTAGGCAGCAGGTTTAAAACAATCCAAAAGAAGTTCTTCTTCACACAGCACACAGTTAACCTGTGGAACTCCTCGCCAGAGGATGTGGTGAAGACCAGGACTTTAGCAGGACTCAATAAAGAGCTAGATAGATGCATGGAGGTTAGGTCCATCTGTGGCCGTTAGCCAGGCTGGTGTCCCTGGCCTGTGTGTGTCAGAGGCTGGCAATGGGCGACAGGGGAGGACTCCCTGTTCTGTTCACCCCTCTGGGGCACTGGGCGCTGTGGGCCGACAGGACACGGGGCTGGACGGGCCTTTGCTCTGACCCAGCCCCGCCGCACTTATGTTCTCATGATGCCTGAGTCTGGAAGAGGCAGCAGGAGAGGGGCACAGGGGCTACCTTGTGCAGGGAGTGATACAGGGAGGGGTTTACCCAGCAGTGCAGGTAGCGACAAGGGAGAGACGCAGCGGAGAGGGGGAGGGGCTTACCTGGCAATGCAGGTACTGATGTGAGGGAGGGGCAATGGCGGAGGGGCTTACCTGGCAGTGCAGGTAGCAATACGGGGGAGAGGCAATAGGGAGGGGGAGGGGCTTACCTGGCAGTGCAGGTACTGATGTGGGGGGAGGGGCAGTGGGGGAGGGGCTTACCTGGCGGTGCAGGTACTGATGTGGGGGAGGGGCAGAGGGGGAGGGGCTTACCTGGCGGTGCAGGTAGCGGTGCGGGGAAGGGGCAGTGGGGGAGGGGCTTACCTGGTGGTGCAGGTACTGATGTGGGGGAGGGGCAGAGGGGGAGGGGCTTACCTGGCGGTGCAGGTAGCGGTGTGGGGAAGGGGCAGTGGGGGAGGGGCTTACCTGGCGGTGCAGGTACTGATGTGGGGGAGGGGCAGAGGGGGAGGGGCTTACCTGGCGGTGCAGGTAGCGGTGCGGGGAAGGGGCTTACCTGGCGGTGCAGGTACTGATGTGGGGGAGGGGCAGAGGGGGAGGGGCTTACCTGGCGGTGCAGGTAGCGGTGCGGGGAAGGAGCAGAGGGGGAGGGGCTTACCTGGCAGTGCAGGTAGCGGTGCGGGGAAGGGGCAGTGGGGGAGGGGCTTACCTGGTGGTGCAGGTACTGATGTGGGGGAGGGGCAGAGGGGGAGGGGCTTACCCGGCGGTGCAGGTACTGATGTGGGGGAGGGGCAGAGGGGGAGGGGCTTACCTGGCGGTGCAGGTACTGATGTGGGGGAGGGGCAGAGGGGGAGGGGCTTACCTGGCGGTGCAGGTACTGATGTGGGGGAGGGGCAGAGGGGGAGGGGCTTACCTGGCGGTGCAGGTACTGATGCTCGTACTCCCGCAGGTCCCGCCCGTCCAGCAGCAGGCGCCCGCGCTGGGGCTCGTAGAACCGCTCCAGCAGGGCCACCAGCGCCGACTTCCCCGCGCCCGACGGGCCCACCAGCGCCGTCACCTCCCCGGGGCGCAGCTCCAGCGACACCCCCTGGGCGGGAGGGGGGGGGGGTCAGACACCAAGAAACCCTCCCCCAGCCCTGAGCCCTCCGGCTCCCCTCCCCCATGGCCCTGCCCTCACACCCCCCCCTCTCCTGCCCACCCCTGCCCTGGATCTGCCTCTTCAGCCCCCCGAATCCCCCGGCCCCAGTCTCTGCCCCCCCCAGTACCTTGAGCGCGGGGGCGTCGTCCCGGCCGGGGTAGGTGAACCAGACGTCCTGCACCTGCAGGTGCCCGCGCAGGTCGGGGGGGGCCAGCGTCCCGGGGGGGCTGATCTGGGGCGTCCGCTCCATGTACTCAAAGATCTTCTCCGAGGAGCCCACGGCCTTCCGCACGCTGGGGTACACGGACAGCAGCACCTGGGGGGGATGGACGGGGTGAGCTCCCCCATAGTGGCCTCCCCTTCTGCCCAGCCACTTTCAATCGCTGGGACAGTGGGGGGCAGGGATTGGGGGTGCCCCCCATAGCTCCTCCCCCGGCACAGGGACCCCCACTCACCTCCACGGCGGTGGTAAACTGCATTTCGTAGAGGACGAAGGTCACCAGGTCCCCGGTGCTGACGCCCCCGGCGGTCACCAGCCGCCCCCCGTAGTACAGGATCCCCACCTTCAGCGCCAGCCCCGACAGCTGGGGGGCACAGAGCATTAGTGGGGGCTCTGCCCTCCCCTCCGGGGGGACCCACACTAGGGGGGCAGGGAGCTGATTGTGGCTGGCAGGCCCTGCCCTGGCCCCCTCTGCCACCTCCCCACCCCCAGGGATACCCCCTCTCCCCCCAGATCCCTCTCCTGTCAGACCTTGGGCAAACACCCCCTGCTCCCTGCCCCATGGGATACCAGGCTCTGCCACCCCACACACACTCCCTGCTCCCCTGCCCCCTTGGTACAATCTCCCAGCACCATCCCTATGGCCTGCAGCCCTGGGGTCCTCTGTTGCCGTGACACCCATTGCCTGGTTACCATGGCGCCCCTTCCCCCCTGCCATGGAACTTCCTGCCCCATTGTCCTGGGGTCCTCTGTTGCCATGACACCCTCTGCCCGGTTACCATGGCGTCCCCTCCCTGCTGCCATGGAACCTCCTGCCCCGTTGCCCTGGGGTCCTCTGTTGCCGTGACACCCAACGCCTGGTTACCATGGCGTCCCCTCCCTGCTGCCATGGAACCTCCTGCCCTGTTGCCCTGGGGTCCTCTGTTGCCATGACACCCTCTGCCCAGTTACCATGGCGTCCCCTCCCTGCTGCCATGGAACCTCCTGCCCCGTTGCCGTGGCGCCCCCTTACACTGTTGGTCCACATGGAGGCGGCGTAGGCGGCGGCTTCCCCCTGGTTGAGCCGGTAGGTGTCCTGCAGCCGCTGGGCGTAGCGCCGGGCCGCCCCCTCCTCGTTGGCGAAGCTGCGCACGGTGGCCATGGCCTGGAAGGTCTCCACCGCCACCTCGTTGGCCTTGGCCAGCGACTCCTGCACCCGCTGCGCCAGGCTCTGGGGGGGAGGGGGGATGAGTGGGGGGCCTCCGGGCACCCCTCTACCTCAGCATCCCTTCCCGCCCGGGGCACAGCCGCATCCCACGAGAAACACCCCCTGGACACCTCCCCACTGACAGTCCTGGGGGGAGACCCGCCTGTGGCTCCCGGGTGCCATGGGCCCTGAGGGGTGGAGCAGGGGGGTCATGGAAGTGGGGGGGAGACAGTGGGGCGTGGGGAAGGGTGGAACCTGGTGGAATTTCCTGGTGCACTTGGGCACCAGCAGAATGTGGGGCAGGGTGGGGTGTAGGTGGGGGCTGAGTAGGGTGGGGCGGTGGAGGGCAGGTTGTGGGGCAGGAGGGCTGAGCAGGGTGGGACAGGTTATGGGGCAGGGTGGAGGGTAGAGCGAGGGGCAGGTTGTGGGGCGGGGGGCTGGGCGGGGCAGGGGCCATACCTGGTGGAGTTTCCCGGAGAGCTTGGGCACCAGCAGGATGAGGGGCAGCCCCACGGCGGTGAAGAGCGCCAGGTGCGGCGACACCCGCACCATGAGGCCGAAGAGGAAGACTCCCCGCACCCCGTACCACATCAGCAGGCTCAGCTTCTCGCTCAGCGCCTCGCTCATGGCCTCCGTGTCGGCCGTCACCCGCGACGTGATGTCCCCTGAGGGGGGGGAGATCCTGGATGGATTCCACAGTGACCCCCCCCCCCCCCCCCCCCCCCGTCTGCAGCCAGAGGGACTCTCAGCCGGCTGGCCTGGACTTAGTCTGCTCCCTCCATGCTTCCCCCAGCCCAGCCTGCCCTTCCCCCCGCCACACCCCCCAGGTACCCCTCTTCCTTTCTTCACCCCAGCCCGGGCCTGCACCCACCCACCCCTCCCTCTTCTGTGGTGTGTCCGTCCATCCCTGCCCACGTGTCTAAGGCCAGGCATGTATGGGGGGGGGGCGGTCCTAGGGAGGAATTTGGGAACATGTGGCAATGGGCTACACGTTGGGGGGCAGGCCTGGGAGGGGTGGGGAATCTATGGGGTGATGGGGTGGGGGATCTATGGGGTCTGTGTCCCATTACTGGTGCGGTTGGCACAGAAGGTGCTGTCCTGGCACAGGACAGAGAGTTTGGGGTGAGGGGCGCCCCAGGGCAGTGCATTGGGGGGGCTGTGGGATGGCTGTGGGGCAGGGTTCCTACCGGTGCGGCTGGCGTGGAAGAAGGCGATCTCCTGGCGCAGGACGGAGCTGAAGACCTGGCTCTGGATGCGTGTGTGGATCCGGTTCATGGTGCCGTTATAGAGAAAGTCGCACACAAATTCCGTCACCGCGCTGGGGGGGGTGGGAGGGGAACAGATCTGTGTTAGGACTACTGCCTCCCCGAACACAGCCACAGTCCCCCAGAACTGCCCCCCAACTCCCCTCCCCGAACACGGCCACAGTCCCCCAGAACTGCCCCCCAACTCCCCTCCCCGAACACGGCCACAGTCCCCCAGAACTGCCCCCCAACTCCCCTCCCCGAACACGGCCACAGTCCCGCAGAACTGCCCCCCAACTCCCCTCCCCGAACACGGCCACAGTCCCCCAGAACTGCCCCCCAACTCCCCTCCCCGAACACGGCCACAGTCCCCCAGAACTGCCCCCCAACTCCCGTCCCCGAACACAGCCACAGTCCCCCCAGAACTGCCCCCCAACTCCCCTCCCCAAACACGGCCACAGTCCCCCCAGACCAGCCTCTAAATTCCTGCAGGGATCTTGCTCTACTGATCCCCTCACCCCCCAACCCCACCTCCCCTTCTCCTCATGTTCCGTACCCACTGACCCCCCCCCCTGGCCCCACCTGCCGATGGTGATGAGGGACATGGCCCAGATGGCCCGGACGAAGGCCGAGGGGTCGTCCTCGCTCACAATCCAGTCAGTCATGCGCCCCGTGTAGAAGGGAATCGCCATCTCCCCTGCAACCCGACAGGACAAGGGTCAGGATGCCTGGGCTCGCCAGGAGGGGAGTGGGGGCCAGTGGTCAGAGCAGGGGGGGCTGGGAGCCAGGACTCCTGGGTTCTCCCTGGCTCTGGGAGGGGAGTGGGGGCCAGTGGTCAGAGATGGGGGGGGCTGGGAGCCAGGACTCCTGGGTTCTCCCTGGCTCTGGGAGGGGAGTGGGGGCTGGTGGGTCAGAGCAGGGGACTAAGAGCCAGGACTCCTGGGTTCTCCCTGGCTCTGGGAGGGGAGTGGGGGCCAGTGGTCAGAGCAGGGGGGGCTGGGAGCCAGGACTCGTGGGGTCTCCCTGGCTCTGGGAGGGCAGTGGGGGCTAGTGGTTAGAGTCAGGTGCGGCTACCTGGAATGGGCCTGTGCCTTGTGAAACCAAACAGAAAGGGGACGGAATCACCAGGCAGCAGAAAGGGAGCTGCCCCCACCCTCCCCTCTCCGGCGCTGCCCCCACCCTCGGGGCCCTGGTGGGAGGGCGGGGGGCTGCTGTCCCCCCTGGATTCCCACAGGAGCATTATGGGCTGCTCCCCTTCGCCAGGCAGCCAGGGGAAAGCCCCCGTTTGCTGCATCCTTCAGTCTGGCTGGGGAGCGCAGGGGGCAGGTGAACCTGGACCTGCCCCAGCCGGGGGACACCCCCCCCCCCAAAGCTGTTGCTGCTGGAGCTGGCCAGAGACGGCGCTTCTCACACTGAACCCCCCACCCCCAGCCCGGCCCAGAGCCAGGAGTTAAATGAAGAACCAGAAAAATGGGGAGTTAAGGACCCGAGTCCTTGTAGTTAAATCAGCCTCCTACTTTCCTATGTCTGTGCAGCCTCCATCGTCTGACTGGCCAGGCCCCGGCCGAGATCAGGGCCCGTCGGGCCGGGCGCCCCCAGACCCCACCGAGATCAGGGCCCGTCGGGCCGGGCGCCTCCCAGACCCCGGCCGAGATCAGGGCCCGTCGGGCCGGGCGCCTCCCAGACCCCAGCTGAGATCAGGGCCCGTCGGGACGGGCGCCCCCCAGACCCCACCGAGATCAGGGCCCACCCAGGAAGACACACTCTACCCAGCAGCGCGAGAGGCGAGGAAATGCATTGCCCGATTTCTGCCTGACCGGCCCCCCGGGGCAGGGGACAGGCTGGCTCTGGGGGACAGGACCGGGGCCCTTCCCCCTCCCACACCCCCCGCCCCCACTCACCGAGCGAGGAGAGCACCAGGAACCCCGCCACGGCCCCGAAGCGCGCCAGGTCGGGGCGCAGGCAGGCCAGCAGGCGGCCCAGCGAGGGGCCGGGCGCCCCCTTCCCGGCGGGGGCCAGCTGGTGCCACAGGGCGGCCGCCAGCCCCCCCGCCCCGTAGGTCAGGCCCCAGACGTCCCAGCGCCCCCAGCCCTGCAGCAGCTCCCAGGGGGGCGCCCCGGGCCGGGCCAGCGCCAGCAGGGTCCCGCAGCAGGGCAGCAGCAGGCTGAGCAGGGCGGCCAGGGGCAGCAGCGCCTCCCGCAGCCCCCCGGGCAGGCCCGGCCCCCAGCCGCGGGCAGCCAGGGCGCTCAGGCTGAGCAGGGCCCAGCGCCCCAGGGCCACGGCCCAGGCCAGCGCCAGGGGGGGCAGCGGGGGGCGGGGCAGCGGGGCCAGGCGCAGGGTGAGCAGGTCCAGCAGCAGCGCCAGGGGCAGGGCCAGCCAGGCCACCGCCGGCTTCATCCCCTCGGCTCCGCCCGGGCTGCGCCCGAGTCCCCGCTGCGCCCGGACCCCGCAGGGGGCGCGCTCCGCTCGCTGCGCCTCAGCGCTCGCTCCGGAGTGACTCCGCCAATGCGCCAAGCCTGATCCGGAGTGACTCCGCCAGTGCCCGGCGCCGGATCCGGAGTGACTCCGCCAGAGCCACGGCCCTGATCCGGAGTGAGTCCGCCAAAGCCCCGGGCCGATCCGGAGCCGCTCCTCGTGCGCTCTTCCCCGCAGGGGACCCGGGTCTGGACGCGGCTCCTGCTGGCGGCTCCCGGTGGAAACGCGGCCCGGCCCGGGCTGGGAGCCAGGCCCCGCGGAGGGGCGGGGAACAGGGACCGGCCGCGGGAAAGCCCCGTCCGCCCCGCTCCGCTCCGCTTCTGGGAAAGGAGGAGGCTTCCCGAAAGTGAAAGTGAAAACAGGATTCGCTCCGGTCGGGCCGGGGGGGAGGGGCCGTTGTCAGCGCCTGGCCCGTTATGTGTGGGGGGGATGGGGGAGGTAATCGGGGGCCTGGCCCCCCCTTCCCCATGACGTCACAATTACAGTCGGGGTGGGGGGCTCTGCCCCCCTTTTGAAAGATTCCCCCCCATCGGGCATCTCCCCAGCAGACTGGGGGGGGGGGCGATTCCCACCGCGGGATCCGGGTTTAACCCCGGGGTGGGGGCGGTGGGGGGGTAGTTACTGTGGCATGAATGTATAATCAACCCCCCCTTTCCACTGCCAGTCGAGTGCCCCTCCCCCTCGCCACACCCCCTCAGCCCCCCCCCCCCCCCCGTTTGCAATTCAAATGCAGCGCCTGGCGGGGAGGGGGCGGGGTTGAAGGGACTGGCACCCAGCCCCCCCCCCTTGGGCGTACACCTGCAGGGAGGGGGTGGGGTCAGGCCGGGGCATAGGGAGCGAAAAGCTGGGGCTGGGCCCCTCACCGCTGTCTCTGGGCGCCTCACGCCCCGCTGCTGCCTCCCCGGTCCAGGCTATTAGCCGGGGGGGACGGACACTGGGCACACGGCCCCGCTCCGCATTTAGCCCGGCCGCTCTGACGTGCCACTGACCGAGGGCCCCGGGCTGGCCCCAGCGCCCCTCACCGCGGTGTCGGGCCCAGCCCCGGCCGCTGGGGACGCGGCTTGGGACGCGGCCGGGGGGACCCGCATCACCTGTCGCCGGGCAGAGCGGGCCTGGCCAGGTTCCCGGCGGCGCGGGCTGCTGGCGGGGGGCGGCCCCTGGCGGGGCTGGGCGGCGCTGCAGGGAGGCGGGGCGGCCGGAGCTGTCCCGGGAGCGGGTGCTTGGCTCCGGGGCGGCGGGAGCATGGCGGTCTGGGGCGCCCCCAGCTGGGCGGACCGGGAGGTCCGCACGGGGGTAAGTGGGGCCGGGCAGGGGTGGGGAGGGGGGCGCGGGGCGGGGGGGTCCCGGGCGGGTAACTGGGGCCCCCCATGGAGGACCCCCGCTGCTGCCCGGATCGGGGCCCCCCCACGGGGCATTGCCGGGCCGCGGCCCCCAGGGGGTGCGGGTCTGGGCGTCTCAGGGCCCCCCCCCTCCTCCAATCAGCCCCCGCCAGGCTCCCGAGGCCCGATCCGGAGCCGCTTTCGTTTTCTATGTGGCGCGGGAACCGCCCGTGTAAACTCCAGCAGGGCTGGGACCCGCCAGCCGCCCCCCCCCCCCCCGCGTTCCCTCAGTTCCTCCTGCCCCCCCCCCGCGTTCCCCCATCTCCTCTTCCTGCTCCCCCATCTCCTCCTGTCCCCCCCGCGCTCCCCCATCTCCTCTTCCTGCTCCCCATCTCCTCCTCCTGTCCCCCCCCAGCGCTCCCCCATCTCCTCCTGTCCCCCCCCAGCGCTCCCCCATCTCCTCTTCCTGCTCCCCCATCTCCTCCTGTCCCCCCCCGCGCTCCCCCATCTCCTCTTCCTGCTCCCCCATCTCCTCCTGTCCCCCCCACGCTCCCCCATCTCCTCCTGCCCCCCCCCGCGCTCCCCCATCTCCTCTTCCTGCTCCCCCCCCAGCGCTCCCCCATCTCCTCCTGTCCCCCCCCAGCGCTCCCCCATCTCCTCCTGTCCCCCATGTGACCCCATCTCCTACCCCTTCCATCCCTCTCTCTGCTGGTTGCTCCCCCCACAGGGCCCCACTTCCCTCGCTGCGCCCCATGTGCCCCCCACAGACACCTCCCCTGCCCCGAGAGCCAGAACAGAACCCAGGAGTCCAGGTCCCCGGGAGCCGCCGTGTCTCCCTAGAGCCCCCGGCACCCCACATGGGCCTCCCTGAGACCCCCCCCCTGCACCCGCCACTGTACAAACTGCCCCAGAGCTCTGTGAAACGATCCACTGTGCCTAGTGGTTAGAGCAGGAGGCCTAGGCACGCGGACGTCTGGGTTCTCTCTGGTTCTGGGGGGGGGGGCAGGATATTGGGGGGGTGCTGTATGGGGCCCGGACCCAGGCTCCCCCTCGCCAGCCAGCCAGCCCCAGGGCAGGTGGCGTGGGGCGCTACGGGGCGTGTGGGCCCCAGCCAGGGGCATGCGCCAAAGCTACTTCCTGGATCCGTCCCTTCCCACCCCCCAGCATGGCCTGTAGCCAGAGCACCTGGTGGGGTGGGGGCAGGGTCTGCTCCCTCCTCTGCCCGGGGGAGGGATTGGAACAGACCCCCCCTTCCCGGTGCTCTAACCACTAGGCCATGGGCTGTTGGGGGGCGGGGCGCCCTCCATCTCTCTTGCAGTTGCTGCCCCAGGCTGAATAGTGAACGGGGGGGGGGAGGAGGTGGACTGGCCGTGGGGTCTCTCCTGCTGGGAGGGGCTCCGACCACTGGGCCGCACAGTCCTTGCCCCTCCCCCCACAACGTGACTCTTTTCGTGGGGCTCCCTCATGCTACAGGCAGCTGGGGGACGTGGGGCTCGGGGGGAGCCACGTGTGCACCCCACCCCCGCTGCCCCGAATCTGGCACAGGAGCCGGGCGCTCCCTGGTGTAAACACCCAGGTCCTGGAACGCAGCTGCCGCCCTCTGCACCTGCCCCTTCTGGGCAGCGGGAACCAGCCCCCCCAGCACCATCTGCCCCAGGCCTCAGCCGCGGGGCCAGGCCTCACCATCTGCCCCAGGACTCAGCCGCCGGGCCAGGCCTCTGTCCACAAACCACCTTGCCAGCCCCAGAGCCAGCCCTGTCAGCCCAGGGCAGCCAGAGACCACAATGAGGGGCTTGTGCTTCTAGGGCACCTGCTTCCCCCCTCCCCCCTCCAGAGCTAAAGAGAACCCAGGAGTTCTGGCTCCCAACCCCCCCCCCTCTAACCACTAGCTCCCACTTCTCTCCCAGGACTGGCAGAGAACTCAAGAGTCCTGGCTCCTAGCCCCCTGCTCTAACCACTAGGCCCCACCTCCCTCCAAGAGCTGTGAGGAACCTCAGGCATCCTGCTCCCAGCCCCCACCATTCCCCCCAGCAGGGCTGCAGTGTTCATGCCAGTTACACTCTGCCTGCAGCCCTCCCCCCCCCCCCCCCCCCGGGGCCATGGGCAGAGAGTCCTGCCTGCTGCCCCAGTGTCCCGGAGGGGTCAGCTCGGAGCCCCCAGGGTACAAACCCGGCCGGCTGCTCTGCCCATTTCACCCTGTGAAACAGTTGGGGGGAGCCCGGGGCCCCCCGGATTCCTGGGCTGCCCCCTGCAGGGTGTGGGGTGCCCCCTCCCCCCGTCTGCCCAACCTGAGCCGGTCTCCTCCCTTCCGCAGACGACCATCATGGCGGTGGAGTTCGAGGGCGGGGTCGTGATCGGCTCCGACTCCCGGGTGTCCGCAGGGTGAGTGCCGGGGCTCAGTGGGGCGGGGGGCCCCGGTGCAGGGAGGGGTTGCTGTGTGGGGCTGAGCACCGCCCCCCCCCCCCCGGCTGTCCAGTCGCTCCTCTCTGGGGGGCTGGGTCCCATGGGGAGTTTGTGATCCAGACCCTGCCAGCCGGGCACACGGCCCAGCCCCTCCCCGCTTCCCCCTGGGTCCCGGGGCCCAGGAGAGACCCTCCCAACCGCACTAGACCCCCCCCCACCCCCTGGGATGTGCCCCTCTGCACGGCTGCCCCCTAGAGCCGCCTGCTTTGTCATGGCCCTTCCCAGGGCCAAGGGCAAAACTCAGCCAAGCCAGCAGGGAACAAGCCCCCGGGCTGGTCTCCATCCGCCGCGCCTCCCCCAACGTCTGCAGCAGCAGGAGCATCCCCCCCATGTCCTTCTCAGCCCCCGTTCTCCGGCCCAGCGCCCCACAGCCCCGACTCAGAGCCCACGAGCGGGGGCACCGGGCTGGCCCGCAGGGTTCCTGGCCCCGGAGCAGGGGGCGGGGGTCCCAGGCTGGGGACAGGGGGAAAGGGTCCCATGCCGGGGCAGAGGGCGGGGATCCCAGGCTGGGGACAGGGAGAAGGGGTCCCAGCTGGGGGGAAAGGGTCCCATGCCGGGGCAGGAGGCGGGGGTCCCAGGCCGGGGACAGGGAGAAGGGGTCCCAGCCGGGGGGAAAGGGTTCCATGCCGGGGCAGGGGGCGGGGGTCCCAGGCTGGGGACAGGGAGAAGGGGTCCCAGCCAGGGAGAAGGGGGGCCCCATGCCGGGGCAGGGGGCGGGGGTCCCAGCCCAGGGGGTACACTGCGTCCAAGGGGCTGGCTGTGACTCGGGCCCCGGGCCGGCTCTGCCCCCAGGGAGGCCGTGGTGAACCGGGTCTTCGACAAGCTGGCCCCGCTGCACGAGCGGATCTTCTGTGCGCTCTCCGGCTCGGCCGCAGACGCCCAGGCCATCGCCGACATGGTGCACTACCAGCTGGCGCTGCACAGGTAGGGCCAGGCCGCCGGGGGGGGGGGGGGGGGCGGGATCCAGGGGGGGCTGCTCTCCCCATGACCACTAACCCCCCCCCTTCCTGCCCCCCAGCCTGGACATGGAGGAGGCCCCGCTGGTCCTGGCGGCCGCCAGCCTGGTGAAAGGCGTCAGCTACAAGTACAAGGAGGAGCTCTCGGCCCACCTCATGGTGGCGGGATGGGACCGCAAGAAAGGGGGGCAGGTGAGGTGGGGGAGGGACCCGTCTGGCCCCTGCTGTGCCCCTGGCCTGGCCCCACGGCCCTGCCCTGGCTCTGTCCTGTGACCATCCCCCTTCCCTGGCCTCTCCACCCAGCCAAGCCCCATAGCGCTGCACACAAGCCTGGGGTGCAAAGGGACCTGACCCCCTTAGGGAGCGGGGAGACGGGGGGGGGGAAATGACCTGACCCCCCCCAGCACCTCCTGGCTCTGGGGCTCCCTCTGCAACCAGGGTTGGTAAAAACACCCCGTTAACCTGTCTCCTTCCCTCCCTGGGCTGGTCGGGACACCAGCAGCCTGGAGGCAGGCCAGCACCCCCCCCCTGGGGAGCAGGGTTCCCTGTAAGCCAGGTGCTTGTCCCCCCCCCCCCCAGCAGAGACTGCAGTGCCACCCAGCGGAGGAGCACAGCGCCCCCAACTGGCAGCAGGTGTTTCTGTGGGTGGTGCACATCCACACCTGCCTGAGCGCGTGGAATAAAATTTATTCTGCACATGGACAAAATTAGAGGGAGCATTGTCTGTGGGGGGGGGAGGGCATGTGGGTGCCCAGCCCAGGGGCGAGGGAACTGGCCAATCGGAGCCTGGCTCTCACCGGGCGCGGGACTCACCCCCAGGTGTATGGGACGCTGGGCGGGATGCTCACCCGCCACCCCTTCTCCATCGGCGGCTCCGGCAGCAGCTACATCTACGGTTACGTGGACGCGGCCTACAAGCCCGGGATGTCGCCCGAGGAGTGTCGCCAGTTCACCAAGAACGGTAACGGCCCCGGGCGGGGGATGGGCTGGCTCGGGGTGCCACGGAGCATGGGGGGGGTCCCTGGGCCCTGCCCCCCCCCAGCTGCAGCCAGAGGGGACTCTCAGGCAGCAGGTAGAAGAGAAGGGTCATTAGGTCTCAGGGACATGGCGCAGCCCAGACTTGTTACAGGAGCAGCCGGCATGGCCCAGCCTGGGGAAAGTGGGGCTCGGAGCCCCAGCTCTGGGCCCCTGCCCGGCCAGCGAGGCTCCCTCCTCCCCCAGCCAACCAAAAACTAACTCCTACCCCCACAGCCACTGCTCCCAGCCCCCCAAGTAGCCCCACCCCCTGCTCTGTCCTGCTTCCCCACACCAGGTGTTACCTGCTGTCCCCTGGGCCTCAGGCCTGAGAGACTGAACCTACTTCCCCAGCGAGTCCTGCCTGACCTCCCCTCCTCGTCCAGAGCATGCTGCAGGGCCTGGGGAAACTGAGGCACAGACACGCACACACGAGTCACTGCAGAGCAGCACAGGGCAGGAGAGTCTCACACAACCCCACACGGCAAACAGGGTGACTCCAGCCCCCGCTCCGTCCCGGGGGGGGCTGGGCATGGGGCCGGGGTCCGACACTGGTTCACTGACCCGCCTCTCTCTCCTCCTCCAGCCATCGCCCTGGCCATGAGCCGGGACGGCTCCAGCGGGGGGGTCATTTACCTGGTCACCATCACCCAGGCGGGGGCCGTGGAGCAGGTGTTCATGGGCGACGAGATCCCCAAGTTCTACGACGAGTGACGGCCGGGCTCCCAGGATCACCCTGGTGCGGGCGGCGGGTGAGACTCTGGGGGCGTCTCCGCCGGCCGGGAGCGGAGCAGCACGGAGCCGTGCCCAGCCGTCCTGATGTGCACCCGCGCCGGAGATTTGGATCCGGCTCCCTCCTTCGACCAACCGGCCTCTTCTGGCCCCTGCTGACCAAAGTTCCCGCTGGTCTCTGTCCGTGCGCAAAGTTTTTCTATCACGGGTGGAGTTTTTATCTGTGCAGAATAAATTTATTATGTGCACCCAGGTGTGTGTGAATGTGCACCACCCGGCAGAAACACACACCTAGCTGGGGCGCTTGGCTAATCAGCTGGTCAGCGTTTGAGCCTCCTCTGAGCGGCCGCCCAAGCACGCAGCTTGCAGGGAACCCTGCTGCCATTCCCCCTGCCTGGGGCAGCTTTGTCCCCTCCCGGACCCAGGGCTGCTCAGGCTCCCATCTGGGCCAGTGCCCACGGTGGGAGAAGTTTGCCTGTTACCCGCATGCCCCAGCGCTCTGCCAGCCCCCCCCCCCTCGATCGTCCCCCGTCGCACACGGCACAAGCCGTGCAGCTGACCCCCATGTGACACGGCCCCGGCTCAGGCCCTGACAGTCACCAGATCGGCTGAACAAATCACGAGATTTGAAAACCAGCTGAAAGTCTCCCTGCATCCCAGTGGCCAGGACCCCCAATCACACAAGGCGTGTGATTGAGTCGTGAGCGTGACAACACCTGGACTCCTGGCTGCCACCCTCTGCTGTGCCCCGCGAGGCCTCATCACTCACCCGATGCGGCCACCTCTGGGGATAGGCGCGGCAGCCACACACAACAGAAGCATCGGCCAATCCCTGCTCCTGCAGAGAGCTTCCGGGGGGACCTTTCATACCTGGGCCATGGGCTGGGGAGGCTGGGCCTCACCCAGGGACCCCCACCCTGACCTGGATGGGGGCAGCCATGGGGGAGGGAGCTGCAGTGTCAGTGTCTCCCCCCAAGGCTGAAATCCCTGAGCTGTTCCTGCTGGCTCCTGCCACTGACCCCAGCCCGGCAGCCCTTCCTCAGCCCAGCTACCTCCCCCCACCAGGGCGGGGGGCTCCTCCGCTGGGCCTGGCCCCTGGGGAGTTAACACAGCGGGGAGATCGTGTGGTGCTGGGTCTGGGAAACATCAGCCCCCCCCTTGCCCGGTGGGGTCCCACTGCGCCCAAAGGGGACTTTATCCCTGGCACCTACCTCCCCCCCCCCCCCCAGAGCTCAGCCCCGGCCTGCTGGCTGGGACAAGGTGGGGATTGGATTCCCCTAGTTCTGTGGCAAGGGAGTGCTACTGACCTGCGGTAACCCCGGCTGCGTGCCTCAGTTTCCCTGGGCACTGCACCAACACTGGGACAGGAGTTGGGGGGGGGGGTGACTCGCACGGCGGGAGGCTGCCCAGCCCCGCATGTACACACGGCCCAGGCCCTTGGCACGGTGCAGGGAGGGGTGTGACCGGGTGGCAGGACAAAGGCCGGGGGAGGGGCTGGCTGGGGCGGGGCTGCTGAGTGTGGGGGCCAGTCTGGCTGTCTTGGGGGGCAGGGCCCTGGCTGCTCCTGGCCCCTGCGCTGCCCCGTCTGTGCCATGCTGGTTCCCTGGGAGCCAACGACCCTCCTGCCCCCTGCCGGCTGGGAGCCCCCTGGCTGTGAGTGGGGGGCAGGGCCCGGGGCTCCCCACCTCGGTGACACCGGCCGGACACCCAGCTGGGCTCCGGCGAGGGAGCAGCCCCCCCCGGACGGGGCAGGTTTCTCCATCCCCGGGTGATTTCTCGGAAAGGGCCGGGCTCCCCGAAAGCCCCGGCGGCTGCTTCCGCCTGGCTCGGCTGCGGGCTGGGTCAGTGCCAGCGACTCCCCGGGCGGCCGGGCCGGGCAGGGAGCCCAGGACCTGGCAGGGCGAATCCCTCGCCAACGCACGGCCCAGCACCGCCCCCCCCCGGCGTGGAGCAGGGTCGCGACGGCCCAGGGACCAGCCTGGGGCAGCTGCACAGGCCACAGCGGAACCGGCAGGCAGCTTCCCCCACCCCCCGGCCGCACGTGGGGGGCCTGGGACACCGAGGGACGTGTGCCCCCGGGGGGGGCTCTGCCCCTGAGAAGCTATGGGGGCAGCGGGGGGAGGGGCTGTTGCTGGGCCGGAGCACAGCAGGTGCGAGACGCCCTTGGCCAGGGCGAGAGCAGCCAATGGGTCCCTGGCCCACTCTGGGCCCCCCAGGGCTACAGTCCAGCTCCCCCTCCCCCTCGCCTTGCCCCCTGCCATCAGCCCTTTGGCTCAGCTCCTGCATGACCCCCCCCCCCCCGGCCCCTGCCCCGTTGGCATCCTGCAGCGGGACTGAGGTTGGCTTTGGCCTCCCCAGTGACATGGGCCCCAGGCAGCCAGGAGCCAGTGGTGCCCGGGTGGCAGCAGCCCAGGTGTGAACACGCCCTCCCCTCCCTCCCCCGGGGCAACCGGGCAGCAGGGTGCAGCGGCTGGGCTGGGAGTGGGGCAGGATGCCATGGGGCTGCCTACAGAGAGCAGCCTGTGCCTGCTCCTCCTCCCCCCCGGGGACCATGGCCTGTGAGTAGCCGGGGGGCAGCCCCTGCCTGGGGGGGTCAGGGCCTGGGGCCGCAGCTGGGAGGGGTCCGGTCCATCCCTGGCACTGGGGTGGTCGTACCCAGCCTGGCACAATTCCCATGTTCACGCCGTTTGGTTGGCTTGTGCAGACTTGCATTTGCCAAGCTCTGGGAAGTGACGGGTTGGGGGGGGGCAATTGTGTGATCCCCGCAGACATTGAGGGTGTGTCTAGACTACAGGGTTTTGTCGACAGAACTATCCCTGCGTCTACACTGCCACTGAGTTGTCGACAACATCGACAGAACGTGGCAGTTTTGTCAACGGCTGTAAACCTCATTCCACGAGGAAAACGTCCTGTGTCGACAGAGTTCTGCCAACAGAGGGCGTTATTGCCTCTGCACCGTCCTTTGCGTCTACACTCTCATGTCGACAAAGCGGCTTGTCGACAGAACCGGCTGTCGTCTAGACGCTCTTTGTGGACAGAACCGGCTGTCGTCTAGACGCTCTTTGTGGACAGAACCGGCTGTCGTCTAGACGCTCTTTGTGGACAGAACCGGCTGTCGTCTAGACGCTCTTTGTGGACAGAACCGCCTCTCGTCTAGACGCTCTTTGTCGACAGAACCGGCTGTCGACTAGACGCTCTTTGTGGACAGAACCGGCTGTCGTCTAGACGCTCTTTGTGGACAGAACCGGCTGTCGTCTAGACGCTCTTTGTGGACAGAACCGGCTGTCGTCTAGACTCTCTTTGTCGACTGAAGCTTTGTGGACCGTATCTATCGACAAAGCCTCTGTTGACAAAAGCCTGTCGTCTAGATGGACCCTAAGAGTCAAAAAGTCACCACGGCAACTGTTACAACCCCAGCTGTCAACACCCCAGATCCATAGACCCAAAGGCCCTCAGAGCAAACCCCAGTAAAACGCCTCCTCTTTAACGGTGGACTTTCGAGCTGGGCTGGGCTGGGCTGGGCTGACGTGGTTCCCGGCCCTCCTGCTCCGACAGTTAAGGAGCTTTACCTGAGATTCAGGTGTGATGAGTGTCAGTGCCTTGCCGGTTGTGGTGCTTGGGTTGTGGGTGACCCCTACTGGCCTCTGTCTGTGAGCACGGCCCCGCGGGGGGGGGGGGCACCTTGAGGGTCCCCATGACAGTGACTGAACTGGTCCTACCGGTTAAGGGAAGGGAGGGAACAAAGGAAGGGAGTGTGGGGGGAAGGGTCAGTCTTGGGCTGGAATCATGAAGGAGACGGGCTAAGGAGGAGGCTGGAATCCAGGGGCCCAGGGACCCATCTCAAGGGGTCTGAGGCCTCCTGGCCCTGACTCTGGTACCCACGTCCCGTCTGTGCTGGGCCGTGTCCTGGAGAAGCAACAAACCCCCCTGTTCTACCGGCTGGCGGAGTCTGGTCTGGCTGCTACGGGGGTGCAGGATCAGGGGGACCCCCATGTGTCATATCATCAGTCTAAAGCGCTCTGCTGTGCCGGAACCCACCGCCTCTGTCCTGCCCTCTGCGGCAAGAGGCATTGGGGGGGGTTCTGATTTGGGAATCGCGCATCCGATTCACTGACCCGTGCAGCACAGAACGGACGTCAGCTGGGGAGAAGAGCTGCCGGGGTGGGGGCCATGTTCCTAGTTTCGGTTTGTCTGGGGAGGGGCAAAGCTTTGGTTTTGCCGTGGAAACTGCCCGGCTTGCAGCTTGGGAACCCAACGGGGACCAATAGGGACAGTCGTGCTCATGCATGCAGCCGGATTTGAACCGGTGACCTCTGGAGCTTAGCATAGGAGCCTCTACCCTCTGAGCTCAAAGTCCGCTGGCTCCCAGCCCCTGCTGTACCTCTCTTGGTTGTATCTTGCTGTGGTCCAAGTGCCACTGCATGGGTCAGTAAACCACGCTAGGTGTGTGGGTTACGTGTGTGGTCTGTTACACCGAGTGTCCTGTTCCCCGTTGTGGGGACTGCAGGGAAAGTCCCGTTTTCCTCCTCCTGTGGCTTTGTGCAGACAGGACGCGGGGCGGATCAGGGGCCGTCTGCACCGCAGCGTAATTTGGGAATAACGGGCGCGATGCCGCAATACCAAAGATTTGGGCAAACTGCAGTAACACTGTCGAGCTGGAGGGCGTCTCACCCCGACTCTTCCCCTCACTCCACGAGGCGAAAGGGAAGTCGGACGAGGACGCTCTGCCTGTGACTTCAGACCGCGCTGAAAGCGGAGTTATTTCAACGTCAGCCACGCAATAGTCGGTGAAGTTGTGCCGCTTACTTCGCCCGTCACCCGGCTGTGTAGACGCGCCCTGAGCGCTGTCCGGGCAGCTCGGCAAAGGCCAGCGACAGGGACCCTTGTGTGCCGACGTCTCTCCCTCTCAGCAGCTCGTTCCCTGCGGTATTTCGTCACCGCCGTCTCCAGCCCCGCGCCCGGGCGCCTGGCCTACGTGTCAGTGGGGTACCTGGACGACCGGCTCTTTGTGGCGTGCGACAGCGCTAGCGAGTGGTACAGGCCGCGAGGCCAATGGATACAGGACAGCGTGGGTGCGGGTTACTGGGTGAGCGGGACCCAGCGCAGGATCGCAGAGCAGCGGGCGTATAAAGCCAGCGTGCGAATCATGATGGAGCACTACAACCACAGGGGGGGGTGAGTGTGCGAGAAACAGCCACGCCCAGGGCCTGACGGCGAGGGAACAGCCCCTGGGTGCGTGGCAGCTCCCGGACCTCGCCGCAGGGGGTGTGACGGATGGGCCGGGTCTGGGCACTGCTGAGGGCGTCCGCTCAGGGCGAATTGCTCAAATTCAGGGCTCTCTACAGCCCCCAGACTGGAGACCTTCCCAAATAGGCCACACACCAGTCCCACTGAGCACTTCAGCAGCCTGCCTGGCCAGCCAGAAGCCTCACGAGCAAAACCCCTCAGACACCCCAGCTCTCTCCATGCCCCAAACAGCCCCGGGCCTGCCCACAGGTGGGGGGTATAGAACCCAACCTCTCCTCCCCCAAACAAGTTCTGTCTGGTCCCAAGAAACCAGCCACAGATCCCTGGTCAATTTACCTTCCAGATCTTACCCACAAATCTCGCTGGGCCAATCCTTTAGCATCTAACATCTAAAGGTTTATTACTAAGAGAACAAAAAGCCTGAGAGTGAGGCTGTTAAAGTATCCGACGTTACATGCACCGAATCTCCCAGTTCTCGATGCAGGCTCTAGCAGAGATGTTACAACTGCTGGCTTAAAAGTCCTTGGTGCACATCCTAGGTCAGGATGGGTCCACAGGTCTTCCTGGATTCTGATTCCCTGAGAGGCCGCATCTGGGGTCAGGAGCAGATCTGAAGACCAGATAGAGGCTGCCACATGGCATCTTTACACCTCCTTCCTCAACTCTTCTTGGCTGCAGCAGGTCACCTGGCCAGCGGCCTAGCCCTGTGTTCCCTGCTGGTAGCCCCTAGGTCTCAGTCCCCATTCTTGAGGTGTGTCCTTGGCCTGTGGAGGGCCATTGTTCCACGGAGACTTGCTCGTTAGCACGTCCATAGGCTGAGCATTCTTCATCTACTGCTCAATCCCAGACAGAGAAACTTCCAGTATCAACACAGAGCCCATATCCATAACTGCACACAGACATTGTACCGGTATGTGAAGAGCAGATACAGAATCAGTAGAAGGTAAGCTTTTGTTTGACACCCACATGGCCCCCTTTGTACCACGGAGGGCAGGAGAGGGTGCCTGGTCAGGGGGCAGGGGGTAGAGGAGGGTGCGTGGCCAGGGGGGCTGGAGACAGGGTGTGTGGCCAGGGGGCAGGGGAGGGTGCCTGGCCAGGGGGGCTGGAGACAGGGGTCGGGTCAGAGGGCAGGAGAGAGGATTTTGGCCAGAGGGCTGAGAGCAAAGGCAGGGGGATTTGGCCAGGAGGCTGGAGGCAGGCTGTCTGACCTGGGGCGTGGGGGGTGTCAGCAAAGGGATGGGGGGGCACTTTCTCATTTTCATGCCCCATGGCAGGCTCTGTGTAACAGCCTCCTGCTGCTCCCATTCACCGACAGGGGAGGCTGCAGGAAGTTGGGGGAGGGGACAAAAAATAGCAGCTCCCGGGAGCTATATTTGGTTCCTGGTTTCTCCGGGGGGGGGGGGGGGGGGGGGGGACACACATGCTGTTGCACTGAGCCGTTTTTACCTTACTATGTTTGCTGCTGCTCCCCAGCGGGGCGGGCGGCGAGGGCTCGGAGGAGGGGCAGAACCCAAACGGACCCGGGCGCGGGGCGCTGGGCGCAGGCCGGTGGGGTAGGTGGATCCGGACCAGCGCAAAGCGCCGCACTGGGGAAGGACCGATCCGCGTCACCCTCCCCCTAAGTGCGGCGCTTTGCTTGGCCCTTCCTCCACTTCACCCCCTGACCCCCGCCCAGTGCTCCAGCCTGCCCAGGCTTATGGGTCAATTGTGTAGTTGTCTACACACCGACAGCCCCACGCTGAATACGCCCGGCGTGTGACACTGCAGCCCCCCCCCCACACACACACCCACACACCTGGGCTGCGGCAGCAGGAGCGTTGCCAGTGGGGCACAGGAGGCCGCAGGCTTCCCCCCCGCCCCCCACCTCAGGGCGCTTGGTGCTGCCGGGAGGGCAGGGGACGGGACTGGATGCCCGGCGCAGCCCCCGGTAGCTCTCGTGCCCTGGGATTGCTCCGGTCCCCATGGCGTCCCGTGACAGCGCCCGGCCTCCGCTCCGCCCGAGCGCCGCTTCTTTCCGAAACGGGTTAGAAAAACCAGCGCGCCACGAGCCCTGCGCTCCAGCATGGGGACCGGGGGGGGGGGGGGGGGGGGGGGGGGGTGTGCAACAGGTGCTGTGACGCCAGCGGGGTCTCTTCCTGCTGTGTATAGCGAGGGGGGGCTGTGTACAGCTGGGGGGCTGTGCCCAGTTGTGTATAGCTGGGGGGCTGTGCCCAGTTGTGTACAGCTGGGGGGCTGTGCCTGTGTATGGGGGGGTTGCCCAGCTGTGTATAGTTGGGGGGCTGTGTATAGCGAGGGGGGGGCTGTGTATAGCGGGGGGGCTGTGCCCTGCTGTGTATAGCGGGGGGGGGGCTGTGTATAGCGGGGGGGCTGTGCCCTGCTGTGTATAGCGGGGGGGGCTGTGTATAGCGAGGGGGGGGCTGTGTATAGCGGGGGGGCTGTGCCCTGCTGTGTATAGCGGGGGGGGGGCTGTGTATAGCGGGGGGGCTGTGCCCTGCTGTGTATAGCGGGGGGGGGGCTGTGCATAGCTGGGGGGGGCTGTGTATAGCGGGGGGGCTGTGCCCTGCTGTGTATAGCGGGGGGGGGGGCTGTGCATAGCTGGGAGGGGGCTGTGTATAGCGGGGGGGCTGTGCCCTGCTGTGTATAGCGGGGGGGGGGCTGTGTATAGCAGGGGGGCTGTGCCCTGCTGTGTATAGCGGGGGGGGGGCTGTGTATAGCGGGGGGGCTGTGCCCTGCTGTGTATAGCGGGGGGGGGGGCTGTGTATAGCGGGGGGGGGGCTGTGCCCGGCTGTGCATAGCGGGGGGGGGGGCGGGTGTTGCTCCTATCACCACTGGGAACACTGGCAGCCGCTGTCCTGGGGAGGATTCAGGGGGGGGGGGCGGGGCGGGGCCTCCCCGCGCTCGCTCCGTGACTCAGTCTCCCCAGGGCGCCCCTCCGCGCTTCCCCCATTTCCCGGCGACAGCCCCCCGCAGGCAGGAGACGCGGCCCGGGGTCCGTGGCCAGGGCGGCGGGGGCCCGGGGCGGCCCGCGGGCCGGGCTGGGCTGGGCTCCGGCGAGGCAGCGGCGCCCCCTGGCGCCCGGCCGGGGCAGGTTTCCCGGTGCCCGGGTGATTTCTCGGAAAGGGCCGGGCTCCCCGCGGCTGCGTCCGGCCCCGCCTCGCCCCGCCCCTGCTGCCGCCTGGGCCCTGGCCAGGGAGCGCGGCGGGGATTTTATTCCCCTTGTGATGTTGCTTGTGACTCTCCTGCCCCGCAGGAACCCCCGGGGCGTGCCTCAGTTTCCCTGGGTGCTACCCCGATAGCGCGGTGGGGGTGGGGAATTCGGGGGGCCGGCCTCCCCCACGGGCACAGCAGCTGGTTGCTTTGTGGGACCTGAGCCTGGGGGGGGGGGGGGTGGAGCTGGCACCTTTTCCCCGGGGAAAAGGCCAGAGGCGAGGCTGGGGTGGGCTGCTGGGTGGGGGCGTGAGTCTGGCTGCCATGGAGAGCAGGGCCCTGGCTCTGAGCCCCCCTTGTCCCCCCAAGCTGGGCTGCCCTGGTCCAGTCTGTGCTACGCTGGGTCCCTGGGAGCCAATGTCCCTCCTGTCCCCGTGCCGGCTGGGAGTCCCTCTGGCTGCAGGTGGGGGGCAGGGCCCGGGGGCTCCCCACATTCCGTGACACTGTCACACAAACCATCTGGAGAGCACGAGAGCAGCCAGCGGCCAGGCAGCGTGACCCCTGCCGCCCCTCACTGGCACCGGGGATCAAACCCCAGACAAACCCGTCTTGCCCTGTGCGGGCATTTTACATGGCACCAGCTCAGCAGAGCCCCGTGAAAGAGAGAGGTGCCCTGTGGCTGTTCCCCCAGGTAACCAGTGTTCACACTGGCCTTGCTAACGACACGAGAGTTTGTAAGAATAAGAAGTCGGGCGTAAGTGGTTGCAAGTGAAAACAGACAGAGCCAGGGCAGTCCGGGAGCCAAATAAACAACACGCCCCAGCTGAGCCGACTCCGTGCAAACTCTTACCCTGCACGGCCCTCCTTAGCTCCTTTTCTGCCTGGGCCCAGCAGCTTTGCCTCCACCCAGTTGCAGACACAGGCCTGCTGGCTCCCTGGGGCAGGAACCCTTTCTCTGCCCCCCATGGCAAAGTCCCAGGTCCAAGATGGAGTTCAGCACCAGATGGTCTGGTCACATGTCTGTCTAGGACCAATCACAGTTTGGGCTCCCAGGGAAAACAAGCCCCCTCATGGGTCATTGGCTTGAGCACCGGGCCATTAAGTTCCTCCAGTTTTCCTAGTGGCCTTGTTAGCGCATTTACAATGAGCACATTGCCTATTGCCTCTTCCCGCACCAGAACAAGACACACACAGAAATAGCACACGCCCATTTCCCAGACGGTAATGGTTGCTGCTGATGTCACATGACCGGTTTTGCATAAAGCAGCTTCCTGTTCTGCATATTCATAAAACACAGGAAACCGGTGACTTCTCCCAAGTCCCCTTTCCTAAGTGATGCAGGGGGCTAACCCAGAGAGTAGGGACACCTCCCCCCCCCATCTACACCAGTGACACCGGGGAACAGACTCACCCAGCTGGGAGCTGCAGGATCAGTGGGGGGGGGGGGGGGGGCTGGGTTGCACTGATCTGTATCATGGGAGGAGCGACTCTATTGCTGGCCCCAGCCCCTAGCTCGTCCCCCTGGGCTCCCCTCAAAGCCCAGGGCGGTTGGATGAACCTGGCTCAGCCCATTGGCTCCCAGCTCCCCTCCCCCCCCAGTGGGAGCCCGGACTCCTGGAGTGTCTCCCAGCTCTGGGAGGGCAGTGGGGTCTAGTGGTTAGAGCCGTGTTTCCCAAATGGGGTTCTGTAGCACCCTGGGGTTCTGCAAGAAAATTCCATTACGGTCAAATTTATTATTAAAAAAATAATAATGAATGTGGTGTGACTTTTGTTTTTAAATACGTGCAGTGAAACTACGTGTTGAGCGCGTGACCTTGTTTGCTATTATCCTGACTTGCTTGTGGGCTAGTTCTTCAGCTCCTAGAGCAGCCTGCGATTGGGGGTCTGCACGATTCTTTCAAGTTTTAAAGGGCTCCGTGGCCACATAACATTGGGAAACTGAGTTACAACTGGGGGGCTGGGTTCTCTCTGGGCTCTGGGAGGGGAGTGGGGGCCAGTGGTTAGAGCAGGGGGGGCTGGGAGCCAGGACTCCTGGGTTCTCTCTAGGCTCTGGGAAGGGAGTGGAGGCTAGTGGTTAGAGCAGGGGGGGCTAGGAGCCAGGACTCCTGGGTGCTCTCTGGGAGGGGAGCAGGGGCTAGTGGTTAGAGCAGGGGGGCTGGGAGCCAGGACTCCTGGGTTCTCTCTGGGCTCTGGGAGGGGAGTGGGGCCCAGTGGTTAGAGCAGGGGGGGCTAGGAGCCAGGACTCCTGGGTTCTCTCTGGGAGGGGAGCAGGGGCTAGTGGTTAGAGCAGGGGGGCTGGGAGCCAGGACTCCTGGGTTCTCTCTGGGCTCTGGGAGGTGAGTGGGGGCCAGTGGTTAGAGCAGGGGGGGGCTAGGAGCCAGGACTCCTGGGTTCTCTCTGGGAGGGGAGCGGAGGCTAGTGGTTGGAGCAGGGGGCTGGGAGCCAGGACTGTGGGGGTTTCTCCCTGGCTGTGTCCAGTTCCGGGGTACAAGGCCTTGCCGCGGGGGGGGGCAGTGCAAGGCTAATAAATGATGGTGCTTTGGGGGGGCAGAGAAGGGGCAGTGACCCCCATGGGCCGGGGGGCAGACCAGCAGCCAGCACAGGGAGGGGCTGTTCCCACCGGGTTAGGCCCCGCTGTCCCACGGCTGGGACCCTGGAGCGGGGGGACGGCAGGAGGGCAGCCGAGGGGCCTGAGGTCTCTTCCAGCTCTGATTCCCCAGCCCGCGGGCCGGCCACCCGGGCTGGGCTCCGGCGAGGGAGCAGCCCCCCCTGCCGCCCGGCCGGGGCAGGTTTCTCCGTCCCCGGGTGATTTCTCGGAAAGGGCCGGGCTCCCCGAAAGCCCCGGCGGCTGCTTCCGCCTGGCTCGGTTGGCTGGGTCAGTGCCAGCGACTCCCCGGGCAGGTAGCCCAACGCTGGCCCCGCCTCTGCTACCGGCTGGGCCCTGGCCAGGAAATGCCAGGATGGGGGGCGGGGGGGGGGAGGATTTTATTCCCCTTGTGATGTTGCCTGTGATTCTCCTGCCCCAAGGTAACCCCCAGTGCGTGACTCAGTTTCCCTGAATGTTGCCCTGATAGTGAGAGGGGGGTGGGGATTTCAGGGTGATGGCCTCCCCTCCCCCATGTACAGTGGCTGGTGCTTTGTGGGCCCTGAGCCTGGGAGCAGGGTGCGGGCTGTGGGCACCGTTTGCCCGGGAAAAGGCCAGAGGTGGGGCTGGCTGCAGGGGGGGATGGCTGGCTGGGTGGGCGTAGGGCGTAGGGAGAGGGGCAAGGCCCTGGCTCTGCCCTCCCTCCCCACCCAGGCTGGGCTGCCCTGGCTGCTCCTGGCCCCTGTGCTGCCCAGTCTGGGCCATGCTGGGTCCCTGGGAGCCATTGACCCTCCTGGGCTCCCTGCCGGCTGAGCCCCCCCGGCTGCGAGTGGGGGGCAGGGCCGGGGGCTCCCCACCCCTTGGTGACACACACACACAGCTGCAAACTGGCCCAGGCTGGCTGCACCGGTGGGTCATTAACCCCCCTCTCCCCCCCCTCCCAGGCTGGAATGAGCCACCCGGAACCCCAGCCAGGTGTGAACACGGCAGGGAGCAGATCCGGATTAGCCGCTCCCAGGGTGCAGTGCGAGTTGGAGCACCGGCGTGCGCATCTGGCCTGGATCCATGTCTGCAGGTGCAGCATCGCCAGCGCGAGTCAGTCGAGCACCGCGGCCCCCCGACCCGGGAGTTGTGAAAAGTTACAAGCTGGGGGGGGGGGAGGTGTGAGCTGGTGAGATGGATTCACGCTGGGACGGGGACAGCAGGACACTTGCCGTGTGAAATGCGAGCGGTGTCCGGTTTGGCGGGATTCGCAGCCGATGGGCCCTCTCATCTTTTCCATCCGGGCGCAGAATAAATTTTTCTCTGTGCACCGAGGCATGTGTGAATGTGCACCACCAGGAGACACACAAAACCCAGCTTGGGAGCCCTGCTAAGTAGCTGGGTGGCAGCTGGATCACCCTAGGGCAGCAGCCCAAGCGCCCAGCTGACAGGGCACCGTGTTCACGGCTGTCTGGGCGTGGGGGCTGTTAAGTCCACATCTCACCTCTGTTTGGTAGCACCGGGGTGGGATGAGCAGGGCGGGTGGAGGAAACACCCTCCCCAAACCCAGCCTGTGACTCAGAGAGGGACCCATGTCCGTAATGCCGAGGGGTCAGAGACCCCCAGCCATCCTCCCTCCCCCAATGTTGTGATCAGCTTAAAAAAAGCCGATGAGGTTTTTTCAAACTCCTGGTTCCGTTTAAACACCCTCCGGGCCCTTGGGGGTGTCGTGTCTGCAGCCGCCGGCAGGGCTGGGACCCACAGCGCCCGCCAACACACCACAAGGGAAACGCTTCCCGGGACCGAGGGCCTGGCAGGATGGGTCCGGCGACGGCGAACACAACGGAGCCGCCCCGTGGTTCCCGCCCGACAGCGGCCGGACGCTCCATCGCCCCGCGGCACAAACGAGTCGGTTCCGCTCCAACGCGGTTCCTTGTGTGGAGAGTTTATAGCAGATCCATTTGAACAGCCGTGTAACAGCCTCACGCCCGGCCGGACAGCTCCCCAGCCGCAGACCCGGAGCAGAACCCGCGGCGGCCGGACCGGGGCCCACACAGAACCTGGGACAAACAGTCTCCAAAGTGCTTGAAACGCAGAGTAACACACCCCCAGACACACACACATGGCCCTGTAACAGGCATCTCCACAGACTCCAGTTTGCTTCCCGTTTTCCAGAGAGGGGAAACTGAGGCACGGCACCAGGGAAAGGAATCCCTCGAGTGCCACGCGACAAATGGGACCCCGGAGTCCTGGCTCCCGGACCGGGCTGCTCCCAGGGATGTCCATGATGCACCGAGGAAGCTTTCATTTCCCAGGGGGCCATGCGGCAGCCTGGCCAAAGCCATCTTGTGGGTTTTGGCCAAAATCCTTCCCTTTTCGGGGCCAAACTTTTCGGTTTTCCACGTGGCTCCCCCTCCCCCATCCCTTGGGAGGTGCCTCCCGGCTCCGTGCACCCGAGGGAGCCGCGGTCCCTGCCCGGAAGGGCTCACACACAAACCGAACCCTGCCGCGATTCGGGCCAGCTGTGCCCACGGGGCTGTCCAGTGAGGGTGGCAGAGCAGAGGGCCGGCCGTGCCCACGGGGCTGTCCAGTGAGGGTGGCAGAGCAGAAGGCCGGCCGTGCCCACGGGGCTGTCCAGTGAGGGTCACAGAGCAGAAGGCCGGCCGTGCCCACGGGGCTGTCCAGTGAGGGTGGCAGAGCAGAGGGCCGGCCGTGCCCACGGGGCTGTCCAGTGAGGGTGGCAGAGCAGAGGGCCGGCCGTGCCCACGGGGCTGTCCAGTGAGGGTGGCAGAGCAGAGGGCCGGCCGTGCCCACGGGGCTGTCCAGTGAGGGTCACAGAGCAGAGGGCCGGCCGTGCCCATGGGGCTGTCCAGTGAGGGTGGCAGAGCAGAGGCCACGCCCACCACAGGGCCCCACGGAGGGGGGGGTTCAGGGGCGGTGGGGCTGTTCCGTGTTGGCCCCCGGTCGGTCCGTGTCTTCGCCATCCGGCTGCTCCGACCAGCTACGTTCCACCTGCAGGAGGGAGACACGGGAGAGTCAGGGGCGGCCCCGAGCTGCGTCCACATGGGTCAGAGGGGGCTGGCACTGGGGGGCTCCCCACAGACCCATCCCCCAGGGAGACCGCCCCACGCTCTCCCCCTTGCAGGGACACCCCCCATGCCTGGGATGCCCTTCGGCAGAGGAGGGGGAGCCAGCCACAGACCCGCAGCTCAGGGCTGGCCCCACAGAGCCCTCGGTGACGGCCCCGGACAGTCTCCCCCACGTACCGGAGATGGAGCTGTCCGATCCGCTGTCGCTGGCTGTGGGGGGAGGAGAGGAGGGGGTCAGGGCCTGGTGGGGTGTGGCAGGCTCCCCTGGACTCAGCCCCCCACCTCCCCGCCCCACAGGGAACAGTCGGGGCGACCGGATTGCGATAGACCAGAGGCCAAGGGGAGCAGGGGCCGGAGAGGTGGAGAACGCGGGCAGGGGCTGGGCGGTTGGGGAACGTGGGCAGGGACCAGCAGGGGCAGGAGCAGTCTCCGGTGCCTGATTTCCAGGCTGCGTTCGGGGCGGCCTGGGGGGAGCTGAACTCCGGCTGGGGTCCCCGGAAATGGGCGTCAGGCTGGGGTACCAGGAGAGTCTTAGGGCAGGGACCCAGTGCCCCCGGGGCGTTGGTGGTGCCCGGAGCCAGCTCCCCGAGCTGCACAAACCAGTGCTGAGGCCAGAGGGGGGGCAGGGGGCGCTGCTTGGCGTGGGGGTCGGCTCACTCACCTGGCGCCTGTGAGTACAGCTCTGCCTTGGGCCCTGCGGGGAGAAAGTAGCTCTCAGCAAGGGCCAGACCCGGCGCTGGTTGACCTACGGGGCCCACAGGGCCCCTGGACAGTCCCCGCCCGCGGGGTGGGGGCCAGCAACAGGCTCCCTCCCTGAGCCCCCCAGCGTGTGCCTGGCTGAGCCCTCTCAGGGCAGACCCATGGCAGCAGTGCTGGGAGGTGCAGGGCAGGGTGCTGGACAGGGTGCGGGGCACGGTGCAGGGACAGGGTGTGGGACAGGGTGCAGGGAAAGGGTGCGGGGCATGGTGTGGGGCATGGTGTGGGGCAGAGTGTGGGACAGGGTGCAGGGCAGGGTGTGGGGCAGGGTGCAGGGACAGGGTGTGGGACAGGGTGCGGGACAGGGTGGGGGGCAGGGTGCAGCGTGAGGGGCAGAATGTGGGGCAGGGTGCAGGGCAGGGTGCGGGGACAGGGTGCGGGGCAGAGTGCGGGGTAGGGTGGGAGACAGGGTGCAGGGCAGTGTGAGGGGCAGGGTGGGAGACAGGGTGCAGGACAGGGTGCAGGGCAGGGTGCAGGGCAGGGTGGGGGACAGGGTGGGGGACAGGGACAGGGTGGGGGACAGGGTGGGGGACAGGGTGCGGAGGCAGAGTGCGGGGCAGGGTGCGGGGCAGGGACAGGGTGGGGGACACGGTGGGGCACAGGGTGGGGGGGCAGGGTGCGGGGCAGGGACAGGGTGCGGGACAGGGACAGGGTGGGGGACAGGGTGCGGGGCAGGGTGCAGGGCAGGGTGCGGGGCAGCCCAGGGACCCCCAGCTCCGTACCTCGCTGTCTCCTCTTCCACACCAGTGCGACCAGCACGGCGGCCGCCCCCACGGCCAGGATCACGCCAGCCACCACCGGGATCAGCAGGGGGTCGGACTGTGGCTCTGAAATGGGGACAGGGCGGGGGCTGGGAAGGGAGCAAGACACTCCCCCACCCGGCTCCCCCATCAGAGTCAGCCCCTCCCCTCCCCCTCAGTGCCCCATAGCCCCCCCTGCCCCTCCCCCATCACAGAGTCACTCTGGGAGGTGAGTGGGGGCCAGTGGTTAGAGCAGGGGGGGGCTAGGAGCCAGGACTCCTGGGTTCTCTCTGGGAGGGGAGCGGAGGCTAGTGGTTGGAGCAGGGGGCTGGGAGCCAGGACTGTGGGGGTTTCTCCCTGGCTGTGTCCAGTTCCGGGGTACAAGGCCTTGCCGCGGGGGGGGGGCAGTGCAAGGCTAATAAATGATGGTGCTTTGGGGGGGCAGAGAAGGGGCAGTGACCCCCATGGGCCGGGGGGCAGACCAGCAGCCAGCACAGGGAGGGGCTGTTCCCACCGGGTTAGGCCCCGCTGTCCCACGGCTGGGACCCTGGAGCGGGGGGACGGCCGGAGGGCAGCCGAGGGGCCTGAGGTCTCTCCCAGCTCTGATTCCCCAGCCCGCGGGCCGGCCACCCGGGCTGGGCTCCGGCGAGGGAGCAGCCCCCCCTGCCGCCCGGCCGGGGCAGGTTTCTCCGTCCCCGGGTGATTTCTCGGAAAGGGCCGGGCTCCCCGAAAGCCCCGGCGGCTGCTTCCGCCTGGCTCGGTTGGCTGGGTCAGTGCCAGCGACTCCCCGGGCAGGTAGCCCAACGCTGGCCCCGCCTCTGCTACCGGCTGGGCCCTGGCCAGGAAATGCCAGGATGGGGGGCGGGGGGGGGGAGGATTTTATTCCCCTTGTGATGTTGCCTGTGATTCTCCTGCCCCAAGGTAACCCCCAGTGCGTGACTCAGTTTCCCTGAATGTTGCCCTGATAGTGAGAGGGGGGTGGGGATTTCAGGGTGATGGCCTCCCCTCCCCCATGTACAGTGGCTGGTGCTTTGTGGGCCCTGAGCCTGGGAGCAGGGTGCGGGCTGTGGGCACCGTTTGCCCGGGAAAAGGCCAGAGGTGGGGCTGGCTGCAGGGGGGGATGGCTGGCTGGGTGGGCGTAGGGCGTAGGGAGAGGGGCAAGGCCCTGGCTCTGCCCTCCCTCCCCACCCAGGCTGGGCTGCCCTGGCTGCTCCTGGCCCCTGTGCTGCCCAGTCTGGGCCATGCTGGGTCCCTGGGAGCCATTGACCCTCCTGGGCTCCCTGCCGGCTGAGCCCCCCCGGCTGCGAGTGGGGGGCAGGGCCGGGGGCTCCCCACCCCTTGGTGACACACACACACAGCTGCAAACTGGCCCAGGCTGGCTGCACCGGTGGGTCATTAACCCCCCTCTCCCCCCCCTCCCAGGCTGGAATGAGCCACCCGGAACCCCAGCCAGGTGTGAACACGGCAGGGAGCAGATCCGGATTAGCCGCTCCCAGGGTGCAGTGCGAGTTGGAGCACCGGCGTGCGCATCTGGCCTGGATCCATGTCTGCAGGTGCAGCATCGCCAGCGCGAGTCAGTCGAGCACCGCGGCCCCCCGACCCGGGAGTTGTGAAAAGTTACAAGCTGGGGGGGGGGGAGGTGTGAGCTGGTGAGATGGTTTCACGCTGGGACGGGGACAGCAGGACACTTGCCGTGTGAAATGCGAACGGCGTCTGGTTTGGCGGGATTCGCAGCCGATGGGCCCTCTCATCTTTTCCATCCGGGCGCAGAATAAATTTTTCTCTGTGCACCGAGGCATGTGTGAATGTGCACCACCAGGAGACACACAAAACCCAGCTTGGGAGCCCTGCTAAGTAGCTGGGTGGCAGCTGGATCACCCTAGGGCAGCAGCCCAAGCGCCCAGCTGACAGGGCACCGTGTTCACGGCTGTCTGGGCGTGGGGGCTGTTAAGTCCACATCTCACCTCTGTTTGGTAGCACCGGGGTGGGATGAGCAGGGCGGGTGGAGGAAACACCCTCCCCAAACCCAGCCTGTGACTCAGAGAGGGACCCATGTCCGTAATGCCGAGGGGTCAGAGACCCCCAGCCATCCTCCCTCCCCCAATGTTGTGATCAGCTTAAAAAAAGCCGATGAGGTTTTTTCAAACTCCTGGTTCCGTTTAAACACCCTCCGGGCCCTTGGGGGTGTCGTGTCTGCAGCCGCCGGCAGGGCTGGGACCCACAGCGCCTGCCAACACACCACAAGGGAAACGCTTCCCGGGACCGAGGGCCTGGCAGGATGGGTCCGGCGACGGCGAACACAACGGAGCCGCCCCGTGGTTCCCGCCCGACAGCGGCCGGACGCTCCATCGCCCCGCGGCACAAACGAGTCGGTTCCGCGGTTCCTTGTGTGGAGAGTTTATAGCAGATCCATTTGAACAGCCGTGTAACAGCCTCACGCCCGGCCGGACAGCTCCCCAGCTGCAGACCCGGAGCAGAACCCGCAGCGGCCGGACCGGGGCCCACACAGAACCTGGGACAAACAGTCTCCAAAGTGCTTGAAACGCAGAGTAACACACCCCCAGACACACACACATGGCCCTGTAACAGGCATCTCCACAGACTCCAGTTTGCTTCCCGTTTTCCAGAGAGGGGAAACTGAGGCACGGCACCAGGGAAAGGAATCCCTCGAGTGCCACGCGACAAATGGGACCCCGGAGTCCTGGCTCCCGGACCGGGCTGCTCCCAGGGATGTCCATGATGCACCGAGGAAGCTTTCATTTCCCAGGGGGCCATGCGGCAGCCTGGCCAAAGCCATCTTGTGGGTTTTGGCCAAAATCCTTCCCTTTTCGGGGCCAAACTTTTCGGTTTTCCACGTGGCTCCCCCTCCCCCATCCCTTGGGAGGTGCCTCCCGGCTCCGTGCACCCGAGGGAGCCGCGGTCCCTGCCCGGAAGGGCTCACACACAAACCGAACCCTGCCGCGATTCGGGCCAGCTGTGCCCACGGGGCTGTCCAGTGAGGGTGGCAGAGCAGAGGGCCGGCCGTGCCCACGGGGCTGTCCAGTGAGGGTGGCAGAGCAGAAGGCCGGCCGTGCCCACGGGGCTGTCCAGTGAGGGTCACAGAGCAGAAGGCCGGCCGTGCCCACGGGGCTGTCCAGTGAGGGTGGCAGAGCAGAGGGCCGGCCGTGCCCACGGGGCTGTCCAGTGAGGGTCACAGAGCAGAGGGCCGGCCGTGCCCACGGGGCTGTCCAGTGAGGGTCACAGAGCAGAGGCCACGCCCACCACAGGGCCCCACGGGGGGGGGGGGGTTCAGGGGCGGTGGGGCCGTTCCGTGTCAGCCCCCGGTCGGTCCGTGTCTTCGCCATCCGGATGCTCCGACCGGCTACGTTCCACCTGCAGGAGGGAGACACGGGAGAGTCAGGGGCAGCCCCGAGCTGCGTCCACGTGGGTCAGAGGGGGCTGGCATTGGGGGGCTCCCCACAGACCCATCCCCCAGGGAGACTGCCCCACACTCTCCCCCTTGCAGGGACACCCCCATGTCTGGGACGCCCTTCGGCAGAGGAGGGGGAGCCAGCCACAGACCCGCAGCTCAGGGCTGGCCCCACAGAGCCCTCGGTGACGGCCCCGGACAGTCTCCCCCACGTACCGGAGATGGAGCTGTCCGATCCGCTGTCGCTGGCTGTGGGGGGAGGAGAGGAGGGGGTCAGGGCCTGGTGGGGTGTGGCAGGCTCCCCTGGACTCAGCCCCCCACCTCTCCGCCCCACAGGGAACAGTCGGGGTGACCGGATTGCGATAGACCAGAGGCCAAGGGGAGCGGGGGCCGGAGAGGTGGAGAACGCGGGCAGGGGCTGGGCGGTTGGGGAACGTGGGCAGGGACCAGCAGGGGCAGGAGCAGTCTCCGGTGCCTGATTTCCAGGCTGCGTTCGGGGCGGCCTGGGGGGAGCTGAACTCCGGCTGGGGTCCCCGGAAATGGGCGTCAGGCTGGGGTACCAGGAGAGTCTTAGGGCAGGGACCCAGTGCCCCCGGGGCGTTGGTGGTGCCCGGAGCCAGCTCCCCGAGCTGCACAAACCAGTGCTGAGGCCGGGGGGGGGACCGGGGGCGCTGCCTGGCGTGGGGGTCGGCTCACTCACCTGGCGCCTGTGAGTACAGCTCTGCCTTGGGCCCTGCAGGGAGAAAGTAGCTCTCAGCAAGGGCCAGACCCGGCGCTGGTCGACCTACGGGGCCCACAGGGCCCCTGGACAGTCCCCACCCGCGGGGTGGGGGCCAGCAACAGGCTCCCTCCCTGAGCCCCCCAGCGTGTGCCTGGCTGAGCCCTCTCAGGGCAGACCCATGGCAGCAGTGCTGGGAGGTGCAGGGCAGGGTGCTGGACATGATGCGGGGGCAGGGTGCGGGACAGGGTGCAGGGAAAGGGTGCGCCATGGTGTGGGGCAGAGTGTGGGGCAGAGTGTGGGACAGGGTGCAGGGCAGGGTGCGGGGGCAGGGTGCGGGGGCAGGGTGCGGGGGCAGGGGGCAGCGTGAGGGGCAGAATGTGGGGCAGGGTGCAGGGACAGGGTGCGGGGACAGGGTGGGGGACAGGGACAGGGGGGGGGACAGAGTGCGGGGCAGGGTGGGAGACAGGGTGCAGGGCAGCGTGCGGGGCAGGGTGGGGGACAGGGTGGGGGACAGGGACAGGGTGGGGGACAGAGTGCGGGGGCAGGGTGCAGGGCAGGGTGTGGGACAGGGTGTGGGGCAGGGTGTGGGGCAGGGACAGGGTGCAGGGGCAGGATGTGGGGGCAGGGTGCGGGGGCAGGGTGCGAGGGCAGGGACAGGGTGGGGGACAGAGTGCGGGGGCAGGGTGCAGGGCAGGGACAGGGTGTGGGGCAGGGTGCGGGGCAGCCCAGGGACCCCCAGCTCCGTACCTCGCTGTCTCCTCCTCCACACCAGTGCGACCAGCACAGCGGCCGCCCCCACGGCCAGGATCACTCCAGCCACCACCGGGATCAGCAGGGGGTCGGACTGCGGCTCTGAAATGGGGACAGGGCGGGGGCTGGGAAGGGAGCAAGACACTCCCCCACCCGGCTCCCCCATCAGAGTCAGCCACTCCCCTCCCCCTCAGTGCCCCATAGCCCCCCTGCCCCTCCCCCATCACAGTCAGCCACTCCCCTCCCCCTCAGTGCCCCATAGCCCCCCTGCCCCTCCCCCATCACAGAGTCAGCCACTCCCCTCTCCCTCAGTGCCCCATAGCCCCCCTGCCCCTCCCCCATCACAGAGTCAGTGCCCAGTGCCCACCCAGCTGGCTCCCCCCACACCCGCAGTCTTACCCCACGTGGCCTCCAGCGGCTGGGCCAGGCTCTCGTGCTCCACGTGGCACCGGTAGAGGCCTCTCTCCCGGGGGTCGACCTGCACCGTGGCCCAGGCGTGGTAGGTCCCGTCCCCGTTGGGCAGGACCCCCCCTCGCCACGTCTCCTGCTTGCGGCTCGCCCCGTTTCGCAGCCAGCGCATGGCGATCTCCCGGGGGTAGAAGCCGTGGGCCCGGCAGGTGAGGGTGGAGGGGCCACCGGGGTCGTCTCTGCTGGTGACCCGCACGGCCGGGCGCTCTGGGGGAGGGGAACAGAGGGCTCAGGGCTGCCCCCGTGGCCACCTCCCGGGTCCCCCTTTCCCCAGATCACTCATAAATACACTGACTAGGCTGGTCCCGGGACAGACCCTGGGGGGCCCCGCTGGCTACCCCTCTGCACTCGGAAAACTGACCCTTTATCCCCACCCTTTGGATCCTGCCTCGTAACCAGACGCGCCCAGCCCAGCGAACTCCCTGCTCCCGGCACAGGCACCCAGCTGCTGGGAGGGGCCCAACGGGGAATCAGGCTCCAGCACCAGGAACGTCCCTGCCCCCCATGACCCGCAGGGCGACCCTCACCCTGCCCGGCCAGTACCCCCTGGCCTGGCCAGCCCCCTGGCCTCTCCTCACCTGGCCAGCGACCCTCGCCCATCTCCCCCCTGCCCGGCCAGTCACCTGGTCTACCCGCACCTGGCCAGCGACCCTCACCCATCTCCCCCCTGCCCGGCCAGTACCCCCCTGCCTGGCCAGCCCCCTGGCCTCTCCTCACCTGGCCAGCAACCCTCGCCCATCTCCCCCCTGCCCGGCCAGTACCCCCCTGCCTGGCCAGCCCCCTGGCCTCTCCTCACCTGGCCAGCGACCCTCGCCCATCTCCCCCCTGCCCGGCCAGTCACCTGGTCTACCCCTGCCTGGCCAGCGACCCTCGCCCATCTCCCCCCTGCCCGGCCAGTACCCCCCTGCCTGGCCAGCCCCCTGGCCTCTCCTCACCTGGCCAGCAACCCTCGCCCATCTCCCCCCTGCCCGGCCAGTACCCCCCTGCCTGGCCAGCCCCCTGGCCTCTCCTCACCTGGCCAGCGACCCTCGCCCATCTCCCCCCTGCCCGGCCAGTACCCCCCGGCCCGGCCAGCCCCCTGGCCTCTCCTCACCTGGCCAGCGACCCTCGCCCATCTCCCCCCTGCCCGGCCAGTACCCCCCTGCCTGGCCAGCCCCCTGGCCTCTCCTCACCTGGCCAGCGACCCTCGCCCATCTCCCCCCTGCCCGGCCAGTCACCTGGTCTACCCCTGCCTGGCCAGCGACCCTCGCCCATCTCCCCCCTGCCCGGCCAGTACCCCCCTGCCTGGCCAGCCCCCTGGCCTCTCCTCACCTGGCCAGCGACCCTCGCCCATCTCCCCCCTGCCCGGCCAGTCACCTGGTCTACCCCTGCCTGGCCAGCGACCCTCGCCCATCTCCCCCCTGCCCGGCCAGTACCCCCCTGCCTGGCCAGCCCCCTGGCCTCTCCTCACCTGGCCAGCGACCCTCGCCCATCTGCCCCCTGCCCGGCCAGTACCCCCCTGCCTGGCCAGCCCCCTGGCCTCTCCTCACCTGGCCAGCGACCCTCGCCCATCTCCCCCCTGCCCGGCCAGTACCCCCCTGCCTGGCCAGCCCCCTGGCCTCTCCTCACCTGGCCAGCGACCCTCGCCCATCTGCCCCCTGCCCGGCCAGTCACCTGGTCTACCCGCACCTGGCCAGCGCCCTTGGGACTCACCCACCCCAGCCACCAGCCCCCCGGACTCACCCACCCCGGCCAGCCCCCCGGACTCACCCCTCCTGGCCAGCCCCCTGGACTCACCCCTCCTGGCCAGCGCCCCCCGGCCCAGCCGCAGGTACCGGCGCAGGGCGTCCAGGCACTCCAGCTCCAGGAAGTTGCGGTAATACTGCAGGGCGACGGGGTCGGCGTTCCAGCGGCGCTGGGTGGCCTCGGCCTCCCGGGCGGGGGCCTCCCACCGGTGCTGGGCGGCGTCGTACACCAGGAAGTCACCCCCGTCGAAGCCGAAGCGCCGGAAGCCCCCGGTGCCGCCGTCCGCCTGGATCTCGCAGCCGTAGGCGTACTGGAAGATGTGGAAGCCTGGGGGGGGCAGAACGGGGGGGTTGGGACTGGGACCCCCCGGGCTGCTGCTGGGTCTGTGACACCACCCCCCTGGATCCCTCAGGCCCTGCTTAGCACAGGGTCTGCCCCCCCTCCGGGGCCCTGCCTTGGGCCCCCTCAGTGCCGGCCCGGGTCTGCCCACTGCAGGGTCCTGGCAGGGCAGGGTGCACGGGCTGGGAACAGAGAGGGGCGGAGGGAGCCCCGGCCAGCTGGGGGCGCGGCACAGACCCTGCCCCAAGCACCTCACCGTGCAAAGAAACCGGCGGGGAAACTGAGGCACGGGGCCGGGAGCTGACTTGGCCGCGGTCACCCAGCACATCGGGGAAAAGAGTCACAGCCAGAACCCAGGCGTCTTGGCTCCCTGCCCCACTCTGCTCCAACCACTAGACTGCACTCCCCTCCCAGAGCCAGGCATGAACCCAGGCATCCAGACGCCCAAGCCCACCCGCTCCAACCACTAGACTGCACTCCCCTCCTTGAGCCAGGCATGAACCCAGGCATCCAGACGCCCAAGCCCACCCGCTCCAACCACTAGACTGCACTCCCCTCCTTGAGCCAGGCATGAACCCAGGCATCCAGACGCCCAAGCCCACCCGCTCCAACCACTAGACTGCACTCCCCTCCTGGAGCTAGGCATGAACTCAGGAGTCCTGGTTCCCTGCCCTGCTCCAACCACTAGACCCCACTCCCCTCCTGGAGCTAGGCATGAACTCAGGAGTCCTGGTTCCCTGCCCTGCTCCAACCACTAGACCCCGCTCCCCTCCTGGAGCTAGGCATGAACTAGGGAGTCCTGGTTCCCTGCCCTGCTCCAACCACTAGACCCTGCTCCCCTCCTGGAGCCAGGTATGAACCCAGTTGTCCTGGCTCCCTGCCCCACTCTGCTCCCACCACTAGACCCCACTCCCCTGCGGATGAGCCCCGGAGTCCCGGCCCGTCGTGCTGGGCTCTCGTTCCCGCTGCCCGGCCCCTGGGCGGACTCACCCCGGCTCTGGTTGTAGAGGTGCTGGTGGCTGCGCACCTTGCCGCGGAAGCAGGCCTGGCGCACCTTGTGGACGTGGTTCTCCCGCTCCCAGGCCTCGGGGGGGGCCGCCTGCATCCAGGGGGCGCGGGGCCGCATCTGCTGGGCCTTGCCGTCATACTCCACGAACCGTTGCCCGTCCACGTAGCCGGCCACCGTGAACTCGGGCAGCCCCGGGCCGGGCTCCGAGACGGCCGTCAGGAAGTACTGCAGCGTGTGAGAACCTGGCCGGGGGGGGGGGGGGGGGGCTGTTAGCGGGGTCTGTCTGTAGCCCCCTCCCCAAATGCTAGGAGAGCGTCCCATGGAGACCCCCCTCAACACCCAGCATAATGTCGATGGGGATTGACACATGGAACACAGAGCGCACGGGGACTCGCCGGCAGCAGGGAACAGTGCGGGGCGCCTGACACACAGTAGAGAGTGAAGAGTTGTGATAAGAATGGGGGCAGTGGGGGGAGCGTGGGCACAGACGTCACACACACTCGGCCAGCAGGGAGGGAGGAACGGACAGACAGACACACGGCCAGCGGGGAGGGAGGAACGGACAGACAGACCCACAGCCAGCAGGGAGGGAGGAATGGACAGACAGACACACAGCCAGCGGGGAGGGACAGCCGGATACTCCCACCCACCCACCCAAAACCAGCGGACAGAATCCCTGCCAGGCCCGTGCACCCCCATACCACAGCCTAGGCACAGAGCCGCACCAGGGGGCTGGAGGGGACATGGGGGCAGATATGGGGCAATGGCGGGGGGGGGGGAAGAGTCGCCGTCAGAGCCCCTGTATCACAGGGCCAGCCTGGGGACCCTCCACCGCCAGCCCAAAGGGGTGGGTTTGGCCCCTGCTCCCCGGGCGCTCCCAGCCCCCCCCTCAAAAAAAAACTTCAGCCACAATCTGCTGGCACCTCAGATGCCACCCCCAGGGCAGCAGCCTACCCCCAGCGCCCCCCCAAACCGGGACACACACACCTCTGACCCCCAGCGCCCCCCCAAACCGGGACACACACACCCCTGACCCCCAGCGCCCCCCCAAACCGGGACACACACACCCCTGACCCCCAGCGCCCCCCCAAACCGGGACACACACACCCCTGACCCCCAGCGCCCCCCAAACCGGGACACACACACCCCTGACCCCCAGCGCCCCCCCAAACCGGGACACACACACCCCTGACCCCCAGCGCCCCCCAAACCGGGACACACACACCCCTGACCCCCAGCGCCCCCCCAAACCGGGACACACACACCCCTGACCCCCACCCCGAGGGATAGAGGAACCGCCCCGCCCCCGCTGAAACTCACCACCCCCACCCTCCCAGAGCCTGCCCCCCCCGCTCTAACCACTAGCCCCCACTCCCCTGCCAGAGCCAGGCGTCCGGGCCCCCGCGGGGGGAGGGGTTAGCTCGCCCCGTTTGCCCCACTCACGTGACTCCGCGCCCCCCAGCAGCAGCAGGAGGGGGAGGAGGCTGCCCGGGCCCCCCATGCCGCGCGGTCCCTGCGCCGTGTGTGGGGCTGGCGGGGGGGAGGGGGGGAGAGCCGGGAAGCCGTCCCCCCCCCGCGGGCGTTTCCTGCCCGTTGCGACAGAGCCAGGCGGCCGGGCGGGGAGGAAGTGAGATGCCAGCACAGCGGGGGGGGGGAGCCCCGGGACCGCCCCCCCCGCCAGCATCCCCCCCAGGACCGCTTCCCGCCAGTCTCCCCTCCGCTAGCGACCCCCCCCCCCGCCGACACCAGACCCCCAGTCACCCTCCCCCCCGAGACCGGCCCCCCATGCAGATACGGGGCCCCCCCATTCCCTGACGGCCCCCCAGCCCACATCCCCCTCCCTCCGCAGCCAGGAGCCATCTCCAAAGCAACCAAGGGATTTAGGAGCCTTGGTCTGCAAGTGTTTAAACCTCTCCGAGCCCGGAGAGACCCCAGGAGTCCTGGGTCCCAGCCCCTCCCCCTGCTCTAACCACTAGTCCCCATTCCCCTCCCAGAGCCGGGAGAGACCCCAGGAGTCCTGGGTCCCAGCCCCTCCCCCTGCTCTAACCACTAGGCCCCAGTCCCCTCCCAGAGCCGGGAGAGACCCCAGGAGTCCTGGGTCCCAGCCCCTCCCCCTGCTCTAACCACTAGGCCCCAGTCCCCTCCCAGAGCCGGGAGAGACCCCAGGAGTCCTGGGTCCCAGACACCCCCCCCCCCGCTCTAACCACTAGTCCCCGCTCCCCTCCCAGAGCCAGGCTCCCTGCACCTCCCCCTGCTCTAACCACTAGTCCCCGCTCCTCTTCCAGAGCCGAGGGAGAGACCCCAGGAGTCCTGGCTCCCAGCTCCTCCCCCTGCTCTAACCACTAGCCCCCGCTCCCCTCCCCAAGCCAGGGCGAGAACAGCGACCCCACCGGCAGGGGTTTGAGGGGGGGGAGGGGAGCGCTCCCAAGCTCGTGACTCTGTTGAAATCGATGGGAGTTGGGCCCGGAACCTGCCTCAGCCCCTTTGCCCCCCCTTGGAAATGTGGCCCCCAAACTCTTTGGAAACGGGGTTTCGCCGTCAGCTGCACTTGGAAACGGTCCCTGGACTCCCCTCCCCCCGCCCGCCAGCCCTTCGTCCTCGCCTTCCCCTGCCCTGTGCCCCCGGGGACCCAGCCCCTCGCTCCGCGCCAGGCCTCTCGGGGAGGGGGGGGGCACATCCTGCTGCCCATCACCCTGGCCTCCCAGCGCCTCCCACTCAGGCTCTGCCACAAACAGCCACGCTGCCGCTGGCTTGCAGGGAGCCTCTGCTCTGGGTCACACCCCCCAGCAGGCCCTGGGGCGGCTCAGTCTGCATCCCCCACCCGCCCTCGCTGAGCGGCCCCCCCCGCCCCACCTCACCGCCCCCTTCGGCCCCTCCCAGCCCACGGCAAGGAGCCAGCTGCTGGATTCAGGGCAGCAAGGCCCAGCTCCGGGGGTGGGGGGTGCCTGGCCCCCATGTGTCTGGCACGTGGGCCGGCCCTTGTCCCTGGTCCCAGGCCCGGCTGCGGGGTCGGGGCTCCCAGGCCGGGTCCTCTGGTCCCAGGCCCGGCTGCGGGGTCGGGGCTCCCAGGCCGGGTCCCCTGGTCCCAGGCCCGGCTGCGGGGTGGGGGCTCCCCGGCCGGGTCCCCTGGTCCAGGCCCGGCTGCGGGGTCGGGGCTCCCCGGCCGGGTCCCCTGGTCCCAGGCCCGGCTGCGGGGTGGGGGCTCCCAGGCCGGGTCCCCTGGTCCCAGGCCCGGCTGCGGGGTCGGGGCTCCCCGGCCGGGTCCCCTGGTCCCAGGCCCGGCTGCGGGGTCGGGGCTCCCAGGCCGGGTCCCCTGGTCCCAGGCCCGGCTGCGGGGTCGGGGCTCCCCGGCCGGGTCCCCTGGTCCCAGGCCCGGCTGCGGGGTCGGGGCTCCCAGGCCGGGTCCCCTGGTCCAGGCTGGGCTGCGGGGTCGGGGCTCCCCGGCCGGGTCCCCTGGTCCCAGGCCCGGCTGCGGGGTCGGGGCTCCCCGGCCGGGTCCCCTGGTCCAGGCCCGGCTGCGGGGTCGGGGCTCCCCGGCCGGGTCCCCTGGTCCCAGGCCCGGCTGCGGGGTCGGGGCTCCCCGGCCGGGTCCCCTGGTCCCAGGCCCGGCTGCGGGGTGGGGGCTCCCAGGCCGGGTCCCCTGGTCCCAGGCCCAGCTGCGGGGTCGGGGCTCCCCGGCCGGGTCCCCTGGTCCAGGCCCGGCTGCGGGGTCGGGGCTCCCCGGCCGGGTCCCCTGGTCCAGGCCCGGCTGCGGGGTCGGGGCTCCCAGGCCGGGTCCCCTGGTTCAGGCCCGGCTGCGGGGTCGGGGCTCCCAGGCCGGGTCCCCTGGTCCCAGGCCCGGCTGCGGGGTTGGGGCTCCCAGGCCGGGTCCCCTGGTCCCAGGACCGGCTGCGGGGTCGGGGCTCCCAGGCCGGGTCCCCTGGTTCAGGCCCGGCTGCGGGGTCGGGGCTCCCCGGCCGGGTCCCCTGGTCCCAGGACCGGCTGCGGGGTCGGGGCTCCCAGGCCGGGTCCCCTGGTTCAGGCCCGGCTGCGGGGTCGGGGCTCCCAGGCCGGGTCCCCTGGTCCCAGGCCCGGCTGCGGGGTTGGGGCTCCCAGGCCGGGTCCCCTGGTCCCAGGCCCGGCTGCGGGGTCGGGGCTCCCAGGCCGGGTCCCCTGGTCCCAGGCCCGGCTGCGGGGTCGGGGCTCCCCGGCCGGGTCCCCTGGTTCAGGCCCGGCTGCGGGGTCGGGGCTCCCAGGCCGGGTCCCCTGGTTCAGGCCCGGCTGCGGGGTCGGGGCTCCCAGGCCGGGTCCCCTGGTCCAGGCCGGGCTGCGGGGTCGGGGCTCCCAGGCTGGTTTACCACCGGGCCGCGGTTCCCCAGGCCGGGGTGCGAGCGGGAGGGTGGCGAAGTGGCAGTGGCCTGTTGCAACCCGCACAAGAGCCACTTCTTCCCCGCCCGCCCCTCAGCAGCCGGCACATGAGGCTGAGTCACGTCCCCGCCCCCCCGTGTGCTGCCAAGATCCGGTGCCAGCCCGCAGCCCGGCCCCGTGGGGTTACACGGGGGAGCGGGGAGCTGGGCTCACGCCAGGCCCAACAGCAGACGCCCCCTGGCCAGGCCGGCTGGAGCAGCGGGGACCCTGCCCTGTGGGCCCCACGCTGCCCGCAGACAGGCCGTGGGACGTCCGAGCGTCTCCCCTGCGCTTTACACACTGCCCAGGGCCAGGCCGGGGGGGCCGGGGGGTCTGTGTCCTATGCTAGTCGGTACCAGCCAGCGGCCTCCTAGAACCGAGTCAGGAGCTGGCCAGGGCACAGAGCACTAACAGGAGCCCCGACGGGGGTACCCCTGGCAGCCGGCTCGGTGCTGCGGGGCCGGGGGCCGGACATGGGACTTGGCTGGGTTTGTTGCAAGCCAGGGAAGGGCGGAGGGAGCCACGGTGCCCCTGGCAGGTCTCTTGGTGCACCCCAGCGGGACGGGGCCCCCGGGTGAGAACCACGGGGCTCCTGCGCCCGACCTCCCACCCACACCTTGCACCCTCGGCCCCTGCTGCACCCCAGCCCCCACCCAGATCCTGCAGCCCCACCCCTGCCCCACTCACTGGCAGCCCCGTCCCACACACTGAGCCCCAGAAAAGTAAGTGGGGTCTGTCCCTGCCCCTCCACATGGCCTGGCGACACCCCCCCCCCCCCACAGCCTGGTGACGCCCCCCACGCTGTTCCTGGTATTGCTTCACGGTACCGAAGGGCGTACCTGGCGCCCCATTTCCGTGCAGTGGCCTCGGCCCGGGGCGCTGCCACCACCCACGTCAGCGTCTCTGTGTCAGAGCGGACGAAGTTTCTCCCATCAAACGCAAACTGGTCCAGGCCCCGGGTGTCAGGGCTGGGTACGGACAGACAGACACAGAGCCCCAACGCTAGGTACGGACAGACAGACACGGAGCCCCAACGCTAGGTACGGACAGACAGACACGGAGCCCCAGGGCTGGGTAGGGACAGACAGACACAGAGCCCCAACGCTAAGTATGGACAGACAGACACGGAGCCCCAGGGCTGGGTACGGACAGACAGACACAGAGCCCCAACACTAGGTACGGACAGACAGACACAGAGCCCCAGGGCTGGGTAGGGACAGACAGACACGGAGCCCCAGGGCTGGGTAGGACCAAACGAGGCTCTTGGTGGCAGCAGTGGGAGCTGGTGTGATAGTTCACAAGCTAACAGCCCCTCTGGCCCCTTCCCTACCCCCCCACTCTGGGGCCAGGCTAACGGACACAGGGTGGGGGCACCAGGCACCCTCAGCCCAGCAGCAGCTACTCAGCAGCTGCCTTTGCAGCAACATTCCCTCTGATTGTTTCCATCCATGTGCGGAATACATTTTATTCTATGCACCGAGGCATGTGCGGAGGTGCACCCTCTGTAGAAGTTCCTGCTGCCGGCTGGAGGGGGGCAAAACTTGCAGACCATACAAAAGGACTCTCAGTCCAACGCCGACTGCCAGGAGCCACGAGGGGACCTGACTGAACCGGGCTGGCGGGCAGCCCAAGGGCGGGTGGAATTCAGGGCTGAGAAATGCCAGGTAACGCGCATGGGGAAATAGCACCCCCGCGGGACGTACAAGGGGATGGGTCTGAATTAGCTACAGCTACTCAGAGAGATATTGGAGTCACGGGGTAGCTCTCTGGAGACAGTGTTCAGGGCAGGCACACACGCCAGCCAGAGTTAGGCACCATTAGGAAAGGATTAGCCCCGCGTTTCTCAAACTGTGGGTCCCAACCCCCCGGGGGGGGGGGTCACGAGCAACTTAGAGGGGGGTCGCAGCTGGATTCGGTTTTTCTCTTGCAAATATTTGTGTGTCTCTGGCATCTCCACAGGCAATGCAGTGCCACTGATCACACGATTACCGATAGTCGGGCTCGGCGGCCCTCGCAAATGTGTTGCATGTCTCCGATGTCTCCACTGGCGATCTAAACGCCACTCCCGTGATCTCAGACTGTCGGGTCCAGCTTCTTCCACAAATATTCGTGTGTCTCCGCCGACGCGGCGTAGCGTTTACTAGAACAACCTCTTTAATAGTCCTTGGAGTGTCTGTGAAGTTCCAGTCTTTTATCAATTATTATAAATGTATAAAAACGGATCTGTTATTTTACATTTTTAGCCTTGCAAGATGGAAAGGTTTTTGTTGGATAGTAAGCGAAAATCTGATGGCAAATCTACCAATATTGTTGATAAAAACAGGCCTAATCAAGAAAGATTCGTTGATGAGGATAAAATAAATTTACTCTTCCATAAAAAATGACAGGGACGAGTAAAGCTGAGGCTCTTTTCAATAGAAGGGATAGCTTTATGAAGTCACATCTCTTATGGAGGTTGAACAGCCAATGATGGAGCACGCTCTACGTCAGGCTGTAATAGAGAACTTCACGCATTAATACGCCAAGAATCGCCTGGTGCTATTGGACACACTGTACGATTCATAGGCAAGCTCTCGCTTTGAAAGATTTGAGCCCGGCATTGGTAAATGTTCTACAAGCAACCATAAATGTTGTGAACTACATAAAACCAGGCCTGTAAAGGGAAGGATGTTTGCCAGGTTTTGCAAAAACTTCCTTGCTGTTTTACTGAGAGTTAAGAAGGCTGCCTCGGGGAAACGTTTTGACACGTGTTTTTGAACTAAGGAATGAACTTCACCAGTATTGAATTGAGGAAAGGCAGAGTAGAGCACCCATGTTTATCGACTGTGATATCAACATGAAGTTAGCATATTTAAGTGTTCAATAAGCTGAACACTCTTAACACTTCACTGCAAGGTGGTAATAATAATATTCTTGAACTCTGCGATAAATTGAAAGCATTTATTAAGATAGTTGAACTGTGGCAGAGCAAAATGGAAAATTCAAATGGAGACAGCTTTCCTACTTGAAAACAATGCATTGAAAGCAACACCACACAGTAGCGAAGATGTGGAATTTTGTGTTTTAAATCACCTTTCTTTAAAATTTCACTTTAAGAAATTTCTCAGATATGGATATTGAAAAATTGGATTGGATAAGGAACCCATTTGACGCTAAACTAATAGCTGGTACACTCACTGCTACTGAGGAGCAAATCAATGATCTCTCTTCTGCTTTCAAAATAAAATTCTCAACCATGTGTCTGTGAATTCTGGACCAGTGTGCAAAATGAGCACAAAGAATTAAGCGAGAAGGCTGTGAACAGACTGGTCCCGTTCGCAAAGCCAGGGTTTTCTGCAGTTGCTGCTATGAAAAGCAAAGATCGATCAAAAGTAAATCTGGAACGAGAAATGAGAGTGGCCATCTCCACTACGAATCAGAGAACCACAGGGCTGGAAGAGACCTCACAAGGTCTTCAAGTCCAGCCCCCTGCGCTAGGCAGGGCCAATCCCAGATTTCAAAAATGATGCAAGAACAAACAAGCTCGTCCTTCACATTAAACAAGACGATTCCAAATTTGATTTTTCGGTCTGTTTCCAATAACAATGTCCTTATCGGCGTATTTATTTCTTGTCCAATCCTAGCCCCAATAAAATGACTAGCTCTACTCGTGGAGCAGTGAGGGAGGGCTCACACGGGAGCAGAGAAGAAGATGGAGCGCATGCGGCATTTTCTATTTAAAGTCACCGTGTGACCAGTCGGGGGCGTGGCTTGCACTGAGCGTGCTCAGTTACACAACTGAAGCCGCTGTGTTCACTTCCCCCCACATCTGCAGCGGCGCCCTGCCCTGAGCGCAGGCGAAAGCTCCAGGCCTGGCTCCAGACTGGACGACGTCTGCGCGGGTGTCACTGGGCAGCTAGGCGGGGTTGGCCCCAGACAGGAACGGCTCAGCTGATGGGGGGAGATCGGTCTCCCCAGGGCCCCCCACTAGCGGCTCCCTGATCTCCAACTCTGCAGGAAGGAGACAAAGAGGGGTTGGGGGGAGCCCGGAGCCGCATCCGTCCGCAGGGACCAGGGCCTGACGTGGGGAGGGGCTGCCCCTGGCCCAGACCCTCCTCCAGACCCTCCCGCAGCTGGGGGGGGGGATGCCCCATAACCGCAGGGTCACTGCATCAAGGGAAAGAGGAGGGAGCCTCCAGGCTGGTTCATTTCACCCCGTCCCCTGGGAGCTCAGACTCCCCCACTCGGCACCCGGGGGGCCCGCTAGAGCGGCAGGGCCTGGGGGGCTCTGGGGGTTTGGCCGGGGGGAACCAGCACCCTGGGCTGGATCAGCACTTACCTTGCAAGCTGCTGTCATAGCCGCGGTCACTGCCTGTGGGAGGGAGAAGGGGGGTGAGCACCATGCAGGGAGCTGCCCCCCCAGCCGATCCCCCGACCCCACACCCGTGGGATCAGACCGGGCTGAGCAGGGCATCTGGGCCAGGCAGGGATTGTGGGAAGGGGTCAGAAAGGCAGCAGGGGCCAGAGCCGGGCAGAACCAAGTTTGGACAATAATCCCCACAATGCACCGGGACTGGAGGCCCTGTGGGGTGCTTGGGATCTCAGGGGATCTGGGTCTGTGACGAATGGGAGGAGCGTTACCCATTCCCAGACAGCCCCAGCCTCTGTGTTCACTCCATCGCCTGGGAAGGGCCAGACCCAGAGACAGCGGGGCCCTAGGATACGTAGGCAGGGAGGCCACAGAGCCCCCAGAAAGGGGGGGGGCAGATTTTGAAAAAGCAGGATCTGCATATGCCCCAGGACGGACGCAGGGAGGCGAGAAGCCAGGAAGGGGGCCTGGGGTTGCCAGCGATGTCCACGCCTGGGACGAGCGTAACCCTTGGAACCACAGAGACGTGAGTGGAGCAGGGGGTGTTTGGTTAGACGCGACTGGGCTATTTCCCCTGTAACGCCCACTTTAACTTTACAATCCCAGGGGAGCGATTCTCTGGGCAGGACTCCGCATGGCGGGGGGCTCCCCACAGAGGTCTCTGTCATTTCAGCCCATGCCCATGGCTGCAGCTCCACCCCCCCCCCCCATACTTACCATTGCTGGATCCTTTCTCGCTGCCTGTGGGGGGAGAAGGGGGGGTCAGTCTCTGAGCCCAGGGGGCCAGTGAGTTCCCAGGGTCAGAGGGATTCCAGACCCACCCACCCTTTCGCTCCCCCAGTCAGGGTGGGGCTATCACTGCTGGGGAGTCCTGACCCCAGGCTGAGCGGGGCTGGGAGCAGATGATGGGTTCTCACTGTGGGACATCAGGGACCGTCCCTCCCAGATCTGCCCAGGGGCCTGACCCAGGTGCTAGGAGAGGAGGGCCCCTGGTTACCTGCTCTGCTCACAGGTGACCCCCAGAGGAGTGTGGGGTGCATTGACAAGCCCTGCTCCCAGCCCCCCACGGAGACCCTCCCCTGCCTGGAACCCCTGCGGGGGGCTGTGGGGCTAAGAGCCCCGGCCATGAACCCCTTACCTGCCACAGAGGAGTTGGAGCCCTGGGTGCTGGCTGTGAGAGGGAGGAAAGAGGGGGGTTAGTGTCTCCTGAATCAGCGAGACAGGCATCTCCCGAGGGATTGGTCCTGCTCTCACCCCCTCCCCAGCTCACCCCTCCTGCTCCACCCAGAGCTGCCTGGGCAGAGCCAGACATTGGGGTGGGGGGGCCGGCCCAGCTCAGAGCAGAGGGGCTGCACCCCCAGAGGTGCCTGGCTGAGCCGGCGGGGACGGGGGCTGCTGAACAGACCTGGAGGGTCCTGGGCTGGGCCGCACCCCCCACCCCCGCCAGCTGCCCAGCTGGGCTCAGACTCACCCGGAACCGGAACCACCAGGTGGCCGCCGGCGGGTTCCCCTGCAGAGAGAAGGCAGATCCTGTGAGTGGGGCCAGAACCGGCTCCGACCCCCGTCCACGGCCCAGCCCGGACCCCTGGGCTCAGCGGGCGACTCCACCCCCCAGGCAAGCCGGGCGTTAAGGAGAGGACAGGGACCCGGTGCCACCAGCCCCCTCTCCGGCTCCGGCCCGGCAGCCCCCAGCTCTGGTGGGAATGGCCGGGGGTTTCAGGCTCCTGGTATCTGGGTCCCAGCCCAGCTGTGGGGAGGAGAGAGGCCGAGGTACCGGGGGAGGGGAGGGTCACACTCAGCCCCCTCCTCAGTTTGGGGGAGCTGAGGTACAATGGGCCCAGCTGCAGCCCTGCCCCCTCCACCCCCCGAGCCCTGCAGCCTGGGACCCTCCCACTCGCAAAGGGGAGCCCCAGACCTGGCCCTGGACCCAGCCCAAGGGGGGGCTCTGGGCAGGGTCTCCCCAGAGGTCTCAGTCACTGCAGCCCAGGGCTGGAGCCCCCCGACACTTACCCCTGCTGGATCCGTTCTCACTGACTGTGGGGAGAAAAAGGGGGGGGTCAGTATCTGAGCTGGGGGGGGGTCACTGAGCTCCTGCCATCACAGCCCAACGTGGAGGGGTTCCAGCCCCACCTGCCCCGTTAGCCGGCGAGGGCGGGTCTATCTGCTCTGGGAGTCGGGGACCCCTGCTGGTGGGGGGCCTGACCCCCCAGGCTGGGGCGGGGGGGACCCAGGTGTGGGACCTCAGGGAGCTGCCAGACCTCAGTGCAAGGAGAGAAGGGATTCTGGTACCCCCCCATGGGGAGTGTGGGGTGAACTGCCCCACTCCCCGCCCCCCAGAGATCCCACCTCTGCCTGAAACCCCTGCAGGGGCGAAGGGCCCCGGGAACCCCTCCATGAACCCCCCCCTTACCTTCCAGAGTGGACCTGGAGCCCTTGGCGCCAGCTGTGGGGGGAAAGGAGGGTTAGTGTCTCCCAGACTGGGGGGCCCTGCCTGCGATTCTGCCCCCCTCCCTTCACCCCACTCCCTCCTGCCCCAGCCCAGCCCAACAGGGAGCCACCCGGAGCTGCCCAGGCAGAGCCAGACTGGGGGGGACCCTGCCCAGCCAGAGGGGCTGCACCCCCAGAACACGAGTGCCCTGGGACGGCGACACAGGGGATTGTGGGTAATCGGCCGTGCCGGGGGGGGGGGGGGGGGGGGTTTAACGCCGGGATCCCGAGGTCCTGATCCCGGGGCCCAGGTGGGGCCACGAGCGAGCAGCCCGGCCGGGCTCACACTCAGGGAAGCTGGGGGTGTTAAGGCCCCGGCTCCTGCTGCCCTGGCTCTGGCTCCAGCATCCCCCAGCGGGGCCTCTGGCCCATCCCCCTCCCCCGGCAGGGGCTGGATGGCGGCTCCCCGGGGCCCCACGCTGACCGGTGGCTCCCCGGGGCCCTGCCCCCTTACCTGAGCGCCGTCTCCACCACAGAAACACCCCGAGTATCCCCACAAGCAGCACAGTCCCCGCGACAGCCCCAGCGATGGCCGCGGTCAGGACAGAGGAAGGTGGGGTCTCTGCAAGGGAGCAGGGAGTGAGAGACCCCCCCCACTGCATTAACCCCCCCAAACACCCCCACCAATGCCCAATGGCTCCGTGTTCCCAGCCCCCTTCCCCCTCCACTGCCCGGGAACCCGGCCTGGCCCCGAGCTCACACCCCGGCAAGCCAGGACTCCCCCCTCCAGCCCGGCCCCCTTCCCTCTGGTTCCCGCCCAGCTGACTAGCAGCGCACCCACAGCCACGTGTGTGTTTGTCCTGGGGGTGCACATTGCCACGTGCCACAGTGCGCAGGAATAAAATTTATTCTGCACATGGACAGATAAGATTAGTGGGAACACTGGTCACTGGTGGGGCTGGGGGACCTGCTGCCCTGTGACACCCCCCGATTTCATCCAGTTTCTACCCCCCACCCCCATCCTTACCCCACTTGACGTTCAGCGGCTCCTCCAGGCTCTTGTGCACCACCTGGCACCTGTAGAGGCTTCTCTCCTGGGGGTCGACCTGCACCGTGGCCCAGGCGTGGTAGGTCCCGTCCCCGCTGGGCACGACCCCCCCTCGCAACGTCTCCTGCTCTCGGCTCGCCCCGTTTCGCAGCCAGCCCACACCGATCTCCCGGGGGTAGAAGCCGTGGGCCCGGCAGGTGAGGGTGGAGGGGCCGCCGGGGGTGTCTTTGCTGGTGACCCGCACAGCCGGGCGCTCTGGGAGAACATAAGAGTGGCCAGGCGGGGTCAGACCCAAGATCCAGCCAGCCCAGTGTCCTGTCTGCCCAGAGGCCCCATTCCCAGCCTCTGACACACAGAGACCAGGGACCCCAGCCCTGCCCAGCCTGGCTACCAGTCATCAATGGACCCAACCTCCATGGATCTATCTAGATCTTTATTGAACCTTGGTCTTCCCAACATCCTTTGGCAAGGAGTTCCACAGGTTGATGGCTGCTTATTCATGTCATTGGGTGCCCCTTAGCTCTGTTATGGGAACAAGTAAATAACTTTTCCTTATTCGCTTTCCAGGGGCAGAGGCAATGGGCCCTGACTGGGGGGGGGGGGTCTCCCCACCCTGACAGCACAGAAGGGGGAGCCCCCAAAAGGCTCAGCTGATCCCTAGGGCTCCTGCACCGTACGCCAGCCCTGGGCGAATGGAGTCAGTGTCAGACGGGTGGGGAGGGGGTCCCGCCTCCCGGAGGAGGGGTTCCTGCCCCCTCACCTCTTCTCTGCAGCGTCTCCTTCCCATGGCCCAGGTACGTCCGCAGCCACTCGACACACTTGTGCTCCAGGTAGTCCCGCTGCTGCTGGCTCAGGTGCCGGTCGCTCTCCATCTTGCCCTTGGTGAGCTGGGCCTCGTTGCTGGGGGCCACCCAGTTGTGGGTGTGGGTGTCGTAGGAGAGGAAGTCCTGCCCGTCGTAGCCGTACCGCCGGAAGCCCCAGGAGCTGCCATCCGCTGGCAGCCAGCAGCCGTAGGCGTACTGGAAGGTGTGCTGGCCTGGAGCACGGGGAGCCACGTGAGACACGGCTCCGGCCACGGTGCCCGAGGTGGCTCCTTAGAGCAGGGCCCCTCACTGCCCCCCCACCCCAGACACCCGGGGCCAGTTGCTTGGGTGGCTGCTGAATGCGATTCCGGGCGAGGGTTGGGGGTATGGCGGGGCCGGGGTCGAGGTTAGCAGCACTATGAGGCGTGAGTGGAGGCGTGGGCAGAGTTAAGGGGAAGTGTGAAAGCCACAGGGAACGCCGAAGAAGCGGGAGCCCTGAGGGAAAGCAGGAAGCATCCTTGTGCCGGACGCATCGACAGGCGGAGACACGTAAGCGCAAGACCCGCGGGAGACAGGGATGGAACCGGACAAGCGCCATGCGGGGAACCGGGGAACCTCGCGCAGGGACGAAAGGCTGCAGCCTGGCCCTGCAGCGCCCACAGACCCACATGGGACTTTTCCAGTCTAAACATGGGGGCTGCCCTCGCTGCTTGGGGTCAGCCCTGCCTTGGCCTTTCGGCTCAGCCCACAGAGCCCGGCCCCTCACGCAGGGTCCATCCAACCGGCCACTGTATTGACTCGAGCCACCACCCACTGGGAACAATAGAAACATCGGTGTGTGAGTGTGTGTGTGTGTGTGTGAGTGTGTGTGTCTGTGTTTGCCTCTCTCTGTGCGTGTATCTGTCTGTGTCTGTATTTGTGTCTGTGTTTGCATATTGGTGTCTGCATGTCTCTCTGTGAATGTGTCTGTGAGCGTGTCTGTATTTGTCTGTGTGTATTTGTGTTTGTGTATCTGTGTCTGTGTGTTTGCCTCTCTCTGTGAGCATATCTGTCTGTGTCTCTGTTTGTATATTCGTGTCTGTGTCTCTCTCTGTGAATGTGTCTGTCTGTGAGCGTGTCTGTATTTGTGTCTGTGTGTATTTGTGTCTCTCTCTGTGAGTGTGTCTGTGTCTCTCTGAGGCTCTGTCTAGACTACAAGCCTTTTTCGATAAAGGGATGTAGATTAGGCACGTTGACATTGCAAATGAAGCCAGGATTTAAATATGTTGCGCTTCATTTGCATATTTGCGTTCTGGCGCTATTTGGAAATAACAGACGCTGTTAAGATGTGGTTATTTGGAAAGAAAACCCTTCTCTCGAAATAACCCGTATTCCTCAGACAATGAGGTTTACCAGTTATTTCGAGAGAAGGGTTTTCTTTTGAAATAACTGTGTCTACAGCGTCTGTTATTTCGAAATAGCGCCAGAACGCGAATACGCAAATGAAGTGCGGGATATTTCAATCCCGGCTTCATTTGCCATTTCAAATGTCTTCGTTTGCATCCCTCTCTCAAGAGGGTGCCAGTGTAGACAGACCCTTTGTGTGTCTGTCTGTATTGTGTTTGCACGTGTGTTTTGTGTCTGTGCGTGTCTCTGTGTGTGAATGCACGTGCTGTTTCCATGCTGCACTGCCCACACATGCGCCCCCCCCCCGAAGACCCCACGGCCCCTGGGAGCGCACGGCCCGGCCGGCCCCTCACCCCCGCTCTGGTTATAGCGCTCCATGGCGATGCGGACGTTGCCGTTGAAGGCCTCCTGCCAGCCCCGGGCGATCCAGGTCTGCCGGTCCCAGTACTCGGGGCCCTCGGCCTGCATCCAGGGGGCCCGGGGCCGGGCCTGCTTCCCCGCGCTGTCGAACTGGAAGAAGAGCTGGTCGTCCAGGTACCCGACCACGGTGAACTGGGGCAGCCCCGGGCCCGGCTCCGACACGGCCGTGTAGAAATAGCGCAGCGAGTGGGAGCCTGGGGGAGAGACCCCGTCAGCCAGTGGCCCCTCCCCCGCGGCCCCAAACCGGGGAGAGACCCCCCCCATCAGCCAGCGGCCCCTCCCCCCACAGCCCCAAACCGGGGAGAGACTCCCCCCATCAGCCAGCGGCCCCTCCCTCCACAGCCCCAAACCAGGGAGAGACCCCCCCCATCAGCCAGCGGCCCCTCCCCCCACAGCCCCAAACCAGGGAGAGACCCCCCCCCATCAGCCAGCGGCCCCTCCCCCCACAGCCCCAAACCAGGGAGAGACCCCCCCCATCAGCCAGCGGCCCCTCCCCCCACAGCCCCAAACCGGGGAGAGACCCCCCCATCAGCCAGCAGCCCCTCCCCCCACAGCCCCAAACCGGGGAGAGACCCCCCCCATCAGCCAGTGGCCCCTCCCACCACAGCAGAGGAGAGACCCCCCCCCATCAGCCAGCAGCCCCTCCCCCCACAGCCCCAAACTGGGGAGAGACCCCCCCCATCAGCCAGCGGCCCCTCCCACCACAGCAGAGGAGAGACCCCCCCCATCAGCCAGCAGCCCCTCCCCCCACAGCCCCAAACCAGGGAGAGACCCCCCCCATCAGCCAGCAGCCCCTCCCCCCACACCCCCACAGCAGGGGAGAGACCCCCCCATCAGCCAGCGGCCCCTCCCCCCACACTCCCAAAACAGGGGAGAGACCCCCCCCATCAGCCAGCAGCCCCTCACCATGCCCAGCCCCTCAGGAGAGCCGAGACCCCCCCACATGGTAAGAGGTTATGGGGCCGCAGTCACTATGGGGTCAGGGGCCCCAGTCCCCGCTGACCAGGGTCCCGCAGCACCTGGTGCGACAGGGCCCCCCAGACTGACTCCCCCCCAATATCCCTTAGCTGGGGGGCGCTCTCCCAATGGGGGCACAAAACCACACGGAGGGAGGAGGGCTCGGCGAGGTGTCGCCACGAAACCCAGCGTCCCACGGGGAGGGGGCAAAGGGAGCAGGAGGGGAAACTGAGGCACAGCCTGCCCATGGCTGCGGGGCAGGAAGCGGGGCAGGCGCTGACCCTGATCGGAGCGAAGCCCTGCTCCCCTTGCCCCATAGCCACTGGCAGGGCGCCCCCCTCTCTCCCTCCCTCCCCGGGACCCCCCGCCCCCGGCTGTTCAGGAGGGTTCTAGGGTCCGGCGCCCCCCGGGCCCGATTCTGGCTTCACTCCGGTTTTACTCCCGCTGCTCCCTGCGCGTCGCGTCACACCCCGGCCCCGCCCCCCCAGCACTCACCGGAGCAGCCCCCCGGGAGGGCGAAGCCCCCCAACAGGAACAGGAGGAGGGGGAGGGGCACAGCCCCGCCGGGCTCCACCGCTCTGCCCCCCATAGCGCCCGACAAGCGGCTCCCGGACTCGCCTCGCCCCGGGACTTTGCCCGGGCGCGGCCGGGTCCGGCCAGGAACCTCGGGGAGGGGGAGGGAGCGGCCGCCCCGCGCCAGGTCGGAGCCGGGCCCGCGGAACTGAAAGCGAAAGTGTCACCGCGGGAGGCCCCATCCCCCGCCCGCATCCGGGCCAGGGCTAGGAGGGGGAGGGGCCGGCAGCCGGGACTCCTGGGTCCCTCCCCGGCTGGAGCAGGGGGCTGCTGTTCCCGGGGGGGGCGGGGGGCACTTAATGTATTTTGGGACATGGGCAAGGCCGGCTCCCCTCTGCGCTGCTGGAAGGGGCGGGGCCTGAGGCAGAGGGGGCGGGGCGGGGCTAGGCTCCTCCCCCCGAATAGTCTGAACTGTAAACAAAGGGTTGGTGGCGCCTCCCCCCCCGGGGGGGGGCCATTTCAGCAGCATCCGGCTGCCCGAGCGGCAGCCTGGAAAAGGGGCCGGGTGCGGCCCGCGGGCCGGATCACTGTGCTAGGCGGGCCGCATCCGGCCCCCAGGCAGCATCTTGCCCAGCCCTGGGCTCATGGGCTAGAGAAGGGGCGAGGAACCGGCAGCCCGGGGACAGAATCCGGCCCCGGCTTGCCTGGATCTGGCCCCCGGGGCTCAGGGCTCCCCCACCCCTGCATTGGGGAGTGGCGCTCCAGTCCTGCCTCCTGGCCCCACACCCCACTCTGCTCCTGCTCCCTTCCCCTCCCACCAACTCCCCCCCCATTCCTGCACCTGCCCAGACCCCCCCAGCCTGCTCCCTGGCAGCCCCCTCCCACACACTGAACCCCTCAGTTTGGGCCTGCCCCAGAGCGTAGGGGGCCCATGAAATCTACTAGCCCTGACCCCCTTCCCTCCCCTAGTGTGCGAGAGAAAGGAGAAAAGAATCGTGGGATATTTTTTCTTTTGGCTTCTCATTTTTGTGCAGCCCCCGACCAATTTTTCTGTGGGTCAGCAGCCCCCGACCCAAAAGAGGTTCCCCGCCCCTGGAGCCAGGACTCCTGGGTTCCCTCCCCAGCTGGAGGAGGGGAGCAGGGGCTAATGGTCAGAGCAGGACTCCAGCTCCCTGGCCCCCATCATGCCCTGCTCCTGACCCCCTGAAGAAACGGGGCCCTGGCTGCATCCCCCCCCAGGGGGTGTCTCTACACAGACCTGGGGCTACGGATCCATCCCCGTGGGGCTGTGGCTGCTGCCTGTTCCCCCCCCCACCCCAGGCAGGGACACGAACCCCCTAGGATCCAGCAGGACACCCCCCGTTCCAGGGTAAGCCGTCCCTGGGCCCAGATGGTTACAGAGGACCCCCTAAGGGGTGGGAGGAAGGGCAGGCTGGAAGGGGGGGTCTAAAAGGAGGGGAGTGTCCCCCAGGGAGGGTTTCCAGCCCCTCCCCCTGGCTGCAGCTTCTCTTACCTGCCCCCCAGGTGTTTCCTGAGCCCCCTGCAGACCCTCACGGGGTGAGGTCCAGGAGGACAACTCTCCCCCCCCCAGCCTGCTGCCAGAGCCGTCCCAGGTCACCCAGCACTATTCATTCCCCATGGGTGCTCGGGAGCTGAGGTCAGGCCAGGGAGCAGCACTGAAAGGCTGTTGTTCCCATTGACCTGTGGAACTCAATGCCACATGATGTAGCTGACCACAAGAGCTTAGCACGACTGGAGGCTCCCATAGGCTTTTAAAAAGACTTGATCCCCTAGACACAGGCTGTGACGTAGCGGGGGGGCTGTCTGCTCTGTAACCCAGTGTCCCCCCCCCCCCGGCTGTGCTGTGTGATCCCCACTGACTCACCCACATGTGGATTGGCCCAGACACCCAGTCCCAGCCTGGACAGGTAACAAGACTCTTCCCAGGGGGAGACAAAGGGGGGGAGGTGGAGACAGACACCTGGCTGGGGGTCAGGGCCTGGGAGCTGGGGGAAGCATGAAGGAAGCAGACTAAGTCCAGGACAGGGGGGTTCAGGGGCCCATGGACCCCTCCCCCAGGAGAACCAGGCTGTCTGCCCTGGCTGCTATCTCAGCATCACGCCTGCGCTGCGCCGTATCTCTGAGAGCCAATAACATTTCCTGCTCTACTGGCCGACTGAGTCACGTCTGGCTGCGGACGGGGGTGCAGGGTCGGGGGTTCCCAGACGCGTGCTCACACCGGCCACTCTGCAGTTGTCCACTAGGGGGCAACCTACCCCTGGAGCAGCTGGCCCTGGCCTGGGCAGAGCCGGGATACCAGGGTAGATGGGCCTGTGGCTCTCCCAGGGTAACTGTCCCTCCTGCCCCCTTGCGCCCCTCTGAGCCAGGGAGCCCGGTCTGTGCCCTCGCAGTCCCTGGCCTCTCCCAGGCCCCCCTCCTCCGTGGGGTCCTGCACCGATTTCCCCAGGCACCGGAGTCCCAAGCCCGCCCCACTGCCCCAGTCAGCGAACAGCTGGGTTTTCTGCTTGTCAGGCCTGGAGAGTTAAATCCAGCTCCTAGCACCCAGCCTGGGTGGATTCACAGAACCCCGGGGGGGCAGAGCCCTCAGGAGCCAGCGGGTCCAGCCCCCGGCCCACGGCAGGACCCGCCCAACTCAACCATCCCAGCCAGGCCGGGCCTGAAACCCCTCTGGGGATGGAGACTCCGCCCCCTCCCTCGGGAACCCGGCCCAGCGCTTCCCCCCCGCCTCGGGAAATCGTGTTTCCGAATCTCCCACCTAGTGCAAGGATGAACGCGGAAACGCAGCTGCTCCTTTTACTGACGCTAGACCCAGTCTGGAACGGACAGAGCAACGCCGGGGTCCCCAGCCTTTCGGGGCTGCTGGGCGCCCGGGGTGGGGCAGCCCTGGTCACTAGGGGGCATTCTCCTGAGACCCCGACTGGGGGGGCTGGGGGGCTGCCACGCGAGGCCCCTCAATGCCGGAGAGGTGCAGGAACCTGTGTGTGTTTGGTAGGACGCGGCCGATCTCACAGGGGCCCCCCTGCTCAGGGTCCCGGTGACGGAGGGGCTCCCCCTCCCCCCAGGGGGCAGCTGTCCATGCTTCCAACGTCAGCGCAACTCCTCCATCACCCCCCCCCCCCAGTGCAGCACCTCGGTGCCTGGCTCCAAGACACGAACCCCCCAGCCCTGCCCCTCCGCCCTCCCGCTCTTGCTGCCCCCCCGGCAGGGATCAGAGACCCCCCCAGAACCCCCCCAGTCCTGCCCCCCCAGCAGGGATCAGAGACCCCCCCAGATCCCCCCAGTCCTGCCCCCCCAGCAGGGATCAGAGACCCCCCCCAGATCCCCCCAGTCCTGCCCCCCCAGCAGGGATCAGAGACACACACCCCAGAACCCCCCAGTCCTGCCCCCCCAGCAGGGATCAGAGACCCCCCCAGAACCCTCCCAGTCCTGCCCCCCCAGCAGGGATCAGAGACCCCCCCCAGATCCCCCCAGTCCTGCCCCCCCAGCAGGGATCAGAGACCCCCCCAGAACCCCCCAGTCCTGCCCCCCCCAGCAGGGATCAGAGACCCCCCCAGATCCCCCCAGTCCTGCCCCCCTGGCAGGGATTAGAGACCCCCCCAGAACCCCCCAGTCCTGCCCACCGGCAGAGATCAGAGACCCCCCCCCCAGAACCCCCCAGTCCTGCCCCCCCGGCAGGGATCAGAGACTCCCCCCAGATCCCCCCAGTCCTGCCCCCCCTGGCAGGGATCAGAGACCCCCCCCCAGTCCTGCCCCCCCCCGGCAGGGATCTCACACACACACACACACACCAGAGCCCCACGCCAGCCGCAGGCTGCTCTCCGTGTTTATTGGCCCGGCCAGTGCTCCGGGGAGGGGAAGAGGGGAATTCGGTGGCACGGTGGCAGGAGGGGCCCGGCTGGAGCCCCAACACCCTCCGCCACTCCCTGATGGAGCAGGCACGGAGCCTGCAGCCCCGCCCGCGGGCAAGGGGGCACCGGCCGTGGGAGAGGTGGGGAAAAGGGCGCGAATGGGGCCCCCTCTCCCGGCGCCTGGCCAAGCCCCGGGACACAACCCCGCAGGGCACAGCGCCCGCCGGCAGGACACAGGATGCGGCGCCAGGGAAAGGGGGGGGGAGGTTTGTTCTCTCCCCACAGCGAGGAGGAGCCGTCTGGGGGTGGCAGAGCCGGGGGAAGGAGAAGAGGAGGGGGAGGGGGCAGGGGAGCATGCCCCCAACTGGCTGGTCCTAGCGAGGTGGCAAGAGGCTCTCCTGCCCCACGGGGTGTCTCTGGGCGCCGGGGGGACCAGCCGGCCTAGCACGGTGCCGACGGGCTCTCCTGCCCCACGGGGTGTCTCTGGGCGCCGGGGGGACCAGCCGGCCTAGCACGGTGCCGACGGGCTCTCCTGCCCCACGAGGTGTCTCCGGGCGCCGGGGGGACCAGCCGGCCTAGCACGGAGCCGACAGGCTCTCCTGCCCTACGGGGTGTCTCCGGGCGCCGGGGGGACCAGCCGGCCTAGCACGGTGCCGACGGGCTCTCCTGCCCCACGGGGTGTCTCCGGGCGCCGGGGGGACCAGCCGGCCTAGCACGGTGCCGACGGGCTCTCCTGCCCCACGGGGTGTCTCTGGGCGCCGGGGGGACCAGCCGGCCTAGCACGGTGCCGACGGGCTCTCCTGCCCCACGAGGTGTCTCCGGGCGCCGGGGGGACCAGCCGGCCTAGCACGGTGCCGACGGGCTCTCCTGCCCCACGGGGTGTCTCCGGGCACCGGGGGACCAGCCGGCCTAGCACGGTGCCGACGGGCTCTCCTGCCCCACGGGGTGTCTCCGGGCGCCGGGGGGACCAGCCGGCCTAGCACGGTGCCGACGGGCTCTCCTGCCCCATGGGGTGTCTCCGGGCGCCGGGGGGACCAGCCGGCCCAGCACGGTGCCGACGGGCTCTCCTGCCCCACGGGGTGTCTCCGGGCGCTGAGGGGACCAGCCAGCCTAGCACGGTGCCGACGGGCTCTCCTGCCCCACGGGGTGTCTCCGGGCGCTGAGGGGACCAGCCAGCCTAGCACGGTGCCGACGGGCTCTCCTGCCCCACGAGGTGTCTCTGGCGGGCAGACAGGCCGGCGCCCGGCTCTCCGCTCTCCCGGCACTCGGGGCAGGGGCGGGCGCGCTGGCCGAAGGCTGTCCGGGCCGGGGGGCGGGGGTGCTGGCCGGCGTGCCGCAGCCGGTGGGCGAGCAGGCCGGAGCCCTGCCGGCCGGCGTGGGTGCGCCGGTGCCGGTGGAGGGTGGAGCTCTGGGCGAAGGCCCGGCCGCAGTCAGCGCAGGCGAAGGGCCGCTCGGCCGTGTGCACCCGCCGGTGGCTGACCAGGGTGGACTTGACGCCGAAGCGGCGGCCGCAGTCGGGGCAGGCGAAGGGGCGCTCGCCCGTGTGGACGCGCCGGTGCCGGTGCAGGTGGGAGCTGTGGCCGAAGCGGCGGCCGCAGTCGGGGCAGGGGTAGGGGCGCTCGCCCGTGTGCACCCGCCGGTGCGTGGCCAGGTGGGCGCTGCGACGGAAGCGTTTGCCGCACTCGGGGCAGCGGAAGGGGGTCTCGGGCGTGTGGGTGCGCTGGTGCCGCAGCAGGTTGGAGCTCTGGGCGAAGCGGCGGCCGCACTCGGCGCAGGCGAAGGGCTCCTCGCCCGTGTGGACGCGCCGGTGGGTGGTCAGGTCCGAGCGCTGGGCGAAGCCCTTGCCGCACTCCGGGCAGGGGTAGGGGCGCTCGCCCGTGTGCACCGCCTGGTGCCGCAGCAGGTGGGCGCTCTGCCCGAAGCCCTTGCCGCACACCGGGCAGGTGAAGAGTCGGTCGCCCGGGGGGCCTCTGGGGGGGGCCCCGGGCCCCGGGATGTCCGCCCTGCTCGGCGGGGGCTCGCTCGGTTCCTCCTCTGCCGCGTCCTCCCGCGGGGGGCGCTGGGACTGGGCCAGGAGCCTCCCCTCCGGTTCGGCTGCCTCCGGGCCTTCCTGCTCCGGATTCTCCTCCATCGCCGGCCCCTCGCCTGCAGGGGGAATCCGGACACTGGTTGGTCGCCGCTCCGAAAAGCAATCCCCCCTTGACCAGGAGCCCCTCAGCTGAGGTGCCGGGCTGGGGAGAGGGCCCCCAGCTGCCCCGCTGCCTTCCTGAGCCTGCAGGCGGGCAGCTGGGCCGGGCAGCGTTTCACCTGCGGCACCGGGGAACCTGGCAGGACTGGGGGCCGTTTCTGGGCTGCTGCGCGAAATGGGGCAGGTTCGCGTCCATTTCGCTGGGCTCCCCAGCTTGGGAGCTATTCCGCAGGGCGACGGACGGCTGGACGGACACGCGCCAGGCCCTAGGGACGATGCTGCCGGGAGTGGGTGGGGTAGGACTGAGGGACGTGGCCCCCAGCTGCTTCAACTGGCCCAGCCGTTCCGAAAGACTCTGTCTGAGCGGCACAGCAGGTCAGACCCATTATCCCCGGTGGGGAAACTGAGGCAGGGGGAGGGGAAAAGCCGCCTGGGGTCACCCAGCAGGCCAGGGACATTCCAGCTCTCCTGCCAGGGCCGGTGCTGTATCCACTAGGCCACGCTGCCTCCCAGGGCCTCTGCTGCCAACTTAGTAACGGCGCCGTCGAGGCAAGCAGCCCAGGCGGGAGAAAGCTGGTCCCCAGCGAGGGGGAGCGATTCCTCACCTGGGCGGGCGCCTCGCGGGGTCTCCCCGGGGCCCGGGACACGCGGCTCCGCCCCTGGCCCCATGCGGGAGAGTGTGGCCGGTCCGGGGCTCGGGAATCCTGCGCGGGCGGGGGAGGGGAACAGGGGGGTCAGGGCCTGCGAGGCGGCAGGACAGTCGGCCCCGATCTGCTCCGGGGGCCTGGCCTGGGACAGCGGGGCCCCAGGCTGGGTGGGCTTCCGGGGTAACCTGGGGGGTCAGCAGGGCCCCAGAATGGGTGGGCCTGTGGGTTGCCCTGGGGACAGGAAGGGAGAAGGGGGTCCCAGGCTGGGTGGGCCTGTGGGGCTGAGCCGGGAGCCAGGGGAGCCCCAGGCTGGGTGGACCCATGGGGTGACGAGGGGGGCAATAGGATACCATGGGGGCTTCCCCAGCCCCTGGGGTCGCACTGTCCCTGCTGCAGACCCACAGGGCGGAGTGGGGCGGGGGGGGTCTGGAAGAGGCCCCCCCGGAATGCTCAGATATCCCCCCCCCGCCGCCTCCAGCAGGGGGGGCAGAAACACCCCGGGGAGCTTGGGGGCGGCTCCTGACCCATGGCTGGATGGGGGGGGTCTGCCCCCCGCGTATCCCGCCTGTGCCTGCCCCCCCCGCACCTGCCGGCCCCGGCGCTGCGGCTCCCGGCGGCGCTGCCCGCTCCCCGGCTCCCCCCGCAGCCGCCCGGGCCGGGCGCGGCGCTGACCCAGGAAGGCAACCCCGGTATGGGGCGGGGGGAGCCCCGATCCCGCCCCCGGGCCCGCCCCCGATCCGCCTCCCCCCGCCCGGCCCGGACCCCGCCCCCCCGGCCCCGGATCCGCCTCCCCCCGCCCGGCCCGGACCCCGCCCCCCCGGCCCCGGATCCGCCTCCCCCCGCCCGGCCCGGACCCCGCCCCCCCCGGCCCCGGATCCGCCTCCCCCCGCCCGGCCCGGACCCCGCCCCCCCGGCCCCGGATCCGCCTCCCCCCGCCCGGCCCGGACCCCGCCCCCCCCGGCCCCGGATCCGCCTTCCCCCGCCCCCGGGGCGGACCCAGCAGGTTTCCACGGGGCGGCCCGTAACCCCCCACAAAGCGTTTCCCGCTCCCCCCCCATTTCCGCCCCCCCAGGACTCAGCGTGGCTGGGAGGAAACTCGAATCCGCTTTATTCCTCCCGATCCGGAGCAGCCCCCCCCCCCCCCCCGGATCCTGCATTTCAACCCCCCCCCCCACACACACACCCCTTCCAGCGAACCACGTGTCCCTTTCGCTCGCTGCAGCTCTGGGCAGGCAGCTCCCCCCCCCCCGGGGGGGAAACAGCCCGCCCTCTGCCACTGCCCCGCGGGCCGGCCTTGGTCACCTTAGTTAGCCTGCCTCGCTCTCCTCCCACGCCTGGGTGCCTGGACACAACTTGCCCGTTTTCTGGCCTAGGGAGACAGTCCCTCAAGATGCCAGCCCGCCCGCCTGGACGTGCCTGGACTGGGATCCCTCTAGCCAGGCAAGCAGGCAGAGTCCAGCCAGGGCCCCGGGGCCGGGGAATTCACACACACGAGTTCTTGCGTTACTCTCATGTACTGAGCAAGCGACACGACGCCAGCGCGTCAGGGGCCCGGGGAGACGCCCACGGAGCCGTCACCTCCCTTCCGCCCAGCACCCCGGCCCTCTGGCCCCCCCAGGCTACGGGGGATTCACCCCAGCACACATCCCCCCCACGCTGACCCTGACTGGCAGAGCGCCCACAGCCGGCAGCAGGCGTTTGTACCGGTGGTGCACAGCCACACGCGCCTCGGTGGACAGAACAAAATTTATTCCACACAAAAAAATCTGGAGAGGGAACATTGCCTGAGATCAGAAGAAATGTCTGTCGGGCCCCACTTCGTGGCAGGCTGGCATCCCCTGGCACCCAGCAGGGGCTGGTCCGGACTTCCCCTTCACTTCCCGCTGGCTGCTGGAGGCACCTGGCACGGTGAAGGGGATCCCGGGGGGTGGCAGGAATGCAGCGGTTCAGGGAGCACCGTGGGGCACCAGGATTCCCCAGGCGCTGGGCACATGGGTGCCGCCAGGTGCCAGCCCCCCCATGCGGTCTCCAGGGGCCCGGCTGCAGGGAGGTTCACTCCCCCGTGTGCACCCGCCGGTGGCGGAGGAGGTGGGCGCTGCGGGTGAAGCCCCTCCCACAGTCGGGGCAGGGGAAGGGCTTGCGGCCGGCGTGGGCCGCCCGGTGCCGGGCCAGGTTGGCCGGCTGGCTGAAGCGCTCCCCACACTCGGGGCAGGGGAAGGGCTTGCGGCCGGCGTGGGCTGCCCGGTGCCGGGCCAGGTTGGCCGGCTGGCTGAAGCGCTCCCCGCACTCGGGGCAGGGGAAGGGCTTGCGGCCGGCGTGGGCTGCCCGGTGCTGGGCCAGGTTGGCCGGCTGGCTGAAGCGCTCCCCACACTCGGGGCAGGGGAAGGGCTTGCGGCCGGCGTGGGCTGCCCGGTGCCGGGCCAGGTTGGCCGGCTGGCTGAAGCGCTCCCCGCACTCGGGGCAGGGGAAGGGCTTGCGGCCGGCGTGGGCTGCCCGGTGCCGGGCCAGGTTGGCCGGCTGGCTGAAGCGCTCCCCGCACTCGGGGCAGGGGAAGGGCTTGCGGCCGGCGTGGGCTGCCCGGTGCCGGGCCAGGTTGGCCGGCTGGCTGAAGCGCTCCCCACACTCGGGGCAGGGGAAGGGCTTGCGGCCGGCGTGGGCTGCCCGGTGCCGGGCCAGGTTGGCCGGCTGGCTGAAGCGCTCCCCGCACTCGGGGCAGGGGAAGGGCTTGCGGCCGGCGTGGGCTGCCCGGTGCCGGGCCAGGTTGGCCGGCTGGCTGAAGCGCTCCCCGCACTCGGGGCAGGGGAAGGGCTTGCGGCCGGCGTGGGCTGCCCGGTGCCGGGCCAGGTTGGCCGGCTGGCTGAAGCGCTCCCCGCACTCGGGGCAGGGGAAGGGCTTGCGGCCGGCGTGGGCTGCCCGGTGCCGGGCCAGGTTGGCCGGCTGGCTGAAGCGCTCCCCGCACTCGGGGCAGGGGAAGGGCTTGCGGCCGGCGTGGGCTGCCCGGTGCCGGGCCAGGTTGGCCGGCTGGCTGAAGCGCTCCCCGCACTCGGGGCAGGGGAAGGGCTTGCGGCCGGCGTGGGCTGCCCGGTGCCGGGCCAGGTTGGCCGGCTGGCTGAAGCGCTCCCCGCACTCGGGGCAGGGGAAGGGCTTGCGGCCGGCGTGGGCTGCCCGGTGCCGGGCCAGGTTGGCCGGCTGGCTGAAGCGCTCCCCGCACTCGGGGCAGGGGAAGGGCTTGCGGCCGGCGTGGGCTGCCCGGTGCCGGGCCAGGTTGGCCGGCTGGCTGAAGCGCTCCCCGCACTCGGGGCAGGGGAAGGGCTTGCGGCCGGCGTGGGCCGCCCGGTGCTGGGCCAGGTTGGCCGGCTGGCTGAAGCGCTCCCCGCACTCAGGGCAGGGGAAGGGCCGCTCCCCGGTGTGGACGCGCCGGTGCACGGCCAGGTGGGCGCTGGCCTGGAAGCCCATTCCGCAGGCCGGGCAGCGGAAGGGCCTCTCCTCCGTGTGCCGGGCCTGGTGGTGGATGAGGTTGGAGCTGTGGGCGAAGGCCTTGCCGCACTGGCCGCAGGCGTAGGGGCGCTCGCCGGTGTGCACCCGCCGGTGCTGGCTCAGGTCCCAGCCCAGGCCGAAGGCTTTCCCGCGCTCGGGGCAGCGGTGGGGCCTGTCCCCCCTGTGCACGGCCTGGTGGCGCAGGAGGTGGGTGCTCCGCCGGAAGCCCTGCCCGCACGCCTGGCACCGGAACGGCCTGGCCGCGGCGCACTCGCCCCCGGGGGATCCTCCTGGGTCCGTTTCCTCTGGCGCCGCCTTCGGGGGGGCTCCTCCGCGCCCCCGCTCGCCGGCCCGGCACCTGCGGGATTCCACACGGTAAAGCTGCCGGCTGCGGCCGGCCTGGCGGGGGCCTCTCTGTGCTTCCTGTTCTATCCCCAGAGGCCAAGGGGAACAATTCCCCCTGCTCCTTGTGACACCCTTTTAGATTCCTGAAAACTGCTCTCCCGTCCCCTCTCAGTCTGCTCCTTTCCAAACTGAACAAGCCCAGTTCCTTCAGCCTCCCTCCTAGCTCCTGTTCTCTAGACCTGTTGTCATTCCTGCTGCTCTTCTCTGGCCCGTCTCCAATTTCTCCACATCTGTCCTGCCATGCGGGGCCCAGAACTGGACCCGACCCTCCAGCTGAGGCCTGAGCAGCGCGGAGCAGAGCGGGAGAACGACCCCTCGTGTCCTGCCCCCCACACGCCTGTTCATGCCGCCCAGAGTCATGTTGGCTTTTTGTGCAGCAGCGTCGCCCTTGGGGGTCCTATGTAGCTTGTGGTCGGCTCTGACCCCCAGGCCCCTTTCCGCTGACCCTGCCCCCCCCTTGTGTGCGCGACACGGATCGGTCCCCCCCAAGTGCCGCACTTTGCCTTGGGCCGTATTAAACTCCATCCCACCGACCTCCGCCCCTTTCTCCCGTGTGCCCACCCCGGTCTGGAGAACGACCCACCCCCAAAGCGCCTGCAGCCCCAGTGAAGTCGCAGCAGCCGCCTTGGAAAGCAGCCAGGCAAAGCCAGTTCCTCACCTGCGCAGGCCTCCCCCGGCTGCCCTCTCCCCTCGGCGCTGCGGGGATCCGAGGCCCCCGGCTGCTCCCGTCCCTCCATGCGGGAATCCTGCCGGCGCGAAGGGAACGGGCAGATCACCGGTTAACGGCACAGCGGGTCCAAAGAACAGGCCCCCCTTAACGCCGCCGCTCCCCCGCCCTGTGGGGAGGGCTGGGGCTGGCTTGGGGCAGCCTGGCCAGGACCCCAGCCCGGCGCCCGACCCACAGGCCCCGCTGCCCTTCTCTGCAGGGGGTTCGGACACTGGGCAGGATCCCAGCCCCGGCCTCAGGGCCCGTAGCAGTACCGGGCGGAGCAGCTTCCTGTTGCCCTCGCTGGGGCAGGGCTCAGGGGTATTACCACTGGGGACTCCCCCGCAGAGAATTAATAATTGTGGGGGAGACACCGACACCCCCCCAGAGACTGGGGAGCCCCTGGGGCTGCACAGACCCCTAGCAAGGGGCACCCCCTGTTCAAACAGCTCCTTGACCGGATGGAGCGAGGGTCCTGATCCCCCAAGGGGGAAACTGAGGCCAAGAGAGATTAAGTGACTTGCATGGGGAGGCTGTGCTGGAAACCCAAGGGTTCTGCCTTGCCCTCCCCCCGCATTAACCACTAGCTCCCACTCCCCTCCCGGAGCTGGAGAGAGCCCAGGCGTCCTGGCTCGCTGTTGGCTTGCTCTAACCACTAGCCCCCACTCCCCTCCCAGAGCTGGGGAGAGCCCAGGCATCCTGGCTCGCTGCTGGCTTGCTCTAACCACTAGCCCCCACTCCCCTCCCAGAGCTGGGGAGAGCCCAGGAGTCCTGGCTAGCTGCTGGCTTGCTCTAACCACTAGCCCCCACTCCCCTCCTGGAGCTGGAGAGAGCCCAGGAGTCCTGGCTAGCTGCTGGCTTGCTCTAACCACTAGCTCCCGCTCCCGCTCCCCTCCCGGAAACGTCCTGGCCCCAGCCCCTCCATGCGGGTGCCCCCCCCAAGGAGCCCTCCAGCCCCCCCCCCACTCACTCTGCCGCTTTTCCCGAGGGGTCCCCCGCGCCCCAGCAGCCGTGCGAGGGAGGGGGCGGATCCCGCGCCGCGGGCCCGATCCGGGTCCGTCAGTCCGGCTGGGGCGGGGGAGGGGCCGCGTCCAGGCGCGGAGGCGGCGCTGAACCAGGAAGCCCGACCCCCGGGGCGGGGCGAGCTGCCCCCCCCAACTCCCCCGGCTCCCCGGGACAGCCCCTCTCAGCTGCCTGGTTGCCTGCTGCTGAGCAAGGAGCTGGGCTAGGAGCCCCTCGCGCCCCCCCAGCTGTGAAAGGGTGAACGGCCTGGAGGAAGTGGGTGTCTCCGTCCCTCCTCCTGCGGCCCGTGGCCCTTCCCAGGCTGCCCGTGGGCCGACCCGGGGCGGCTGGCGAAGGCAGGCAGGGCGCGGGAACGGGCCTCGCTGTCGGAGACATCCTGGAGACAGGCCTGGAGCCCCCGGGGGGCAGGTCCCTTCCAGGGTCCCCCTCGTGGCTCTGGGCCGGCTGCTCTGCGGAGCCCCTGGAGCCGGGGGGGTGCTCTGAGAACTCGCCCCAGAGAAGTCCTGGCCTTAGCCGGGTGGTGCCACGCCCCGCTGCCCACGGACAGGGGTTGTTTCCATCCGAGGGTGCAGACGCCGAGGCCCACCCAGGCTCAGCACCCCCTAAGCCCAGCAATGTCCATCCAAGCCTGGGCCTAAGGAGTTCCCGTGGCTGGGAGCGAGGCGTCGGGGAGAGTTTGTGAAGCGGATTTGGGGCCGGGGCAGGGGCAGAGGCAGGGCCGTCCTTCCCAGAAATGGTGCCTACTCAGCCTGACAACTTGCCCCCACACCTGTAGCAGCCCGGACGCACTGGTGAGGGGCCCTGGCAGGTCGGCTGGGGAGGCGTTTCCTGCCCCTTCTTGTGGGGGAGGGGATCACGGTTCCCAGACGTGTTGGTTTTCAGGTGGCCCCGTGAGCAGCCTCTCCCCTCCTGCCACAAAGGCACCCGGCTGCCGGGCCGAGAGCCATGGGGCAGGGGCTGGCACATGGGGTGTGTCCCCCTCTAGGGGGCGCAGGCTGGGGGGATCGGCTCAGTGGGGGGCGAATCCGACAGGGGCCCTCTCCCTGCTCGGGGATACTGGCGATCGGCTGAACGGCCCCGCGTGGCTGCCCTCGCCCCATCCACGCAGCTGCTGCACTGAGCGTGCCAGGCCTCAGCGTCCTGTTGTGGGAGGTGTGACGGCACGTTGGGGGTTCCCCGTCTCCTGCACCCCGAAATGGCACAAACAGACTGCACCAGCCAGTGGAATTGAGGGTGGTTTATTGCTCCTCCAGCACAGCGCAGCACAGATGTAATCTGGTCACAGGAACTGGGCTAGGATGCCTCAGGCCCCCTTGAGATGGGGGAGACTGGGCCCCTAAACTCCAGCTCCTCTCCCTAGGCTGTCTCATCCATGCCCTCCGACAGCCAGCAACCAACTCCCTCACTTCCAGCCCTGCCCCCCAGCCAAGGCAGCATTCCACCTTCCTTTGTTCCTCTCCATGGGGGGTGTCTGGCCACTGGTTTGCATAGTGACTCATCCTGTTTTGCTGGGTCGTGGTACCCACAGCAGCCAGTGGGGGTTCCCCCAGAGCCAGCAGCATAGAAACCAGCCAGGTACCCCCACTACGTCACAGTTCTCCCCCCTCCGAGAGCGAACTGAGCAGGGTCACTCCGCTCGTGACCTAGGGAAGTTCGGGTCCTCTGAGTGGGAACCCGCCCTGGGGACATGGGTGCTCCCCTTGACTCGGGCCGGCCGTGGCGAGGCCCCACATGAATTGGCTTCCCTCTGTCCACTCGCCGCCCCGCTCCAGGGCGACTGGCGCAGGCCTGTCCTCGGGGGTCACACCCACCCTTCCGCTGGCCTTGATCTCTGGCCAGGGTCTCTCGGGCCGGGGCCATGAGCCCAGCGAGCCTTCTCTGGACAGCCAGGGCGGCTTCCACCCCCGATGCTCCATCCAGGGAGGTCTTCCCCTCCCATAACTCTCTCAGCAAGCCCAGAGGGTCTATCTGGGGTAGAGACCCCCAAGCCGCTTTCCTCCTGTCTTGGGCCTTCCCGCCCCTCTGGCAGGAGTCACAGGACCGGCAGTACCGCTGCACGGCTGTAAAGATTCCCGGCCAATAGAAGTGCTGGAGCAGCCTCAGCCGGGTGCTCCGGATCCCCCGGTGGCCCCCAACGGGGACATCGTGGGCCAAATACAGCAGCTTGAGGCGATACTTTCGGGGGACGACCAGCTGCCGCTGGACCCCCCATGCCCTCGCCTTCCTGGGGGAGAGCCACTCACGGAACAGGAGCCCACGCTCCCGCAGGAATCTCTCCTGGCCACCTCTCCCCCGGGGCTGAGCTGCACGGAGGCCAGCCTGGTCCCTCAGCCTCTGCAAGGAGGGGTCTGCCTGCACCTCAGCCTGGAATTCAGCCGCTGGGGCAGGGATCGGGACCTGTCCCCCACCTCTGCCTAGGTCCGGAGTCCCAGCCTGGCTGGACCCCGTGTCCACTGGGATGGGACCCTGAGGACGCTGCCAGGAGTCCTTCCCTGGACCCACGTTGTCAGCCCCCCGCTGGCTCTGGCTCCGGGTAGTGACTAGAGCCCGCTGGGATTCATGGGGCCACTCCTCTAGGTCGTTCCCCATCAGCACCTCGGTGGGCAAGTGCGGGTGCACCCCCACTTCCTTGAGGCCTTCCTTCGCCCCCCATTTCAGATGCACCCTGGCTACAGGCACCTTAAACGGGGACCCGTCTATGCCCTTCAGGGTCAGCTGCGCGTGGGGTAGTATCCGCTCCTGGGCCACTATGTCAGATCGGGCCAGAGTCACCTCCGCCCCCGTGTCCCAGAAGCCCGTCACCTTCCTACCATCCACCTCCAGGGGTATGAGGCACTCGCTCCGCAGGGGCCGTCCTGCCCCCACCCGGTACACGGAGAAATCCGCCTCCTGAGAATCAGACCTCCCAGGGGAGGTGCACTGAGCATCCTTCCCCTCTCTCTGAGCTGAGGTTTGCCTGCCAGCCCCTGCCTCTGGGGCAGCCTGCCCTTCCTCCCGCCCCAGCCAGTTAACCCTGGACAGTCCCAGGTCCTGGGACCTGGTGCACTGAGCCCTCTTGTGGCCTTTTTGCCCACAGCGATGGCAAGTTAGGCTTTGGGCTGTCTCTGTCCAGGCCCTGGCTGGTTCTCTGGGGCGCAGACGACCTGTTCCTTGGTCTCGCCCCGTAGTTGACTCCCTCCGTCGCTCAGCCGAGATCCGGTCTCTGCGCGGTTCCCTTTCTCTCCGGGACTCCCGTTCACACCCAGACCGGCTCTCCGTGAACTCATCCGCCAGTCTCCCGGCCTCCTGGGGGTTCTCTGGTCTCCGGTCCTTGAGCCACAGCCTCAGTTTGGGTGGGCACGCTTCATAGAACTGCTCCATCATGACCAGCTTGAGCAGCTCCTCTGCGGTCTGGGCTCCAACTCCAGACACCCACTTGCGGCAGTATTGCGCCAGGCGGGAGGCCTGGTCCACATAGGTCTCCCGTGGCCCTTTCTGTACCCCCCGGAACTTCTTCCTGTACATCTCGGGGGTCAGCCCGAACTTGTGCAGCAGGGCCTCCTTGACTCGGTTGTAATCCCCTGGCTGTAGGTCCTCCAGCTGACTGAGCACTCCGGCCGCCTCCTGGCTCAGTGCGGGGATGAGCTCCTGCAGCCAGTCAGCTGGGGGAACCCGTTGCAGTCCACAGGCCCTCTCAAAGGCACTGAGGAACCCGTCTATGTCACCCACGTCCTTCAGTTGGGCCACCACGGGCCTCTCCAAGCATCTGGCAGTCCTGGGACCCTGGGGCCCATCCGCACTTGGCGCAGCCGGTGCCCCGCCGGTTCTCCGCTCTGCCATGGCCAGCTCATGCTGCCGCTGCCTCTCTCGATCTTGGCGATCCCTCTCTCGGTCCTCTACTTCCAATTCCTTGATCCGCAGCTGGATCTCCAGCCGCCGCAGCTCTGCTTGGCTGGCCCCTGCCCTAGATGGGCTGCAGCTTGCAGGCCTCCTGGGGGAAGCTGTCTCATCTCTCCTGTGGGTTCCAGCGCTCCTCCCCCTCTCTGAGCCTGACACACTCTCAGGGGGGGTCTGGCTGCTTCCCCTGGGGACAAGATCCTGGCCCTGTGGCTGGTCGTTCTCTTCTAGCTGAGCAATCAGCTGGGCCTTGGTTGCTTTCTGCACAGGCAAGCCCCTCTCTCTGCACAGCTCCACCAGCTCTGCCTTCAAGAGTCGGGCGTAGGCCATCTGCCCGCTGGGCCCCTCGGTGCAGACTCACCAGTCTAGTGCTGCAGCGCCCCACGATTCCCAGGAACCGCTTCGCTCTGTCTCCAGCACGCCTGGCTCCAGGGCTCTTGCTTCTACTGCGCCTTGTCGCTCGCCGCTGGAAGCTTCATCCACGGGGTGCCGTGGATCCCACTCCTGACACCAGTGTGACGGCACGTTGGGGGTTCCCCGTCTCCTGCACCCCGAAATGGCACAAACAGACTGCACCAGCCAGTGGAATTGAGGGTGGTTTATTGCTCCTCCAGCACAGCGCAGCACAGATGTAATCTGGTCACAGGAACTTGGCTAGGATGCCTCAGGCCCCCTTGAGATGGGGGAGACTGGGCCCCTAAACTCCAGCTCCTCTCCCTAGGCTCTCCTCCATGCCCTCCGACAGCCAGCAACCAACTCCCTCACTTCCAGCCCTGCCCCCCAGCCAAGGCAGCATTCCACCTTCCTTTGTTCCTCTCCATGGGGGGTGTCTGGCCACTGGTTTGCATAGTGACTCATCCTGTTTTGCTGGGTCGTGGTACCCACAGCAGCCAGTGGGGGTTCCCCCAGAGCCAGCAGCATAGAAACCAGCCAGGTACCCCCACTACGTCACAGGAGGGCAGGAGCCGTGGGGCGCTGGAAGGTCCACGGCCCCTCCCAGCCTCCAACCCGCCAGGGCTGCTGGGCACCAGCCTGCACCTGCCACAGGCAGGCCGGCCCCAATCTGGCTCCTGCTGGGGCAGCCCGACCTGGCTGGATTGGGGGTCCCGGGCGGGAGCCGGGCCGAGTGGAGCCTCCAGTCAGGCTCCCCGGGGGGGGGGGTCGCTCAGCAGGGTCTGCGGTGACCAGGTCTGGGTGGCCCTCCCCTGTGTGATGAGATGTGACAGGGCAGCTGGCGGGTGCGGCCGGCCCCCCGGCGTGGGGCGCCCCCGCGGGACGTAGCGCTCCTGGCTGCTTCTCTCTCGCCACCCCTCGGGGCCTGTGTCCCTGGGCAGGGAGCTGGGCACCCCCGTAGGGCCCCTGGGCAGCGATGTGGGGCAGGGGCAGGAGACGGTTAACTGGGGGGATGTGAGCATGAGGGGCTCCCTCGGGGGGCAGCACAGGATGGTGGGGCGAGGGACATGCACCCAGAGGGCACCCGCTGCTGGGCACAGCCCCTGGCAGAGCGTGAAGGGCAGAGTCTGCGGTTGTGAGGCGAAGGGCTCCAGAGGAAAGCGGGTGTGTGTGTGTGTGTGTGTGTGTGTGTTTTGTGTGTGCGCATTGTGTGTGTGTATTTGTGCGCGTTGTGTGTGTGTGCGTGTTTTGTGAGTGTGTCTGTGTGTGCGCGCATTGTGTGTATTTGTGCACATTGTGTGTCTGCGTGTTTTGTGCACGTTGTGTGTGTGTGTATTTGTGGGTTGTGTGTGTGTGTGTGTGCATTGTGTGTGTTGTGTGTGTGTGTATTTGTGGGTTGTGTGTGTGTGTATTTGTGTGTACTGTGTTTGTGTGTATTTGTGGGTTGTGTGTGTATTTGTGTGTTTGTGTGTGTGTGTGTGTGTGTGCACCTCTCCTAGGAAGACCCCGGGCGGGCGAGTGTGCAGGTGGTGGAGAAGCAGCCGCCTTCACCTTGCGATTTGCAGATGCGCGTTCTCCCACGCGGTCAGGAAAAGGGGAAGCCGCAGGCGGGCCAGGTGGGTCAGTCGCAGGCTGCAGCAGGAGGGTTCGTGGCCTCCTGCCGGTGCCTTTCTTCAGGAGCTTGGCGGCAAAAGGGGAAGCGCCTTTGTTCGGCGGCTAGGGAGGGGCCGGCTGACTCGCAGGCTCTTCGGCCAGGGGCTGCAGCGCCCGGGTTTTCCAGCAGTGCGGGAATAGATAGAACTTAGCAAGGGCAACATTTAGCAAGCCCCCCCCCCCCCCCGCCCCCTGCCAAAACGGGGACCCTGGATTTCACACTTGAGGGCTGCTCAAAGCCCACGCCTGGCGCCAGAGGCGGGTGTTCTTGAAAAAGGGGTGAAAGGGATTAACCCAGAGCTGACCACAAAGGGATCTCCCCAAGGGGCGCGTGGGATTCAGTGGGGTAGACGCAACACAGAGCACGTGGGAAAATATCATCCCAGCTCTCGAGGAAACGGCCGGGGTCTGACGTAGCTGTTCCCACTCGAGAAGAGACCCTGCGACCCTGGGAATAGCGCCCTGGACACATCCCCACGGGCAGTGACAGCCTCAAAGCTCCTGTAACCCCCTTCTCCCTCCCCGGTTACTCGGGACAGGTCACACCCACAGCTGGGCCTGGGCGCCGGATGCCTCCACCTGGCTGGCCCTGTGCACACTTCCTGGTGTGCCTTGGGAGCCTCCCGGAATACAGCTATTCCCGCAATGCTCCACATCTACCCCCAGGACAACTACTGCAAATTCGAAACAATAGACACCCCATTGATTGCATTGGAATGAACACGCCTGCCCCTGCAACAAGCATCCGATTGCACTGCCTGGCTCCCGGGAAGGGCCGCAGCGCGCCTGCCGTCCAGGGAGCAAGGTGAGGCTGAGGGTGGGACGCTGGCGGGAAACCACTGTGGGAGGAACGAAGGAGGCTCCACGGAACCGCATCTTTACAGGAAGCAGCATGAGGAGGTTCCCACGGAAACCCGTCTGGCCCAACGAAGGGCCACAAACTCCGACCTGCACGGCCAAACGGGCCACAGAGCACGTTGCTAACGGCTCAAACGGTGGCGGCTTTTTCCACCTCCCCCCTTTGTCTCTCCTGGGGGAAGAGCCTTGTTCCCTGCCCAGGCTGGGACTGGGTGTCTGGGCCATACACATACGGGTGAGTCAGTGGGAATCGCAGCCCAGCGCAGGGGACCCTGGGGTACAGAGCAGACAGCCCCCCACTACGTCACGTGGGGGAGTCAGTGGGAATCGCACAGCCCAGCGCAGGGGGACCCCGGGCACAGAGCAGACAGCCCCCCACTACGTCATGTGGGGGAGTCAGTGGGAATCGCAGCCCAGCGCAGGGGGAACCCCGGGCACAGAGCAGACAGCCCCCCACTACGTCATGTGGGGGAGTCAGTGGGAATCGCAGCCCAGCGCAGGGGGGCCCCGGGGCACAGAGCAGACAGCCCCCCACTACGTCACGTGGGGGAGTCAGTGGGAATCGCACAGCCCAGCGCAGGGGGGCCCCGGGCACAGAGCAGACAGCCCCCCACTACGTCACGTGGGGGAGTCAGTGGGAATCGCAGCCCAGCGCAGGAGGGCCCCGGGGCACAGAGCAGACAGCCCCCCACTACGTCACGTGGGGGAGTCAGTGGGAATCGCAGCCCAGCGCAGGGGACCCCGGGCACAGAGCAGACAGCCCCCCACTACGTCACATGGGGGAGTCAGTGGGAATCGCAGCCCAGCGCAGGGGGACCCCGGGCACAGAGCAGACAGCCCCCCACTACGTCACGTGGGGGAGTCAGTGGGAATCGCAGCCCAGCGCAGGGGGGCCCCGGGGACAGAGCAGACAGCCCCCCACTACGTCACATGGGGGAGTCAGTGGGAATCGCAGCCCAGCGCAGGGGACCCCGGGGACAGAGCAGACAGCCCCCCACTACGTCACGTGGGGGAGTCAGTGGGAATCGCAGCCCAGCGCAGGGGGCCCCGGGGACAGAGCAGACAGCCCCCCACTACGTCACGTGGGGGAGTCAGTGGGAATCGCAGCCCAGCGCAGGGGGGCCCTGGGGACAGAGCAGACAGCCCCCCACTACGTCACGTGGGGGAGTCAGTGGGAATCGCACAGCCCAGCGCAGGGGGGCCCCGGGCACAGAGCAGACAGCCCCCCACTACGTCACGTGGGGGAGTCAGTGGGAATCGCACAGCCCAGCGCAGGGTGACCCCGGGGACAGAGCAGACAGCCCCCCACTACGTCACGTGGGGGAGTCAGTGGGAATCGCACAGCCCAGCGCAGGGGGACCCCGGGCACAGAGCAGACAGCCCCCCACTACGTCACGTGGGGGAGTCAGTGGGAATCGCACAGCCCAGCGCAGGGGGCCCCGGGGACAGAGCACACAGCCCCCCACTACGTCACGTGGGGGAGTCAGTGGGAATCGCACAGCCCAGCGCAGGGGGGCCCTGGGCACAGAGCACACAGCCCCCCACTACGTCACGTGGGGGAGTCAGTGGGAATCGCACAGCCCAGCGCAGGGGGGCCCCGGGCACAGAGCAGACAGCCCCCCACTACGTCACGTGGGGGAGTCAGTGGGAATCGCAGCCCAGCGCAGGGGGACCCCGGGCACAGAGCAGACAGCCCCCCACTACGTCACGTGGGGGAGTCAGTGGGAATCGCACAGCCCAGCGCAGGGGGCCCCGGGGACAGAGCACACAGTCCCCCACTACGTCACGTGGGGGAGTCAGTGGGAATCGCACAGCCCAGCGCAGGGGGGCCCTGGGCACAGAGCAGACAGCCCCCCACTACGTCACGTGGGGGAGTCAGTGGGAATCGCACAGCCCAGCGCAGGGGGCCCCGGGGACAGAGCACACAGCCCCCCACTACGTCACGTGGGGGAGTCAGTGGGAATCGCACAGCCCAGCGCAGGGGGGCCCCGGGCACAGAGCAGACAGCCCCCCCTTACGTCACGTGGGGGAGTCAGTGGGAATCGCAGCCCAGCGCAGGGGGGCCCCGGGGACAGAGCAGACAGCCCCCCACTACGTCACGTGGGGGAGTCAGTGGGAATCGCACAGCCCAGCGCAGGGGGACCCCGGGGACAGAGCAGACAGCCCCCCACTACGTCACGTGGGGGAGTCAGTGGGAATCGCAGCCCAGCGCAGGGGGGCCCCGGGGACAGAGCAGACAGCCCCCCACTACGTCACGTGGGGGAGTCAGTGGGAATCGCACAGCCCAGCGCAGGGGGGCCCCGGGCACAGAGCAGACAGCCCCCCCTTACGTCACGTGGGGGAGTCAGTGGGAATCGCAGCCCAGCGCAGGGGGGCCCCGGGGACAGAGCAGACAGCCCCCCACTACGTCACGTGGGGGAGTCAGTGGGAATCGCACAGCCCAGCGCAGGGGGACCCCGGGGACAGAGCAGACAGCCCCCCCTTACGTCACGAACGGCTCCACCATTTGCCAAAACTGGATGCTTTTCCCTGCCCAAAGTTGCCTTGTACAGTAAACTTGCTCCCTGTTGTCAAGGTCCTCGGGGCGCGTCTCCACAGCTCCCTTAGTTCAAAACAAGGCAGGTTTGGCAACACAACAGCCCAGTGTAGACCGGACCCGGATACCAGCTTTGGAGTCGTTTCTTTACTGCTTCTCCTGGCTCCCAAGCGAATTAGTAACCGCTGTCCCCTCCCAGGGCTGTACGGTACGGCCCCCGCCATCACCAGGGCAGGTGTCCCACGGCCTTCCACTTCCAAATGTGCCGACATCCAGCGGGGCTGCAGGCTGGACGTTGATTACAACGTTCCCATTAACACTGATTTGTTTGTAACCAATGTTTCCACATCGTCCCCCCTTCTTAGTCATTGAACCTTGTGCTCTGCATGGTTTTCAAGTTCATTCTTTTCATTTCCACCCTTGTGTCCTGTGCGTCTTTGGCCTTTAACTCCATCCTTGCCACGGGATGAGACCGGCTTTCCTTGCCCTCTGCCTGTCAGACACTGGTTTCTGGAAGTGTAGTCACAGTGCGTATTAACCCTTTGCTGCCTAATGCAAACTAACACAATCCACAACAACACTAGCACTTACACAAACACCACAAGACAAATACACAAGCTTTGGCGCGACGGTAGAGCCAGGGTATTTTAGGTCCTTCTTCCGCTGGCACCAGCTTCTTCTGATTTTATGAAAGACACAAAGAACATTTTTCTACCCTCTTGTGTGTGTGTGGGGGGGGGTGACGGATTATTGTTTAAAAGACTCTTTTCATTTGCAAAGCTCCTTGCTGCTGGCTGTAATGAATCCCATATGCTTACCGGTGTTCTGTTCTGCAGGCAGGCCAGGTTCTGCCCTTTAAGGGCTTAGGGCGAATTATCCCACCGTTGTCATCAAATTCAGGAGGTGGGGTCCCTCAGTTTCCCTCTGACACAGCGGGCCAGGTGAGTACGTTTCTCTGCTGTGTTGTTCTATGTTTATTCACCGACAATAGCCAAGAAGCATTGTGACTGTGATTGTGTGTTTTAGCATGAGGTGTTTCCAGTCACCGTTTCAGCACGCTTCACGATTGGTCTTTTACAAACATCATTAGTACCGAGCTACTCGTGAACTTTCAGTGTATCCCGTGTTAAACAGCAAGCGCATCAAATGGTTCCAGGCCCTCCTGAAACCTGGGCAGAGCGTGACGTGAACTGTCCATCGGGTCTGGAGGAATGAAAAGGGCCGGGTGTCGTGCTCACAGGCAGACTCTCTATTGTATCTTTCCAGATTTCAGTGCTGGTTACACCCTGGAAAGGGAGACAGGCCTCTCGGGCGTCTGCCCCGCCCCAGCGCTGGTTACACCTGGAAAGGGAGACAGGCCCCTCGGGCATCTGCCCCGCCCCAGCGCTGGTTACACCTGGACAGGGAGACAGGCCTCTCGGGCATCTGCCCCGCCCCAGCACTGGTTACACCTGGACAGGGAGACAGGCCTCTCGGGCATCTGCCCCGTCCCAGCGCTGGTTACACCTGGAAAGGGAGACAGGCCCCTCGGGCATCTGCCCCGCCCCAGCACTGGTTACACCTGGAAAGAGAGACAGGCCCCTCGGGCATCTGCCCCGCCCCAGCGCTGGTTACACCTGGAAAGAGAGACAGGCCCCTCGGGCATCTGCCCCGCCCCAGCGCTGGTTACACCTGGAAAGAGAGACAGGCCCCTCGGGCATCTGCCCCGCCCCAGCGCTGGTTACACCTGGACAGGGAGACAGGCCCCTCGGGCATCTGCCCCGCCCCAGCGCTGGTTACACCTGGAAAGGGAGACAGGCCTCTCGGGCGTCTGCCCCGTCCCAGCGCTGGTTACACCTGGAAAGGGAGACAGGCCCCTCGGGCATCTGCCCCGCCCCAGCACTGGTTACACCTGGAAAGAGAGACAGGCCCCTCGGGCATCTGCCCCGCCCCAGCGCTGGTTACACCTGGAAAGAGAGACAGGCCCCTCGGGCATCTGCCCCGCCCCAGCGCTGGTTACACCTGGAAAGAGAGACAGGCCCCTCGGGCATCTGCCCCGCCCCAGCGCTGGTTACACCTGGACAGGGAGACAGGCCCCTCGGGCATCTGCCCCGCCCCAGCGCTGGTTACACCTGGAAAGGGAGACAGACCCCTCGGGCATCTGCCCCGCCCCAGCGCTGGTTACACCTGGAAAGAGAGACAGGCCCCTCGGGCATCTGCCCCGCCCCAGCGCTGGTTACACCTGGACAGGGAGACAGGCCCCTCGGGCATCTGCCCCGCCCCAGCGCTGGTTACACCTGGACAGGGAGACAGGCCCCTCGGGCATCTGCCCCGCCCCAGCGCTGGTTACACCTGGACAGGGAGACAGGCCCCTCGGGCATCTGCCCCGCCCCAGCGCTGGTTACACCTGGACAGGGAGACAGGCCCCTCGGGCATCTGCCCCGTCCCAGCGCTGGTTACACCTGGACAGGGAGACAGGCCTCTCGGGCATCTGCCCCGCCCCAGCGCTGGTTACACCTGGAAAGAGAGACAGGCCTCTCGGGCATCTGCCCCGCCCCAGCACTGGTTACACCTGGAAAGAGAGACAGGCCCCTCGGGCATCTGCCCCGCCCCAGCGCTGGTTACACCTGGAAAGGGAGACAGGCCCCTCGGGCATCTGCCCCGCCCCAGCGCTGGTTACACCTGGACAGGGAGACAGGCCCCTCGGGCATCTGCCCCGCCCCAGCACTGGTTACACCTGGAAAGAGAGACAGGCCCCTCGGGCATCTGCCCCGCCCCAGCGCTGGTTACACCTGGACAGGGAGACAGGCCTCTCGGGCATCTGCCCCGCCCCAGCGCTGGTTACACCTGGACAGGGAGACAGGCCTCTCGGGCATCTGCCCCGCCCCAGCGCTGGTTACACCTGGACAGGGAGACAGGCCCCTCGGGCATCTGCCCCGTCCCAGCGCTGGTTACACCTGGACAGGGAGACAGGCCTCTCGGGCATCTGCCCCGCCCCAGCGCTGGTTACACCTGGACAGGGAGACAGGCCCCTCGGGCATCTGCCCCGCCCCAGCACTGGTTACACCTGGAAAGAGAGACAGGCCCCTCGGGCATCTGCCCCGCCCCAGCGCTGGTTACACCTGGACAGGGAGACAGGCCTCTCGGGCATCTGCCCCGCCCCAGCGCTGGTTACACCTGGACAGGGAGACAGGCCTCTCGGGCATCTGCCCCGCCCCAGCGCTGGTTACACCTGGACAGGGAGACAGGCCCCTCGGGCATCTGCCCCGCCCCAGCGCTGGTTACACCTGGAAAGGGAGACAGGCCCCTCGGGCATCTGCCCCGCCCCAGAGCTGGTTACACCTGGACAGGGAGACAGGCCCCTCGGGCATCTGCCCCGCCCCAGAGCTGGTTACACCTGGACAGGGAGACAGGCCTCTCGGGCGTCTGCCCCGCCCCAGCGCTGGTTGGGGCCGTGGGCCTGGTTTGGGTGTCATGGCCCTGGTGTGCGTTGGCCTGCGGGGTGGGGCCGGTGACCAGCTCTGGGGAGGGCCAGTGGCCCCGGGATACGAGGATCTGCTGGGAACAGGAGGGAATGGCCCGGGGGGGGGGGAGGGGTGTCACTGGAATCTGGATTCTCCCCACTTTGCATTAATTATCCCTTCGGGCTCCCACCCGATTTCTAGAGCCAGGAGCTTCCTGCCCCCTCCCCGCCCGGGCCCAGCAAGTGGCGGCTAATCCCTGAGTCCGAGCGCTCGGATTGCAGCCCCGAGCTCTCCGCTCCAGCCCCGCACGGCTGGGAAACCCGGGCGCTGCGAGTCAGCCGGCCCCTGCCGAGCCGCGGAGCAAAGGCGCTTCCCCTTTGCTGCCAAGCTCCCGGAGAAAGGCACCCGCAGGAGGCCACGAACCCTCTTCCTGCAGCCTGCCACCGACCCGCCCGGCCCACGCGGCTTCCCCTTTTCCTGGCCGCGCAGCCGCCTGCGAGTCACAGGGCGGAGGGGCTGCTTCTCCACCACTGGCTCACGCGCCCGCCCGTGGTCTTCCCGGGAGAGACAAGCACACAAACACACAATGCACACAAATACACACAATGCACACACACAACACGCACACACACACAACATGCACAAATATACACAATGTGCACAAATATACACAATGCACACACATACAACGCACACAAACACACAACACGCACACACACACACAACGTGCACAAATACACACACACACAATGTGCACAAATATACACGTAATGCACACACAACACCCACGCACACAATGCGTGCACACACACACAACACATGCAGACACACACAACGCGCGCAGACACACACAATGCACACACACACAACGTGCACACATGCACACAATGCTCACACACACAATGCACACACACACACAACGTGCACACACAATGCTCACACACACACAATGCTCACACACACAACGTGCACACACAATGCTCACACACACAATGCACACACACACAACGTGCACACACAATGCACACATGCACGCAATGCTCACACACACACAATGCACACACACACACAACGTGCACACACAATGCTCACACACACACAATGCACACACACACAACGTGCACACACAATGCTCACACACACACAATGCTCACAGACACAACACACGCAGACACACAACGCCATGTCACATCTCATCACACAGGGGAGGGCCACCCAGACCTGCTCACCGCAGGCCCTGCCGAGCGACCCCCCTCCGGGGAGCCTGAGTGGATCGGGGGTCCGGGGCGGGCGCCAGCCAGGGGAGCAGAGGGAATCCCGGTGGAGCGGATGCAGCCTTGGATGCAGGCAGAGCGCCCGGTGCTCGCGGGTGGGGGGGTCCCGACCGCGGCTCCCCAGATCCGTTCAGGGCGACGGGCGGGCCCAGGGGGCGCCCCACAGCGGGCGGCGCAGGGACTGGCCTGTCGGGCGGGGGGCTCCTAATGCGGAGACCGGCTGGGCCTGGACTGAAACAGGCCGGCTAGGGCCCGGGCTGGGCGGGGGCCGGCCGGAGCAGAGGTTTCCCATTGGGCCGTGCTCTCTGCTCTCCGCCCCACAGGTCACTGTGGTGCGTGCTGTGGAAAGACCCCCCCCCCCCCCGCGTGCTCAGGGGAGGTCTGCCTGGCCCATCTTCCACGCAAATGGGGGGTCCCGACCCTGTCACCCTTGGCCGAGGGGCTGGGGGGATCTGCCCTGCCTCCTTGCTTGTGTATCCGCCCCCCGGTGCAAGCTGAGGCCGGAGGGGGCCCCTATGAGGCCTACGCGGGGTCCCGCAGGCCCTGGAGACCTGGGCCCCTCCCGACGGCACTTCCCAGGGGAGCGGACGAGGGAGCCGGAGCCGGGCAGGAAGCAGCAGGCGGCTCGAGGAGCCCAGCTTGGGAAGGGAGCTCCGAGGACCTGCGATATCGGGGGGGTCGCACACGGACCCCCAAGGCCGAGGCAGAGGGACCGGTACCGAGCGTGGCCCGTCCCGAGGGGGCGCCCGGCCCGCCGGCTGGAAAACGCTGCGGGGAGACTGCGCCTGGCGGGATTCGACTGGCGGTGTAGCCAGCTGTTGGCCTTGCTGCCTCCTGTGGCACCGCGCCGGGGTCCCCGACCCTGCACCCCGTCCCCAGCCGGCGTGACTCTCCCGGCCGGTCGAGGGGAAGGTGGATCGGCTCTCGGGGACACAGACACCGAGGGCAGCGCCTTAGTCCTCTGGGGGGAAGGGGCCACACCCCGTCCTTGATCTAAAACCTCAGTCCCCATAGCCCAGCCGAGACCGGCCCAAGCCCAGACCCAGCTCCCCTCCTGGCGACAGCCCCGCCATACGCTTTGTCCCTCTCTGGGAACAGAGTCTCTATCAATCTCATCAGGCTGGCTCCCCAGGGGTCCAGGCCTCCTACACACATGGAGCCAGTCATGCCTCACGCAGAGAGTGCTGCAGGGGGGAGGGAAACTGAGGCACGCGCGCACAGCGCACAATACAGCAAGGAGCGAATGTGACAACAGCCCCCCGCCACCTCACACCTCGCAACCCACTAAGCCTGGAGAAACAGGCTCACACAGTCCCAGCGCAGCGCAGCGGCTGGCCACGGGGCCGGGAGCCTGCAGGACACGGTAAGCGGGGCTGTCCGGCCCCTTTGGGAGCAGGGGCCCTGGGAGCGCTGGGATGGGCCAGAGGGGCAGGGGCAGGACACGTCCGTGGGGTGCTCGGGGGCTGGATCCTGCAGAGGCACCGTGGGGTGTGAGCCGGCTGAGAGCCCCCCTGGCTGCGGAGGGGGGTGCAGGGTCAGGGGCGCCCCAAACCCGTGTCAGGAGGCACCGTGGGGTGTGAGCCGGCTGAGAGCCCCCCTGGCTGCAGAGGGGGGTGCAGGGTCAGGGGCGCCCCAAACCCGTGTCAGGAGGCACCGTGGGGTGTGAGCCGGCTGAGAGCCCCCCTGGCTGCGGAGGGGGGTGCAGGGTCGGGGCGCCCCAACACCCGTGTCAGGAGGCACCGTGGGGTGTGAGCCGGCTGAGAGCCCCCCAGGCTGCGGAGGGGGGTGCAGGGTCAGGACGCCCCAACACCCGTGTCAGGAGGCACCGTGGGGTGTGAGCCGGCTGAGAGCCCCCCAGGCTGCAGAGGGGGGTGCAGGGTCGGGGCACCCCAACACCCGTGTCAGGAGGCACCGTGGGGTGTGAGCCGGCTGAGTCCCCCCTGGCTGCGGAGGGGGGTGCAGGGTCAGGGGCGCCCCAAACCCGTGTCAGGAGGCACCGTGGGGTGTGAGCCGGCTGAGAGCCCCCTGGCTGCAGAGGGGGGTGCAGGGTCGGGGCACCCCAACACCCGTGTCAGGAGGCACCGTGGGGTGTGAGCCGGCTGAGAGCCCCCTGGCTGCGGAGGGGGGTGCAGGGTCGGGGCGCCCCAACACCCGTGTCAGGAGGCACCGTGGGGTATGAGCCGGCTGAGAGCCCCCTGGCTGCGGAGGGGGGTGCAGGGTCGGGGCACCCCAACACCCGTGTCAGGAGGCACCGTGGGGTGTGAGCCGGCTGAGTCCCCCCTGGCTGCGGAGGGGGGTGCAGGGTCGGGGCGCCCCAACACCCGTGTCAGGAGGCACCGTGGGGTATGAGCCGGCTGAGAGCCCCCTGGCTGCGGAGGGGGGTGCAGGGTCGGGGCGCCCCAAACCCGTGTCAGGAGGCACCGTGGGGTGTGAGCCGGCTGGGGGGAACCGTCAGGGCACACGTGGGCCGCCGCAGGAACCGTGAGAAACCACAGTGTGCACAGGCTGGGCGAGCAGGTGCGCCCCCCCCCCCACGGGGCTCTAGCCACAGGGCCGGCCTGTTCCGGGGGGTTTGTGCGCCGCCGGCAAAGGGGGGCGAACCCGCGTCCCTCCCGCGCTGGCCTTGCACAGGCACCGTCCCGGCGCCGGGGGGCCGCATTCCCGCGAGCGAGGCGCAAGGTGGAGCTGGTCCCCACCGGAGGGGGAGGGGGAGGGGCAGGGGAACTTGCTGCCCACGGGGGGGGCGGGAGGGGGGGCTCGTGCGGCCGGGGATCCCCCTCCCGCCTGTCACCGCAGCTGGCTCCGCCCCGATTGGCCCGGGGCTGGCGGCGGGGGCACAGGGCTGCGCAGACAGACCCACAGAGAAGCTGCCCGGGAGGCAGGCGTGTGCCCGGGGCAGAACCGAGAGCATGGGGGTGACTCGGGGCCCCTCGTCCCGCTGCCCTGACGCCCGCCCCAGGGCGCTGCTCCCTCTGCTGCTCCTCCCCGGGCTGTGGGGGGGCCTGGCTGGTAAGTGGGGCCCCCACTGGGGTGATGCCGGAGGCAGGGGCACCCCACGCAGGGAGACCCCGGCTGGGGACGGAGGGGACGGGGCGGGCGTCGGGGCAGCAGGGAGCTCAGGGGTCTGAGATCTCCGTCCCCCCCCCCGCTTGGTCCTCCCCTTGCTTCCTGCCCCTCCCGCAGCTTCCCTGCCTCTCCCCAGGGCCTGTCACCTTCCGGCTGCTGCAGACCGATGACTTCCCCAACGCCAGCTGCTCCCACATGCAGGGGGTGGCCCTGCTGGCCGACCTGGAGACCCACTCCATGAACTGCAGCACCTGCCCCATCCGCTTCCTGCAGCCCTGGGCCCGGCAGGGCCTGACCCCCAAGCAGTGGCAGGAGCTGGAGCAGGTGATCCATCGCTACCTGTTCAACTTCGTCCGCCTGGTGAACAGACTCGCGCAGAAGCAGGGCCAGAGCTGTGAGTACGGAGCCGCTGGAGGGGTCCCCGGGGGCTGAGAACTGACACACTCACTTCAGCAACCGAGTGTGTCCTGACAGGGCAGATGGGGCCCGGACGGCCAGTCCCGGGTCTCAGGGGATTGGAGCCGGTGTCCCTTAGAGGGGAACCCCCGTGTCCCACGGGCCCCCAGAGGCAGTCGGGTCACGCTGGGCCTCCCTGCAGCCTGCGCTTCCTAGAGGGGAAAGGGCCCATGTGCCAGCCCCTGAGCCGAGGCCCCTGGTCCCTCCGCACCCAGACCTGGCCCTGCGAAAGGCAGGGGAGTGGGGTCTGCACCCCAGGAGCCCCGACTGCCCCACAGACGTTGCTCAGCGCCTGCCCATCCTGCCCGGCTGGGACCGCAGAGCTGCTTAAAGGGGAACTGGAACATGCCCCGAATTCCAGCCTGGGGCGCCCCCCATCCTGCTGCCATCTCCTGGCCCGAGGTTCTGCACCTGCCTCATGCCCCTCTGCCTGTGTCTGCCCCGTGACCTCCCCCCCAGACCCCTTTGTTACCCAGTGCTCCATCCACTGCGAGCTGCACCCCAACGGCAGCTCCCGGGGGTCCTACGACGTGGCGCTGAGCGGCCGGGACTTCCTGAGCCTGGACACGGGCAGCGGCACCTGGGTGGCTCGCTCGGCGGAGAAGCCGGCACTGGACGCCCAGGAGTACATGAGCCACGACAGGATCACGACCGTCACCCTGCTGTCCCTCCTGCGAGCGACCTGCGTCAACGAGATCAGGAGCTTCGTGCAGTACGGCAACGCGTCTCTGCACAGGCGAGGTGGGGCTGCCCGGAGCCACCGCGGGGGAGGGGGTGGGGCCCTCCGTACAGGGGTCTCTCGCCCAGCACAGAGGCAGCCACCCCAGGGGGCAGGTGTGGGGCTTTTCAGCCAGAGTCTTTCATCTGGGACAGAGATGCAGCCACTGCTGGGGTGGGGCGGGGCTGCTGGTGCAGGCATCCTGGCCCGGTGCCAAATGCAGCTGTAGCTGGGGTGGGGCGGGGCTGCTGGTGCAGACACCCTGGCCCGGTGCCAAATGCAGCTGTAGCTGGGGTGGGGCGGGGCTGCTGGTGCAGGCACCCTGGCCCGGTGCCAAAGGCAGCTGTAGCTGGGGTGGGGCGGGGCTGCTGGTGCAGGCACCCTGGCCCGGTGCCAAATGCAGCTGTAGCTGGGGTGGGGTGGGGTGGGGCGGGGCTGCTGGTGCAGGCACCCTGGCCCGGTGCCAAAGGCAGCTGTAGCTGGGGTGGGGCGGGGCTGCTGGTGCAGGCACCCTGGCCCGGTGCCAAATGCAGCTGTAGCTGGGGTGGGGTGGGGTGGGGCAGGGCTGCTGGTGCAGACACCCTGGCCCGGTGCCAAATGCAGCTGTAGCTGGGGTGCAGCACAGTAGCCACCTCCTAGCCACATTGCACAGCATTTTGAGACAGGAAGTCAAGGGGGGTCCCGGCACCACTGGCAAGATCAGGGGAGAATTGGGCCTGGCCAGGAGCAGGGCCAGCGCCTGACCCCCGGCATGGAGCAGGGCCGGGCTAGCGAGTCACTGCGGCTCCGGCTGACTGGTCCCCTCTCCCCTGCCCTGTCTCTCCCCTGTCCCAGAGCGGCCGGTCGCCGTAGTGTTTGTCCGGGAGCCTCCCCCAGCCGAGCCCCCCATGCCGTGGCTGCTGGTTTGCCGGGTCACCGGGTTCTACCCCCGGGCCGTCCGCGTGGCCTGGCTGCAGGACGGGGAGGAGGTGGAGCCGGGCTGGCGGCTGAACTCCAGCGGGATCCTGCCCAACGCCGACCTGACCTACCAGCTGCGCAGCTCCCTGGCCGTGGGGCCGGGCGACGGGCACAGCTACGCCTGCCGGGTGCAGCACAGCAGCCTGGGGGGCCGGAGCCTGCTGATCCCCTGGGGTAGGTGCACGTGCCAGGGGGCGGGGAGGGGGGACGGTCAGGTGGGGGAGCAGGAGGTCTGTGGGGAGGCTGGGGGACAAGGCTGGTCGGGTGGGGGAGCAGAAGAGCTGTGGGGAGCTGGGGGACAGGGCTGGTCAGGTGAGGGAGCAGGAGGGCTGCGGGGAGGCTGGGGGACAGGGCTGGTCGGGTGGGGGAGCAGGAGGGCTGTGGGGAGCTGGGGGACAGGGCTGGTAGGGTGGGGAGCAGGAGGGGCTGCGGGGAGGCTGGGGGACAGGGCTGGTCGGGTGGGGGAGCAGGAGGGCTGTGGGGAGGCTGGGGGACAGGGCTGGTCGGTTGGGGGAGCAGGAGGGCTGTGGGGAAGCTGGTGGACAGGGCTGGTCGGGTGGGGGAGCAGGAGGGCTGCGGGGAGGCTGGGGGACAGGGCTGGTCGGGTGGGGGAGCAGGAGGGCTGCGGGGAGGCTGGGGGACAGGGCTGGTCGGGTGGGGGAGCAGGAGGGCTGCGGGGAGGCTGGGGGACAGGGCTGGTCGGGTGGGGGAGCAGGAGGGCTGCGGGGAGGCTGGTGGACAGGGCTGGTCGGGTGGGGAGCAGGAGGGCTGTGGGGAGGCTGGGGGACAGGGCTGGTCGGGTGGGGGAGCAGGAGGGCTGCGGGGAGGCTGGGGGACAGGGCTGGTCAGGTGAGGGAGCAGGAGGGCTGTGGGGAGCTGGGGGACAGGGCTGGTCGGGTGGGGAGCAGGAGGGCTGTGGGGAGCTGGGGGACAGGGCTGGTCGGGTGGGGGAGCAGGAGGGCTGTGGGGAGCTGGGGGACAGGGCTGGTCGGGTGGGGGAGCAGGAGGGCTGCGGGGAGGCTGGGGGACAGGGCTGGTCGGGTGGGGGAGCAGGAGGGCTGCGGGGAGGCTGGTGGACAGGGCTGGTCGGGTGGGGAGCAGGAGGGCTGTGGGGAGGCTGGGGGACAGGGCTGGTCGGGTGGGGGAGCAGGAGGGCTGCGGGGAGGCTGGTGGACAGGGCTGGTCGGGTGGGGGAGCAGGAGGGCTGTGGGGAGGCTGGGGGACAGGGCTGGTCGGGTGGGGAGCAGGAGGGCTGCGGGGAGGCTGGGGGACAGGGCTGGTCGGGTGGGGGAGCAGGAGGGCTGCGGGGAGGCTGGGGGACAGGGCTGGTCGGGTGGGGGAGCAGGAGGGCTGCGGGGAGGCTGGGGGACAGGGCTGGTCGGGTGGGGGAGCAGGAGGGCTGTGGGGAGCTGGGGGACAGGGCTGGTCAGGTGGGGGAGCAGGAGGGCTGTGGGGAGGCTGGGGGACAGGGCTGGTCGGGTGGGGGAGCAGGAGGGCTGTGGGGAGCTGGGGGACAGGGCTGGTCAGGTGAGGGAGCAGGAGGGCTGTGGGGAGGCTGGGGGACAGGGCTGGTCGGGTGGGGGAGCAGGAGGGCTGTGGGGAGCTGGGGGACAGGGCTGGTCAGGTGAGGGAGCAGGAGGGCTGTGGGGAGCTGGGGGACAGGGGTGGTCGGATGGGGGAGCAGGAGGGCTGCGGGGAGGCTGGGGGACAGGGCTGGTCGGGTGAGGGAGCAGGAGGGCTGTGGGGAGGCTGGGGGACAGGGCTGGTCAGGTGAGGGAGCAGGAGGGCTGCGGGGAGGCTGGGGGACAGGGCTGGTCAGGTGAGGGAGCAGGAGGGCTGCGGGGAGGCTGGGGGACAGGGCTGGTCAGGTGAGGGAGCAGGAGGGCTGTGGGGAGGCTGGGGGACAGGGCTGGTCGGGTGGGGGAGCAGGAGGGCTGCGGGGAGGCTGGGGGACAGGGCTGGTCGGGTGGGGGAGCAGGAGGGCTGTGGGGAGGCTGGGGGACAGGGCTGGTCAGGTGAGGGAGCAGGAGGGCTGCGGGGAGGCTGGGGGACAGGGCTGGTCAGGTGAGGGAGCAGGAGGGCTGTGGGGAGGCTGGGGGACAGGGCTGGTCGGGTGGGGGAGCAGGAGGGCTGCGGGGAGGCTGGGGGACAGGGCTGGTCGGGTGAGGGAGCAGGAGGGCTGTGGGGAGGCTGGGGAGCCGGGCTGGTCGGGTGGGGGAGCAGGAGGGCTGCGGGGAGGCTGGGGGACAGGGCTGGTCGGGTGGGGGAGCAGGAGGGCTGTGGGGAGGCTGGGGGACAGGGCTGGTCGGGTGGGGGAGCAGGAGGGCTGCGGGGAGGCTGGGGGACAGGGCTGGTCGGGTGGGGGAGCAGGAGGGCTGTGGGGAGCTGGGGGACAGGGCTGGTAGGGTGGGGAGCAGGAGGGGCTGCGGGGAGGCTGGGGGACAGGGCTGGTCGGGTGGGGGAGCAGGAGGGCTGTGGGGAGGCTGGGGGACAGGGCTGGTCGGTTGGGGGAGCAGGAGGGCTGTGGGGAGCTGGGGGACAGGGCTGGTCGGTTGGGGGAGCAGGAGGGCTGTGGGGAGGCTGGGGGACAGGGCTGGTCGGGTGGGGAGCAGGAGGGCTGTGGGGAGGCTGGGGGACAGGGCTGGTCGGGTGGGGGAGCAGGAGGGCTGTGGGGAAGCTGGTGGACAGGGCTGGTCGGGTGGGGGAGCAGGAGGGCTGCGGGGAGGCTGGGGGACAGGGCTGGTCGGGTGGGGGAGCAGGAGGGCTGCGGGGAGGCTGGGGGACAGGGCTGGTCGGGTGGGGGAGCAGGAGGGCTGCGGGGAGGCTGGGGGACAGGGCTGGTCGGGTGGGGGAGCAGGAGGGCTGCGGGGAGGCTGGTGGACAGGGCTGGTCGGGTGGGGAGCAGGAGGGCTGTGGGAAGGCTGGGGGACAGGGCTGGTCGGGTGGGGGAGCAGGAGGGCTGCGGGGAGGCTGGGGGACAGGGCTGGTCAGGTGAGGGAGCAGGAGGGCTGTGGGGAGCTGGGGGACAGGGCTGGTCGGGTGGGGAGCAGGAGGGCTGTGGGGAGCTGGGGGACAGGGCTGGTTGGGTGGGGGAGCAGGAGGGCTGTGGGGAGCTGGGGGACAGGGCTGGTCGGGTGGGGGAGCAGGAGGGCTGCGGGGAGGCTGGGGGACAGGGCTGGTCGGGTGGGGGAGCAGGAGGGCTGCGGGGAGGCTGGTGGACAGGGCTGGTCGGGTGGGGAGCAGGAGGGCTGTGGGGAGCTGGGGGACAGGGCTGGTCAGGTGAGGGAGCAGGAGGGCTGTGGGGAGGCTGGGGGACAGGGCTGGTCGGGTGGGGGAGCAGGAGGGCTGCGGGGAGGCTGGTGGACAGGGCTGGTCGGGTGGGGGAGCAGGAGGGCTGTGGGGAGGCTGGGGGACAGGGCTGGTCGGGTGGGGGAGCAGGAGGGCTGCGGGGAGGCTGGGGGACAGGGCTGGTCGGGTGGGGGAGCAGGAGGGCTGCGGGGAGGCTGGGGGACAGGGCTGGTCGGGTGGGGGAGCAGGAGGGCTGCGGGGAGGCTGGGGGACAGGGCTGGTCGGGTGGGGGAGCAGGAGGGCTGTGGGGAGCTGGGGGACAGGGCTGGTCAGGTGGGGGAGCAGGAGGGCTGTGGGGAGGCTGGGGGACAGGGCTGGTCGGGTGGGGGAGCAGGAGGGCTGTGGGGAGCTGGGGGACAGGGCTGGTCAGGTGAGGGAGCAGGAGGGCTGTGGGGAGCTGGGGGACAGGGGTGGTCGGATGGGGGAGCAGGAGGGCTGCGGGGAGGCTGGGGGACAGGGCTGGTCGGGTGAGGGAGCAGGAGGGCTGTGGGGAGGCTGGGGGACAGGGCTGGTCAGGTGAGGGAGCAGGAGGGCTGCGGGGAGGCTGGGGGACAGGGCTGGTCAGGTGAGGGAGCAGGAGGGCTGCGGGGAGGCTGGGGGACAGGGCTGGTCGGGTGAGGGAGCAGGAGGGCTGTGGGGAGGCTGGGGAGCCGGGCTGGTCGGGTGGGGGAGCAGGAGGGCTGTGGGGAGCTGGGGGACAGGGCTGGTCGGGTGGGGGAGCAGGAGGGCTGCGGGGAGGCTGGGGGACAGGGCTGGTCGGGTGGGGGAGCAGGAGGGCTGTGGGGAGGCTGGGGGACAGGGCTGGTCGGGTGGGGGAGCAGGAGGGCTGCGGGGAGGCTGGGGGACAGGGCTGGTCGGGTGGGGGAGCAGGAGGGCTGTGGGGAGGCTGGGGGACAGGGCTGGTCAGGTGAGGGAGCAGGAGGGCTGCGGGGTGGCTGGGGGACAGGGCTGGTCGGGTGAGGGAGCAGGAGGGCTGCGGGGAGGCTGGGGGACAGGGCTGGTCGGGTGGGGGAGCAGGAGGGCTGCGGGGAGGCTGGGGGACAGGGCTGGTCGGGTGGGGGAGCAGGAGGGCTGCGGGGAGGCTGGGGGACAGGGCTGGTCGGGTGGGGGAGCAGGAGGGCTGCGGGGAGGCTGGGGGACAGGGCTGGTCGGGTGGGGGAGCAGGAGGGCTGCGGGGAGGCTGGGGGACAGGGCTGGTCGGGTGAGGGAGCAGGAGGGCTGCGGGGAGGCTGGGGGACAGGGCTGGTCGGGTGGGGGAGCAGGAGGGCTGCGGGGAGGCTGGGGGACAGGGCTGGTCGGGTGAGGGAGCAGGAGGGCTGCGGGGAGGCTGGGGGACAGGGCTGGTCGGGTGGGGGAGCAGGAGGGCTGCGGGGAGGCTGGGGGACAGGGCTGGTCGGGTGGGGGAGCAGGAGGGCTGCGGGGAGGCTGGGGGACAGGGCTGGTCGGGTGGGGGAGCAGGAGGGCTGCGGGGAGGCTGGGGGACAGGGCTGGTCGGGTGGGGGAGCAGGAGGGCTGTGGGGAGGCTGGGGGACAGGGCTGGTCAGGTGAGGGAGCAGGAGGGCTGCGGGGAGGCTGGGGGACAGGGCTGGTCGGGTGGGGGAGCAGGAGGGCTGTGGGGAGGCTGGTGGACAGGGCTGGTCGGGTGGGGGAGCAGGAGGGCTGCGGGGAGGCTGGGGGACAGGGCTGGTCGGGTGGGGGAGCAGGAGGGCTGCGGGGAGGCTGGGGGACAGGGCTGGTAGGGTGGGGAGCAGGAGGGCTGCGGGGAGGCTGGGGGACAGGGCTGGTCGGGTGGGGGAGCAGGAGGGCTGCGGGGAGGCTGGGGGACAGGGCTGGTAGGGTGGGGAGCAGGAGGGCTGCGGGGAGGCTGGGGGACAGGGCTGGTCGGGTGGGGGAGCAGGAGGGCTGCGGGGAGGCTGGGGGACAGGGCTGGTCAGGTGAGGGAGCAGGAGGGCTGCGGGGAGGCTGGGGGACAGGGCTGGTCAGGTGAGGGAGCAGGAGGGCTGTGGGGAGGATGGGGGACAGGGCTGGTCGGGTGGGGGAGCAGGAGGGCTGTGGGGAGGCTGGGGGACAGGGCTGGTCGGGTGAGGGAGCAGGAGGGCTGCGGGGAGGCTGGGGGACAGGGCTGGTCGGGTGAGGGAGCAGGAGGGCTGCGGGGAGGCTGGGGGACAGGGCTGGTCGGGTGGGGGAGCAGGAGGGCTGCGGGGAGGCTGGGGGACAGGGCTGGTCAGGTGAGGGAGCAGGAGGGCTGTGGGGAGGATGGGGGACAGGGCTGGTCGGGTGGGGGAGCAGGAGGGCTGTGGGGAGGCTGGGGGACAGGGCTGGTCGGGTGGGGGAGCAGGAGGGCTGCGGGGAGGCTGGGGGACAGGGCTGGTCGGGTGGGGGAGCAGGAGGGCTGTGGGGAGGCTGGGGGACATGGCTGGTCGGGTGGGGGAGCAGGAGGGCTGTGGGGAGGCTGGGGGACAGGGCTGGTCGGGTGGGGGAGCAGGAGGGCTGTGGGGAGGCTGGGGGACAGGGCTGGTCGGGTGGGGGAGCAGGAGGGCTGTGGGGAGGCTGGGGGACAGGGCTGGTCGGGTGGGGGAGCAGGAGGGCTGTGGGGAGGCTGGGGGACAGGGCTGGTCGGGTGGGGGAGCAGGAGGGGCTGTGGGGAGGCTGGGGGACAGGGCTGGTCGGGTGGGGGAGCAGGAGGGCTGCGGGGAGGCTGGGGGACAGGGCTGGTCGGGTGGGGGAGCAGGAGGGCTGCGGGGAGGCTGGGGGACAGGGCTGGTCGGGTGAGGGAGCAGGAGGGCTGCGGGGAGGCTGGGGGACAGGGCTGGTCGGGTGGGGGAGCAGGAGGGCTGTGGGGAGCTGGGGGACAGGGCTGGTCGGGTGGGGGAGCAGGAGGGCTGTGGGGAGGCTGGGGGACAGGGCTGGTCGGGTGGGGGAGCAGGAGGGCTGCGGGGAGGCTGGGGGACAGGGCTGGTCGGGTGGGGGAGCAGGAGGGCTGCGGGGAGGCTGGGGGACAGGGCTGGTCGGATGGGGGAGCAGGAGGGCTGTGGGGAGGCTGGGGGACAGGGCTGGTCGGGTGGGGGAGCAGGAGGGCTGCGGGGAGGCTGGGGGACAGGGCTGGTCAGGTGAGGGAGCAGGAGGGCTGCGGGGAGGCTGGGGGACAGGGCTGGTCGGGTGGGGGAGCAGGAGGGCTGTGGGGAGGCTGGGGGACAGGGCTGGTCGGGTGGGGGAGCAGGAGGGCTGTGGGGAGGCTGGGGGACAGGGCTGGTCGGGTGGGGGAGCAGGAGGGCTGTGGGGAGGCTGGGGGACAGGGCTGGTCGGGTGAGGGAGCAGGAGGGCTGCGGGGAGGCTGGGGGACAGGGCTGGTCGGGTGGGGGAGCAGGAGGGCTGTGGGGAGGCTGGGGGACAGGGCTGGTCGGGTGGGGGAGCAGGAGGGCTGTGGGGAGGCTGGGGGACAGGGCTGGTCGGGTGAGGGAGCAGGAGGGCTGCGGGGAGGCTGGGGGACAGGGCTGGTCGGGTGGGGGAGCAGGAGGCTGCGGGGAGGATGGGGAGCCGGGCTGGCCGAGGCAGAAGGCAGTGGGTTGGGATGGGAGGAGCAGAGCAGGCTGGGGGACAGGGCTGGTCGGGTGGGGGAGCAGGAGGGCTGTGGGGAGGCTGGGGGACAGGGCTGGTCGGGTGGGGGAGCAGGAGGGCTGTGGGGAGGATGGGGGACAGGGCTGGTCGGGTGGGGGAGCAGGAGGGCTGCGGGGAGGCTGGGGGACAGGGCTGGTCGGGTGGGGGAGCAGGAGGGCTGTGGGGAGCTGGGGGACAGGGCTGGTCGGGTGGGGGAGCAGGAGGGCTGTGGGGAGGCTGGGGGACAGGGCTGGTCGGGTGGGGGAGCAGGAGGGCTGTGGGGAGGATGGGGGACAGGGCTGGTCGGGTGGGGGAGCAGGAGGGCTGCGGGGAGGCTGGGGGACAGGGCTGGTCGGGTGGGGGAGCAGGAGGGCTGCGGGGAGCTGGGGGACAGGGCTGGTCGGGTGAGGGAGCAGGAGGGCTGCGGGGAGGCTGGGGGACAGGGCTGGTCGGGTGAGGGAGCAGGAGGGCTGCGGGGAGGCTGGGGGACAGGGCTGGTCGGGTGAGGGAGCAGGAGGGCTGTGGGGAGGCTGGGGAGCCGGGCTGGCCGAGGCAGAAGGCAGTGGGTTGGGATGGGAGGAGCAGAGCAGGCTGGGGGAGCTGGGCCCACACCCCATTCCCAGCACGACCCCCGTGTGTTACAGAGCACAGCAGGCACCGGGGCCCTGGCCTGGCCGTGGGCATCACCCTGGGGGCTCTGGCCGTGGCCGTGGCTGTGGCCGTGGTGCTGTGGCGGTGCAGACGCAGGTGAGTTTTCCCCCTCTGGGGCAGGGGTGGGGCCGTTACACCCCCTGACCCTCCCCTCTGCTCCCTTCTTCCAGGGGCTACCAGGATGTTGGAGCTGGGCAGTCCAGGGCCTGAGGGCTGACCCAGGCCAGGCGTGGGGACCGGCCCCTCTCCCAGGACACGGAGCCCGGGGCTGGCTCGGGGCTGGCTCCAGGGCGGAGGACCCATGCTCTGAGGGTGGATTGTGCAGCACAGAGCACCAGGGCCGTGGGCATGACCGGGGTCTCGCAGCCGCCAGCATCGCCCTGGCTGCGGGGGGGAAGTGGGTGAGCGCCGGGTGGGGCTGGGAGCCAGGGCTCCTGGGTTCTGTCTGGGAGCGGGGGGTCGAGTGGGGCGGGGCAGGTGTGACGGCGCGTTGGGGGTTCCCCGTCTCCTGCACCCCGAAATGGCACAAACAGACTGTACCAGCCAGTGGAATTGAGGGTGGTTTATTGCTCCTCCAGCACAGCGCAGCACAGATGTAATCTGGTCACAGAGCTGGGCTAGGATGCCTCAGGCCCCCTTGAGATGCGGGAGACTGGGCCCCTAAAACTCCAGCTCCTCTCCCTAGGCTGTCTCATCCATCCTCACAGACAGCCACCAACCCACTAACTAAATTCCCTTGCCGCCCTGCCCCCCCAGTCAGGGCAGCATCCACCTTCCTTTGTTCCTCTCCATGGGGGGTGTCTGGCCCCTGGCTCAACAAGTTTGGCCTTACCTCTGCCTAGCGAGGTTTTCCCTGCTGGGTCTTGCTCCAGACAGCAGGGGTCACCACAGCCCAGCAAGTACCCCCACTACGTCACAGTTCTCCCCCCTCCGAGAGCGAACTGAGCAGGGTCACTCCGCTCGTGACCTAGGGAAGTTCGGGTCCTCTGCGTGGGAACCCGCCCTGGGGACATGGGTGCTCCCCTTGACTCGGGCCGGCCGTGGTGAGGCCCCACATGAGCTGGCTTCCCTCTGTCCACTCGCCGCCCCGCTCCAGGGCGACTGGCGCAGGCCTGTCCTCGGGGGTCACACCCACCCTTCCGCTGGCCTTGATCTCTGGCCGGGGTCTCTCGGGCCGGGGCCATGAGCCCAGTGAGCCTTCTCTGGACAGCCAGGGCGGCTTCCACCCCCGATGCTCCATCCAGGGAGGTCTTCCCCTCCCATAGCTCTCTCAGCAAGCCCAGAGGGTCTATCTGGGGTAGAGACCCCCAAGCCGCTTTCCTCCTGTCTTGGGCCTTCCCGCCCCTCTGGCAGGAGTCACAGGACCGGCAGTACCGCTGCACGGCTGTAAAGATTCCCGGCCAATAGAAGTGCTGGAGCAGCTTCAGCCGGGTGCTCCGGATCCCCCGGTGGCCCCCAACGGGGACGTCGTGGGCCAAATACAGCAGCTTGAGGCGATACTTTCGGGGGACGACCAGCTGCCGCTGGACCCTCCATGCCCTCGCCTTCCTGGGGGGGAGCCACTCACGGAACAGGAGCCCACGCTCCCGCAGGAATCTCTCCTGGCCACCTCTCCCCCGGGGCTGAGCTGCACGGAGGCCAGCCTGGTCCCTCAGCCTCTGCAAGGAGGGGTCTGCCTGCACCTCAGCCTGGAATTCAGCTGCTGAGGCAGGGATCGGGACCTGTCCCCCACCTCTGCCTAGGTCCGGAGTCCCAGCCTGGCTGGACCCCGTGTCCACTGGGATGGGACCCTGAGGACGCTGCCAGGAGTCCTTCCCTGGACCCACGTTGTCAGCCCCCCGCTGGCTCTGGCTCCGGGTAGTGACTAGAGCCCGCTGGGATTCATGGGGCCACTCCTCTAGGTCATTCCCCATCAGCACCTCGGTGGGCAAGTGCGGGTGCACCCCCACTTCCTTGAGGCCTTCCTTCGCCCCCCATTTCAGATGCACCCTGGCTACAGGCACCTTAAACGGGGACCCGTCTATGCCCTTCAGGGTCAGCTGCGCGTGGGGTAGTATCCGCTCTGGGGCCACTATGTCGGATCAGGCCAGAGTCACCTCCGCCCCCGTGTCCCAGAAGCCCGTCACCTTCCTACCATCCACCTCCAGGGGTATGAGGCACTCGCTCCGCAGGGGCCGTCCTGCCCCCACCCGGTACACGGAGAAATCCGCCTCCTGAGAATCAGACCTCCCAGGGGAGGTGCACTGAGCATCCTTCCCCTCTCTCTGAGCTGAGGTTTGCCTGCCAGCCCCTGCCTCTGGGGCAGCCTGCCCTTCCTCCCGCCCCAGCCAGTTAACCCTGGAAAGTCCCCGGTCCCGGGACCTGGTGCACTGAGCCCACAGCGATGGCAAGTTAGGCTTTGGGCTGTCTCTGTCCAGGGCCTGGCTGGTTCTCTGGGGTATCGATGACTGGTCCTGGTCCCTGGGGCTCGCCTCGGAGGTGTCTCTCTCCGTTGCTCAGCCAAGATCCGGTCTCTGCGCGGTTCCCTCTCTCTCCGGGACTCCCGTTCACACCCGGACCGGCTCTCCGTGAACTCATCCGCCAGCCTCCCGGCCTCCTGGGGGTTCTCTGGTCTCCGGTCCTTGAGCCACAGCCTCAGTTTGGGTGGGCACGCTTCATAGAACTGCTCCATCATGACCAGCTTGAGCAGCTCCTCTGCGGTCTGGGCTCCGACTCCAGACACCCACTTGCGGCAGTATTGCACCAGGCGGGAGGCCAGGTCCACATAGGTCTCCCGTGGCCCTTTCTGTACCCCCCGGAACTTCTTCCTGTACATCTCGGGGGTCAGCCCGAACTTGTGCAGCAGGGCCTCCTTGACTCGGTTGTAATCCCCTGGCTGTAGGTCCTCCAGCTGACTGAGCACTCCGGCCGCCTCCTGGCTCAGTGCGGGGATGAGCTCCTGCAGCCAGTCAGCTGGGGGAACCCGTTGCAGTCCACAGGCCCTCTCAAAGGCACTGAGGAACCCGTCTATGTCACCCATGTCCTTCAATTGGGCCACCATGAGCCTCTCCAAGCGTCTGGCAGTCCTGGGACCTTGGGGTCCATCCGCACTTGGCGCAGCCGGTGCCCCGCCGGTTCTCCGCTCTGCCATGGCCAGCTCATGCTGCCGCTGCCTCTCTCGATCTTGGCGCTCCCTCTCTCGGTCCTGGCGCTCCCTCTCTCGGTCCTGGCGCTCCCTCTCTCGGTCCTCTACTTCCAATTCCTTCATCCGCAGCTGGATCTCCAGCCGCCGCAGCTCCGCTGGGCTGGCCCCTGCCCTAGATGGGCTACGGCTTGCAGGCCTCCCGGGAGACGCTGTCTCATCTCTCCAGTGGGTTCCAGCGCTCCTCCCCCTCTCTGAGCCTGACACACTCTCAGGAGGGGTCTGGCTGCTTCCCCTGGGGACAAGATCCTGGCCCTGTGGCTGGTCATTCTCTTCCAGCTGGGCAATCAGCTGGGCCTTGGTTGCTTTCCGCACAGGCAAGCCCCTCTCTCTGCACAGCCCCACCAGCTCTGCCTTCAAGAGTCGGGCGTAGGCCATCTGCCCGCTGGGCCCCTCGGTGCAGACTCACCAGTCTAGTGCTGCAGCGCCCCACGATTCCCAGGAACCGCTTCGCTCTGTCTCCAGCACGCCTGGCTCCAGGGCTCTTGCTTCTACTGCGCCTTGTCGCTTGCCGCTGGGAGCTTCATCCACGGGGTGCAGTGGATCCCACTTCTGACACCAGTGTGACGGCGCGTTGGGGGTTCCCCGTCTCCTGCACCCCGAAATGGCACAAACAGACTGTACCAGCCAGTGGAATTGAGGGTGGTTTATTGCTCCTCCAGCACAGCGCAGCACAGATGTAATCTGGTTACAGGAACTGGGCTAGGATGCCTCAGGCCCCCTTGAGATGGGGGAGACTGGGCCCCTAAAACTCCAGCTCCTCTCCCTAGGCTGTCTCATCCATCCTCACAGACAGCCACCAACCCACTAACTAAATTCCCTTGCCGCCCTGCCCCCCCAGCCAGGGCAGCATCCACCTTCCTTTGTTCCTCTCCATGGGGGGTGTCTGGCCCCTGGCTCAACAAGTTTGGCATTACCTCTGCCTAGCGAGGTTTTCCCTGCTGGGTCTTGCTCCAGACAGCAGGGGTCACCACAGCCCAGCAAGTACCCCCACTACGTCACAGCAGGGGCTGCACCCCCAGCCTGCTGCCAGGCAGAGCAGCGTCCGTGAGCCACGCTGAAGAGACGGACAGACGCCGGCCGGACGCTGCTCCCCTGAGCTGTGTGTAAACACCGGCACCCAGAACTGCGCAGCTCCAACTGCAGCAGCATGTGGGGCTGGGAACGGGACGGGGGTGGGGGGGCGCTTTATACTCCTGGGGGTGCCCGCCCCAATCTGATGTTCAGAGGCCGGGTGATGATTGGGAATTTTGTGTAGCGTTTTCTATAGATACAGGCATGTGCCTCAGTTTCCCCGTGTATGGTTTGGAGGCCCAAGGACCCAGGGTGGGGCAGACCAGGACAAAGGCACCGAGCAGCAGCCAATGGGACCCCACGGCCTGGCTGGGGCTGGGAGACCCCCAAGGGGGCTGTGCTGTGACCCACGTCTCTGGGCTGACCTGTGGGCTGCCAATGCCCCTGCTACCCCCTGCTCTGACACGGCTGGTCCCTGCAGGACTGACCCGGACACGTGCCCTAGGGTGGGGGGAACACGTCTCTCGGGGGCAGGGCTTGAGCAACCACCCTGGGGACACTCCAGCGCTGCCCAGCGGATGAGCACAGCACTCCCAGCCGGCAGCAGCTGCTATGGGTGGTGCACAGGCACCCGGGCCTCGGTGCACAGAATTTATTCTGCACATGGGTGGCAAAACAGGAGGGCCCGTTGCTCCGAAGCGACTCACTGCAGGAGGCTTGGGACTGAGGCCGGCACTACCGGCTCCAAGCTGTGGCCACAGGAGCAGTGGAGCCATGGGGCTCACCCTGCAGGGAGAGTGGGGCAGGGGGAGGTCTTACCCTGCAAACGGGCTGGGCCAGGGCCCGACCTGGGGAGCCGTGACGTGGGGGGCAGACAGGAGAGAACCCAGGAGCTTGGGGCTGAGCCTGGATCCTGGCTGGGGGTCACTTCCTGGCTGTGGGGGCTCCCTGCTCGGCTGGGCCCGGCCCTGCCCCACGGGGCCGGGCCTGAATGCAGCAGAGGGGAGGGGGGAGATGCGGGTGTGACGGCGCGTTGGGGTCCCCCGTCTCCTGCACCCCGAAATGGTACGAACAGACTCCACCAGTCGGTGGTGGTTTATTGAGGGTGGTTTATTGCTCCTCCAGCACAGCACAGCACAGATGTGATCTGGTTCCAGGAACTGGGGCTAAGAGACCTCAGTGCCCCCTTGAGATGGGGGGATCCCAGCCCCCTCCCCAGCTCCTTCTTCCCTGCTTTCCAGCCAGGAACTAGCTCCCCTCTTCCAGCCCTGCCCCCAGCCAGGGCAGCATCCCCCTTCCTTTGTCCCTCTCCATGGGGGGTGGCTGGTCAGACAGGTTGAGACCCTTTGCATAGTGACTCATGGCCTGTCCTTCTGGGCCGCGGTCCCCAGGCAGCCAGTGGGGTTACCCCAGAGCCAGCAGCGTAGAAACCAGCCAGGTACCCCCACTACGTCACAGCGGGACAGCCCCCTGGGCCGATGGGGGTGGGGGCGCGGGAGGCAGGGCGGTGCCTGAATGGCTCCCTCTGGGCGGAATGAGTCGTGTGACGCGGGCGGGTGCGGCTCATACAGTGCGTGTGGCGGGCGCGGGCCAAGGGGGTCGGAGAGCAGGGGGCTCAGGGCTGGGGCAGAAGATGGGGGTGCAGGAGAGGGAGGGCAGCAGCTGGGGATGTGGGCTCTAGGGTGGGACTGGGGATGAGTTTGCGGGGGGCAGGAGGGAGACTCCAGCTTTGGGGAAACTCGGGGCTGGTGGTTGTGTGATGGGATACAGGTTCTGCATTGGGGGGTGGAGGACAGGCTGGGATACAGGTTCTGCACTGGGGGTTGGGGGGCAGGATGGGGTACAGGCTCAGGACTGGGGTTGTGGGGCAGGATGGGGTACGGGCTCTGCACCGGGGATGGGGGGCAGGACGGGGTACGGGCTCTGCACCGGGGATGGGGGGCAGGACGGGGTTCGGGCTCTGCACCGGGGATGGGGGGCAGGACGGGGTACGGGCTCTGCACCGGGGGTGGGGGCAGGACGGGGTTCGGGCTCTGCACCGGGGATGGGGGGCAGGACGGGGTACGGGCTCTGCACCGGGGATGGGGGGCAGGACGGGGTTCGGGCTCTGCACCGGGGATGGGGGGCAGGACGGGGTTCGGGCTCTGCACCGGGGATGGGGGGCAGGACGGGGTTCGGGCTCTGCACCGGGGATGGGGGGCAGGACGGGGTTCGGGCTCTGCACCGGGGGTGGGGGCAGGACGGGGTTCGGGCTCTGCACCGGGGATGGGGGGCAGCAATGGGGTACGGGCTCTGCACCGGGGGTGGGGGCAGAACGGGGAACGGGCTCTGCACCGGGGATGGGGGGCAGCAATGGGGGCTTTGGGATACAGGAGCATGGCCGGGGGTGCTGGGCATGAGGAGCTCGGGGGGCAGGACCCCTCAAATTCTGAGCTCCCGCCCCCCGCCCATGAGTCACCGTTGGCCCCGCCCCCTCCTGGCCCTGAGTGACCGTCGGCCCCGCCCCCTCCTGGCCCTGAGTGACCGTCGGCCCCGCCCCCTCGCGATCTGAGCGGTCGTTGTCGCCGCGCGTCGCCTCCCCAGCACTTTCCCTCGCGCCAGCCTGCTGGCTCTGCCCGGCAACTAGTGACGCCGCCACACGGGGCCGCCTCCTGATTGGCTGTTGCTGGCGATGGCAGGGCGGGGCCCGCGAGTGACAGCGCGTGAGGGACGGGGGCGGGGCCAAGGGTTGGGCCGTTGGGTGGAGGGGACAGGATGGGGGGGGCTCCCTCTAGCTCCCGCCCTGCCCCCCCCAGGTGCAGCCCAGTTGCCCCCCAGCAGCAGGGTCCAGGGCAAGCCCAAGGGGCAGGAGCCCCCTGCTGGCTGGAGGGGGGGGGCTTCTAACCCCCGCCCCAGGCCTACCCCTCTGTGGGGGGCTCCCCCCTGGCAGGCAGGGCTGCCCCATGGCCCCAGGGGGGAGCTAGGGGGCAGGGAGTGGGGCAGAAGCAGCAGGGGGCTCTCCCCTGGCAGGCAGGGCTGCCCCATGGCCCCAGGGGGGAGCTAGGGGGCAGGGATTGGGGCAGAAGCAGCGGGGGGCTCTCCCCTGGCAGGCAGGGCTGCCCCATGGCCCCAGGGAGGAGCTAGGGGGCAGGGAGTGGGGCAGAAGCAGCAGGGGGCTCTCCCCTGGCTGGCAGGGCTGCCCCATGGCCCCAGGGGGGAGCTAGGGGCAGGGAGTGGGGTGGAGGCAGCGGGGGGCTCTCCCCTGGCTGGCAGGGCTGCCCCATGGCCCCAGGGGGGAGCTAGGGGGCAGGGAGTGGGGCGGAAGCAGCAGGGGGCTCTCCCCTGGCAGGCAGGGCTGCCCCATGGCCCCAGGAGGGAGCTAGGGGGCAGGGAGTGGGGCGGAAGCAGCAGGGGGCTCTCCCCTGGCAGGCAGGGCTGCCCCAGGGCCCCAGGGGGGAGCTAGGGGGCAGGGAGTGGGGCGGAAGCAGCAGGGGGCTCTCCCCTGGCAGGCAGGGCTGCCCCATGGCCCCAGGAGGGAGCTAGGGGGCAGGGAGTGGGGCGGAAGCAGCAGGGGGCTCTCCCCTGGCTGGCAGGGCTGCCCCATGGCCCCAGGGGGGAGCTAGGGGGCAGGGAGTGGGGCGGAAGCAGCAGGGGGCTCTCCCCTGGCTGGCAGGGCTGCCCCATGGCCCCAGGGGGGAGCTAGGGGGCAGGGAGTGGGGCGGAAGCAGCAGGGGGCTCTCCCCTGGCAGGCAGGGCTGCCCCATGGCCCCAGGGGGGAGCTAGGGGGCAGGGAGTGGGGCGGAAGCAGCAGGGGGCTCTCCCCTGGCTGGCAGGGCTGCCCCATGGCCCCAGGAGGGAGCTAGGGGGCAGGGAGTGGGGCAGAAGCAGCAGGGGGCTCTCCCCTGGCTGGCAGGGCTGCCCCATGGCCCCAGTGGGGAGCTAGGGGGCAGGGAGTGGGGCAGAAGCAGCAGTGGGCTCTCCCCTGGCAGGCAGGGCTGCCCCATGGCCCCAGAGGGGAGCTAGGGGGCAGGGAGTGGGGTGGAGGCAGCGGGGGCCTCTCCCCTGGCAGGCAGGGCTGCCCCATGGCCCCAGGAGGGAGCTAGGGGCAGGGAGTGGAGCGGAAGCAGCAGGGGGCTCTCCCCTGGCAGGCAGGGCTGCCCCATGGCCCCAGGAGGGAGCTAGGGGGCAGGGAGTGGAGCGGAAGCAGCAGGAGGCTCTCCCCTGGCAGGCAGGGCTGCCCCATGGCCCCAGGGGGGAGCTAGGGGACAGGGAGTGGAGCGGAAGCAGCAGGGGGCTCTCCCCTGGCAGGCAGGGCTGCCTCATGGCCCCAGGAGGGAGTTAGGGGGCAGGGAGTGGGGCGGAGGCAGCGGGGGGCTCCCCCCTGGCAGGCAGGGCTGCCTCATGGCCCCAGGAGGGAGCTAGGGGCAGGGAGTGGGGTGGAGGCAGCGGGGGGCTCTCCCCTGGCTGGCAGGGCTGCCTCATGGCCCCAGGAGGGAGATAGGGGGCAGGGAGTGGGGCGGAAGCAGCAGGGGGCTCTCCCCTGGCAGGCAGGGCTGCCCCATGGCCCCAGGAGGGAGCTAGGGGGCAGGGAGTGGGGCGGAAGCAGCAGGGGGCTCTCCCCTGGCTGGCAGGGCTGCCCCATGGCCCCAGGAGGGAGCTAGGGGGCAGGGAGTGGGGCGGAAGCAGCAGGGGGCTCTCCCCTGGCAGGCAGGGCTGCCCCATGGCCCCAGGAGGGAGCTAGGGGGCAGGGAGTGGGGCAGAAGCAGCGGGGGGCTCTCCCCTGGCAGGCAGGGCTGCCCCATGGCCGCAGGGTGGTGTGAGGGCGCCGGGAGTGGGGGCAGCAGGAGCTGCTCCCCATGCGGTGGGGGGGTGGGACCGCACTGGGCTGGCGCCCCAGAGCTCTGAGCAGTCCTTCCCTGAGCCGGGGGCATGGCTTGGCTCCTGCTGCTCCCGACGGGCTCTGCCCTCATTGGCCTGGGCACAGAGTGGAAGCGAGACACAGATGGGGGGAAGCGGCTGCCGACGCCCGTGGCTGGGGAGGAACTGAAAGCGTGTGGGGATCCTGGGGCCCCTTTTCCTACTTCCCTGGTGCCCGCTGGAGCCCAGATCCACCTTCCCCTGCCAGCATGCTGCTCCCGCTGCTGCTCCTCTCCAGCGCGTGGGGGGCCATGGACGGTGAGTTGGGACCCCCATGCCCTGTCCCAGCTGTGGTGGCCCTGGGGGTGGGGACGGTGTAATGCCTGGGGGGGGGGCTAGTGATCCTGGCTGGGGGTGTCAGAGGAGGGGGACGATTACGGCTCAGCAGCGTCGCTGTGTATTGTTTACAGGACGGACGTTCATTGATCTCCCCGCCCACCTGTTCTGTTCTCCACTTGTTTCCTGCCCCCTCTGCTCCTCTCCCCCCAGACTCTCTCACCCTCCGGCTGCTGCAAACCGTTGTCCTCCACAACGCCAGCTCCTCACACGTGGAGGGGGTGGCCCTGCTGGCCGACCTGGAGACCCACTCCATGAACTGCAGCACCTGCCCCATCCGCTTCCTGCAGCCCTGGGCCCGGCAGGGCCTGACCCCCAAAGAGTGGCAGGAGCTGGAGCAGATGATCCATCACTACCTGTTCAACTTCATCCGCCTGGTGAACAGACTCGCGCAGCAGCTGGGCCAGAGCTGTGAGTACGGAGCCGCTGGAGGGATTTTCGGGGGCTGAGAACTGACACACTCACTTCAGCAATGACGTGTGTCCTGACAGGGCAGATGGGGCCAGGACGGCCAGTCCCGGGTCTCAGGCTGATTGGAGCCTGTGACGTAGTGGGGGGCTGTTACACTCACTGCGTGTGTGTGTGCGTGTGTGCGTGTGTGCGTGTGTGTGTGCGTGTGTGTGTGTGTGTGTGTGTGTGCGTGTGTCCTTCCCTTCCCCCACAACTCTGTGTCCAATTCTGTGTCATGCAGTGTCCCTGCGAACCAATAACCCTTCTGCTCGGCTGGCTGAGAGTCCCCTCTGGCTGCGGATGGGGGTGCCGAGTCGGGGCTCCCTTAGGGGGGAGTCTCCTGTGTCCAACTGTCCACCGCAGAAGTGGCTGGGCCACGCTGGGCCTCCCTGCAGCCTGCGCTTCCTAGAGGGGAAAGGGCCCATGTGCCAGCCCCTGAGCCGAGGCCCCTGGTCCCTCCGCACCCAGACCTGGCCCTGCGAAAGGCAGGGGAGTGGGGTGGGGTCTGCACCCCAGGAGCCCCGACTGCCCCACAGACATTGCTCAGCGCCTGCCCATCCAGCTGGGCTGGGACCGCAGAGCTGCTTAAAGGGGAACTGGAACGTAGCCTGAACTCCAGCCAGGGTCACTCGGCTGTCCCGCCGACGTGTCATGGCCGGACAGCCTCCTTGTGCCAGACGTTATATCTCTGCTCCCCCGCCTCTCTGCTTCTGACGCACCCCCCAGCCCTCCTGCCATCCTGACACTCGTCGTCTTCCCCCAGACCCTATTGTTATCCAGAGCGCCTTTGGCTGCGAGCTGCACCCCAACGGTACCTCCCGGGGCTTCTATGAGGCCGGAGTCAGTGGTCAGGACTTCCTTGGCTTGGACATGGACGCCGGCACCTGGGTGGCTCGCTCGGAGGATAAGGCGGCGCTGTACACCCGGGACCGTCTCAACCAGGACAAGGGCACCATCAGCACGATTCGGACACTCCTGGGAACCACGTGCGTCAGTGAGATCAAGAGCTTTGTCTCACATGGGAACGCGTCTCTGCAGAGGCAAGGTGGGGATGCGCTGGGGTGGGGTGGGGCTGTTGGTGCAGGGACCAAATGCAGCTGTAGCTGGGGTGCAGCGCAGCAGCCACCTCCTAGCCACACTGCACAGCATTTTGAGACAGAAAGTCAAGGGGGGTTCCGGCACCACTGGCAAGATCAGGGGAGAATTGGGCCTGGCCAGGAGCAGGGCCAGCGCCTGACCCCCGGCATGGAGCAGGGCCGGGCTAGCGAGTCACTGCGGCTCCGGCTGACTGGTCCCCTCTCCCCTGCCCCATCTCTCCCCTGTCCCAGAGCGGCCGGTCGCCGTAGTGTTTGTCCGGGAGCCTCCCCCAGCCGAGCCCCCCATGCCGTGGCTGCTGGTTTGCCGGGTCACCGGGTTCTACCCCCGGGCCGTCCGCGTGGCCTGGCTGCAGGACGGGGAGGAGGTGGAGCCGGGCTGGCGGCTGAACTCCAGCGGGATCCTGCCCAACGCCGACCTGACCTACCAGCTGCGCAGCTCCCTGGCCGTGGGGCCGGGCGACGGGCACAGCTACGCCTGCCGGGTGCAGCACAGCAGCCTGGGGGTCCGGAGCCTGCTGATCCTCTGGGGTAGGTGCACGTGCCAGGGGGCAAGGGGATGGTCATAGTCCTGGGGGCTTTTCCTGCCTGGTCTGCATGGGCCAGGGTGGGTGCAGGCAACGGGATTGGGGCGCAGGGGGGCTAACGGGTGAACAAGGTGGGGGGATGGGCCACAGGGAGTAGGATGCAGGAACTGAGTGGGACAGGACAGGAAAAGTGGGCTGAGGAGGGAGACTGCAGTGGGAACTGGGGGAGCAGGGCTGGTCAGGTGGGGGAGCAGGAGGGACACGGGGACGCTGGGCGACAGGGCTGGTCGGTTGGGGGAGCAGGAGGGCTGTGGGGAGCTGGGGGACAGGGCTGGTCGGGTGGGGGAGCAGGAGGGCTGTGGGGAGCTGGGGGAAGGGACTGGTCGGGTGGGGGAGAAGGAGGGCTGCGGGGAGGCTGGGGGACAGGGCTGGTCAGGTGAGGGAGCAGGAGGGCTGTGGGGAGGCTGGGGGACAGGGCTGGTCGGGTGGGGAGCAGGAGGGCTGCGGGGAGGCTGGGGGACAGGGCTGGTCAGGTGAGGGAGCAGGAGGGCTGTGGGGAGCTGGGGGACAGGGCTGGTCGGGTGGGGGAGCAGGAGGGCTGCGGGGAGGCTGGGGGACAGGGCTGGTCGGGTGGGGGAGCAGGAGGGACACGGGGACGCTGGGCGACAGGGCTGGTCGGTTGGGGGAGCAGGAGGGCTGTGGGGAGCTGGGGGACAGGGCTGGTCGGGTGGGGGAGCAGGAGGGCTGCGGGGAGCTGGGGGACAGGGCTGGTCGGGTGGGGGAGCAGGAGGGCTGCGGGGAGGCTGGGGGACAGGGCTGGTCGGGTGGGGGAGCAGGAGGGCTGCGGGGAGGCTGGGGGACAGGGCTGGTCGGGTGGGGGAGCAGGAGGGCTGCGGGGAGGCTGGTGGACAGGGCTGGTCGGGTGGGGAGCAGGAGGGCTGTGGGGAGGCTGGGGGACAGGGCTGGTCGGGTGGGGGAGCAGGAGGGCTGTGGGGAGCTGGGGGACAGGGCTGGTCGGGTGAGGGAGCAGGAGGGCTGCGGGGAGGCTGGGGGACAGGGCTGGTCAGGTGAGGGAGCAGGAGGGCTGTGGGGAGCTGGGGGACAGGGCTGGTCGGGTGGGGGAGCAGGAGGGCTGTGGGGAGCTGGGGGACAGGGCTGGTCGGGTGGGGGAGCAGGAGGGCTGTGGGGAGCTGGGGGACAGGGCTGGTCGGGTGAGGGAGCAGGAGGGCTGCGGGGAGGCTGGGGGACAGGGCTGGTCAGGTGAGGGAGCAGGAGGGCTGCGGGGAGCTGGGGGACAGGGCTGGTCAGGTGAGGGAGCAGGAGGGCTGTGGGGAGCTGGGGGACAGGGCTGGTCAGGTGAGGGAGCAGGAGGGCTGCGGGGAGGCTGGGGGACAGGGCTGGTCAGGTGGGGGAGCAGGAGGGCTGCGGGGAGCTGGGGGACAGGGCTGGTCGGGTGGGGGAGCAGGAGGGCTGCGGGGAGCTGGGGGACAGGGCTGGTCGGGTGGGGGAGCAGGAGGGCTGCGGGGAGGCTGGGGGACAGGGCTGGTCAGGTGAGGGAGCAGGAGGGCTGTGGGGAGGCTGGGGGACAGGGCTGGTCGGGTGGGGGAGCAGGAGGGCTGTGGGGAGGCTGGGGGACAGGGCTGGTCGGGTGGGGGAGCAGGAGGGCTGCGGGGAGGCTGGGGAGCCGGGCTGGCCGAGGCAGAAGGCAGTGGGTTGGGATGGGAGGAGCAGAGCAGGCTGGGGGACAGGGCTGGTCAGGTGAGGGAGCAGGAGGGCTGCGGGGAGGATGGGGGACAGGGCTGGTCGGGTGGGGGAGCAGGAGGGCTGTGGGGAGCTGGGGGACAGGGCTGGTCGGGTGGGGGAGCAGGAGGGCTGCGGGGAGGCTGGGGGACAGGGCTGGTCGGGTGGGGGAGCAGGAGGGCTGTGGGGAGGCTGGGGGACAGGGCTGGTCGGGTGGGGGAGCAGGAGGGCTGCGGGGAGGCTGGGGGACAGGGCTGGTCGGGTGGGGGAGCAGGAGGGCTGTGGGGAGCTGGGGGACAGGGCTGGTCGGGTGGGGGAGCAGGAGGGCTGTGGGGAGCTGGGGGACAGGGCTGGTCGGGTGGGGGAGCAGGAGGGCTGTGGGGAGCTGGGGGACAGGGCTGGTCGGGTGGGGGAGCAGGAGGGCTGTGGGGAGGCTGGGGGACAGGGCTGGTCGGGTGGGGGAGCAGGAGGGCTGCGGGGAGGCTGGGGGACAGGGCTGGTCAGGTGGGGGAGCAGGAGGGCTGTGGGGAGACTGGTGGACAGGGCTGGTCGGGTGGGGGAGCAGGAGGGCTGCGGGGAGGCTGGGGGACAGGGCTGGTCAGGTGGGGGAGCAGGAGGGCTGTGGGGAGCTGGGGGACAGGGCTGGTCGGGTGAGGGAGCAGGAGGGCTGTGGGGAGGCTGGGGGACAGGATTGGTCCAGTGTGGGAGCAGGAGGGCTGCGGGGAGGCTGGGGAGCCGGGCTGGCCGAGGCAGAAGGCAGTGGGTTGGGATGGGAGGAGCAGAGCAGGCTGGGGGAGCTGGGCCCACACCCCATTCCCAGCACGACCCCCGTGTGTTACAGAGCACAGCAGGCACCGGGGCCCTGGCCTGGCCGTGGGCATCACCCTGGGGGCTCTGGCCGTGGCCGTGGCTGTGGCCGTGGTGCTGTGGCGGTGCAGACGCAGGTGAGTTTTCCCCCTCTGGGGCAGGGGTGGGGCCGTTACACCCCCTGACCCTCCCCTCTGCTCCCTTCTTCCAGGGGCTACCAGGATGTTGGAGCCAGGCAGTTCAGGGCCTGAGGGCTGACCCAGGCCAGGCGTGGGGACCGGCCCCTCTCCCGGGACACGGAGTTCGGGGCTGGCTCCAGGGAAGAGGGGTCCACAGGCTGGTCGGATGAAGACCCTGGGGGATCAGGGCTATAGGTGCACTGGGATTCTCCTCCCGCTGGGACATTCGGAGCATGTTGGACACAGAGGCGCCGTGGTTTGGCCTGGGCCGGGATCCGCTCAGAGCCAGAGCCGGCCTGTGCCCTTCGGTAAACCCTTGGGGAGAAGATAAGAACAGCCAGGCTGTGCCAGAGCAAAGGCCCGTCCAGCCCCGTGTCCTGTCGGCCCACAGCGCCCAGTGCCCCAGAGGGAGGGAACAGAACAGGGAGCCCTCCCCTGTCGCCCATTGCCAGCCTCTGACACACACAGGCCAGCGACCCCAGCCCTGCCCAGCCTGGCTACTGGCCATCGATGGACCCCTCCTCCATGGATCTATCCAGCTCTTTAGTGACCCCTGTTCAAGTCCTGCTCTTCACAGCTGTGGCACAGGGGGGGCTGTCTGCTCTGTGACCCGGGATCCCCCTGTGCAGTGAGGTGTGTGGGGCGCAGTGGGGGGCTGTCTGCTCTGTGACCCGGGGTCCCCCTGTGCGGTGAGGTGTGTGGGGTGCAGTGGGGGGCTGTCTGCTCTGTGACCCGGGGTCCCCCTGTGCAGTGAGGTGTGTGGGGCGCAGTGGGGGGCTGTCTGCTCTGTGACCCGGGGCCCTGGGCTGGGATGGGAGATTCTCACTGACTCTCCCAAAGGTGTGTTAACCCAGGGTATGTCTACACTACCCTCCTAGTTCGAACTAGGAGGGTAATGTATGCATACCGCACTTGCTAATGAAGCCCGTTACCCTGCTTCACGAGGAGTAACGGTAGTTCGGAATAGGAACCTAGTCCGAACTACCTAGTTCGAGCCCCGTGTAGCCGTGCTACACGGGGTTCGAAGCAGCGGGGATTTAAAAATGGCGGCTCCCCGCTTATGCTAATGAAGCCCGGGAAATTCAAATCCCGGGCTTCATTAGCAAGTGCGGTATGCATACATTACCCCGCTAGTTCGAACTAGCGGGGTAGTGTAGACATACCCCCAGACACCCAGGCTCAGCCCCACAGGGAGAGACACAGGGAAGAGGGGAGACCAGCTCCTGGCTGGGGGGCAGGGCTGGGAGAGAGTTTTAGTTTCTGTCTGGAATCATGGGGGAAGCAGCCTAGGCAAGGGGCTGGGATTTAGGGGCCCAGGCTCCCCCATCTCAAGGGGGCTGAGGCATCCTAGGCCTGCCCTGTGACCGGATTCCATCTGTGCTGTGCTGTATCCTGGAGAAGCAATAAACTCCCTCTGTTCTACCGGCTGGGGGAGTCTGTTTGGCCACTATGGGGCTGCAGGAGTCGGGGGAACCCTTGTAGGGATAACATATTAATGTATTGAAAATAATTCCTCCAAATGGAAGTGACCCCCCATAATTTGTTCCCCACAACTTAAAGTGTTTAGATTTATTATTAATTCTTCTTATTATTATTATTATTTGTTAAGATTGTTAAATGTTTGGATTTATTATTCTTATTGCCCCTTTAGAATGTAATGTATTAGGTCATGGAACTTAGAACTGTTAAGAATATAATCAAGGGGCTGCTTGCAATTGACATTGCAGAGATACATTGTAAGGATGCATTGTCAAGCCACTAACTCTGCTATGGGAGCCAAGCCCTGTAATTAACCAAGGGCATTGTTACATTATTCACGCCTGTTCTCTTTAAAACATTGTAACTTTATTCAGCACTCAGAGAATGTGTTAAGCAATACCATCCAGAAACTTTCTGTAACTACAACTTTTATTATTATACAAAATACTGTATGAATGTAAGAGAGAGTGCTTGGATGATGAATGAATGGCTCTGAGAGGTGCCAGCCTGAGAATGCAGCAACAAAGGGCTGAAGAAGGTGTCAGGTGCCAGTGCAACCAAAAGGTGTCAAGTGGAGAAACTGGAGGTCCACCCGATGAGATCACTGACGAGCACCTGGCAGCCACCCTGGAGACCTCAGCATGATGCAGCAATTCCCATAGACTGGCATAGGAAGAAATTCCTATAAGAACTGGACTAAAAAAACTATGGAATCAGAGTCCAAGGTTCTGCTGCCAGCCCACCAGGAGCTTCAGATGCGCATCTGATCAGGACTTCGCTCCCCACTCCCATCACTTGTGTACAGAATACCTGGCCAGTATTCTGTCACAAGCAACTTCCAGGCTGGTAACTATAACAATACACAGAACCTGAATGAATGGATGAATGAATGTTTATATGTATAAGGGTTAAGTAGTTAAACAACGTTGTTTGCTTCTATCTTTTCTTTATTTTTTTTATTATCTTTACAATAAATGTGGCTTTTTGCCTTATCCCCCTCATAAGATCCTGCTTGCTTTTATTTGGTACAACACCCTGACGTCTCCCCACAACACCCTCCTCTGGCGAGGAGTTCCACAGGTTGACTGTGCGCTGAGTGAAGAAAAACTTCCTTTGGCTTGTTTTAAACCTGCTGCCTGTTCATTCCATTGTCTTATGGGAACAAGTAAATAACTTTTCCTCATTCGCTTTCTCCACACCCGTCGTGATTTTATAGACCTCGATCCCGTCCCCCCTTCGTCTGCGCTTTTCTAAGCTGCAGAGTCCCCATGTTACGAAACTCTCCTCACGCGGCAGCCATTCCAAGCCCCAAGGATTCAGGCTGGGGGTGCCCAGGGGTTTACACAGAGGTGATGAGAGATTCTCTGGCTTATTCCCTGGGCCTTGCTTAATGGCTCCCAACAGTCGGGTGGCTGGTGTGCCTGCCGCTGCCCGTTGAGCGGGTGTTTTCAGGGACCTGGCCTCAGGGACGCCAAGATCTCTGCTGGGGGTGGTTGTAACCAAATTACTGTCCATCATGGCGGTATAGCTGGGAGTATTTTGTCCAAGTGGGGGCTGACCAGCTTTCTCTGCCTGGGGGTGGGCGGGTGCTGCCGGCGTCAGGCCTGACTACGAGCACGGCAGGGCTGGGTGGGGGTGGGGACATGGGAGCAGCAGCGCGGAGAAGCAAGCGGTGAGGCCGTGGGACCTAGGCCTGGGGCAGCTGGGGGCTTGGCGCCTCTCTCCTGGGGGGCAAGGCCTCAGTTCCCCTCCGGGCGTGGTGGGAGGTGCTGGCAGAGTGGGGCTCCCCGCTCCAGGACTTCGTTCCCCAGGCTGGGCAGAGTGTGGGGAGCAGGCAGTGATGGGGCGGGACCTGCCCGAATTCTCTGGTCAGGGTGCGGTGCCGGCAGAGGGGGACAGACTCCTGCTGGGCTGGGCTCTGACCTCCCAGGGCTAGCTCAGGAGCCTGAGCCATGGCCTGGTCGGGGCTGGGAGACCTCCAAGGGGGCTCTCTGTGACCCATGTCTCTGGGCTGACCTCTGGGCTGCCATTACCGTGGGCCAAGCCCCTGCTAACCCCCTGCTCTGACACGGCTGGTCTCTGCGGGGCTGACTGGAGCTTGCGCCCTAGGGTGGGGGGACACACCTCTTGGAGGCAGGGCTTGGGCGACCACCCTGGGGAGACTCCAGCGCTGCCCAGCGGATGAGCACAGCACTCCCAGCCGGCTACAGGTGCTACGGGTGGTGCACAGGCACACGGGCCTCGGTGCACAGCATTTATTCCACACATGGGTGGGAAAATGGGAGAGCTGGTTGCTTGGAAGCGACTCACTGCAGGAGGCTCGGGACTGAGGCCGGCACTACCGGCTCCAAGCTGTGGCCGCAGGAGCAGTGGAGCCATGGGGCTCACCCTGCAGGGAGAGTGGGGCGGGGGGGAGGTCTTACTCTGCAAACGGGCTGGGCCAGGGCCCGACCTGGGGAGCCGTGACGTGGGGACCAGAGAGGAGAGAACCTGGGAGCTTGGGGCTGAGCCTGGATCCTGGCTGGGGGTCACGGGGCCGGGGCTGAATGCAGCGGAGGTGAGGGGGAGACGCGGGCAGAAGCCCCCTGGGCCGATGGGGGTGGGGGCGCCGGGAGGCAGAGCGGTGCCTGAATGGCTCCCTTGGAAGTTTCCCACCTCTGGGCGGAATGTGACATGGGCGGGTGCGGCTCAGCCCTCCTGTCGGGGCACATGCAGTGCGTGTGGCGGGCGCGGGCCAAGGGGTTACAGTGCAGGACTGGGGTGCAGGAACAGCTGGGGCAGGAGATGGGGGCAGGAGAGGGAGGGCAGCAGCGGGGGATGAGTTTGGGGGGGCAGGAGGGAGACTCCAGCTTGGGGGATACTCATGATTGGGAGTCGGGGGGTAGGATGGGGGGCAGGCTTGGAGCTGGGGGGCAGGATGGGGGGGCAAGCTTGGAGTTGGGGGGCAGGATGGAGGGGCAGGCTTGGAGCTGTGGGGCAGGATGGAGGGGCAGGCTTGGAGCTGGGGGGCAGGATGGGGGGGCAAGCTTGGAGTTGGGGGGCAGGATGGAGGGGCAGGCTTGGAGCTGGGGGGCAGGATGGAGGGGCAGGCTTGGAGCTGAGGGGCAGGATGGGGGGGGCAGGCTTGGAGTTGGGGGCCAAGGCTGGGTGTATGGGGGGGCAGGACCCCGCAAGTTCTGGGCTCCCCCCCCTCTCTGCCTGACAACCCTACAATAACAAAGCCGCAGGGCCCCGCCTCTTTGGGTCCCTGAGTGACCGTTGGCCCCGCCCCCTCGCGCTCGCAGCAGCGCGTGTCGCCTCCCCGCCCTGTTCCCGCCTTTTTCCCTCGCTCTGCCCGGCAACTAATGACGCCACAACACGGAGCCGCCTCCTGATTGGCTGTTGCTGGCTGTGGCAGGGAGAACCCCCCAATTGGCAGCGCCCGAAGGAAGGGGGCGGGGCCAAGGGTTGGGCCGTTGGGTGGAGGGGACAGACGGGGGGGGGGCTCCCTCTAGCTCGCGCCCTGCCCCCTCCAGCTCCAGCCCAGTTGCCCCCCAGCAGCAGGGTCCAGGGCAAGCCCAAGGGGCAGGAGCCCCCTGCTGGCTGGAGGGGGGGGGCTTCTAACCCCCGCCCCAGGCCTACCCCTCTGTGGGGGGCTCCCCCCTGGCAGGCAGGGCTGCCCCATGGCCCCAGGGAGGAGCTAGGGGGCAGGGAGTGGGGCGGAAGCAGCAGAGGGCTCTCCCCTGGCAGGCAGGGCTGCCCCATGGCCCCAGGGAGGAGCTAGGGGGCAGGGAGTGGGGCGGAAGCAGCAGAGGGCTCTCCCCTGGCAGGCAGGGCTGCCCCATGGCCCCAGGAGGGAGCTAGGGGGCAGGGAGTGGGGCGGAAGCAGCAGAGGGCTCTCCCCTGGCAGGCAGGGCTGCCCCATGGCCCCAGGGAGGAGCTAGGGGGCAGGGAGTGGGGCAGAAGCAGCAGGGGGCTCTCCCCTGGCAGGCAGGGCTGCCCCATGGCCCCAGGGAGGAGCTAGGGGGCAGGGAGTGGGGCGGAAGCAGCAGAGGGCTCTCCCCTGGCAGGCAGGGCTGCCCCATGGCCCCAGGGGGGAGCTAGGGGGCAGGGAGTGGGGCGGAAGCAGCAGGGGGCTCTCCCCTGGCAGGCAGGGCTGCCCCATGGCCCCAGGGGGGAGCTAGGGGGCAGGGAGTGGGGCGGAAGCAGCAGGGGGCTCTCCCCTGGCTGGCAGGGCTGCCCCATGGCCCCAGGCGGGAGCTAGGGGGCAGGGAGTGGGGCGGAAGCAGCGGGGGGCTCCCCCCTGGCAGGCAGGGCTGCCCCATGGCCCCAGGGGGGAGCTAGGGGGCAGGGAGTGGGGCAGAAGCAGCGGGGGGGCTCTCCCCTGGCAGGCAGGGCTGCCCCATGGCCCCAGGGGGGAGCTGGGGGCAGGGAGTGGGGCGGAAGCAGCGGGGGGCTCTCCCCTGGCAGGCAGGGCTGCCCCATGGCCCCAGGCGGGAGCTAGGGGGCAGGGAGTGGGGCGGAAGCAGCGGGGGGCTCTCCCCTGGTAGGCAGGGCTGCCCCATGGCCCCAGGGGGGAGCTAGGGGGCAGGGAGTGGGGCAGAAGCAGCGGGGGGCTCTCCCCTGGCAGGCAGGGCTGCCCCATGGCCCCAGGGGGGAGCTGGGGGCAGGGAGTGGGGCGGAAGCAGCGGGGGGCTCTCCCCTGGCAGGCAGGGCTGCCCCATGGCCCCAGGGTGGCGTGAGGGCGCAGGGAGTGGGGGCAGCAGGAGCTGCTCCCCACGGGGGGGCGGGGGCGGGAGGGTGGGACAGTGGTGGGCTGGCGCCCCCGGGCTCTGAGCAGATGTTCCCAGAGCCAGGGGCAGGGCTGGGGTTTTCCCTGCTGCTGGGTCCGGACTGGCTCTGCCCTGATTGGCCCGGGGCTGGCGGCTGCGGGGACAGCGCGGAGGGAGACACAGATGGGGGGAAGCGGCTGCCGACGCCCGTGGCTGGGGAGGAACTGAAAGCGTGTGGGGATCCTGGGGCCCCTTGTCCTGCTCCCCTGGTGCCCGCTGGAGCCCAGATCCACCTTCCCCTGCCAGCATGCTGCTCCCGCTGCTGCTCCTCTCCTGCGCGTGGGGGGCCATGGACGGTGAGTTGGGACCCCCGTGCCCTGTCCCAGCTGTGGGGGCCCTGGGGGTGGGGACGGTGTAATGCCCGGGGGGGGGGCTAGTGATCCTGGCTGGGGGTGTCAGAGGAGGGGGACGGTTACGGCTCAGCAGCGTCGCTGTGTATTGTTTACAGGACGGACGTTCATTGATCTCCCCGCCCACCTGTTCTGTTCTCCACTTGTTTCCTGCCCCCTCTGCTCCTCTCCCCCCAGACTCTCTCACCCTCCGGCTGCTGCAAACCATTGTCTTCCACAACGCCAGCTCCTCACACGTGGAGGGGGTGGCCCTGCTGGCCGACCTGGAGACCCACTCCATGAACTGCAGCACCTGCCCCATCCGCTTCCTGCAGCCCTGGGCCCGGCAGGGCCTGACCCCCAAGCAGTGGCAGGAGCTGGAGCAGGTGATCCATCGCTACCTGTTCAACTTCATCCGCCTGGTGAACAGACTCGCGCAGCAGCAGGGCCAGAGCTGTGAGTACGGAGCCGCTGGAGGGGTCCCCGGGGGCTGAGAACTGACACACTCACTTCAGCAACCGAGTGTGTCCTGACAGGGCAGATGGGGCCAGGACGGCCAGTCCCGGGTCTTAGGCTGATTGGAGCCTGTGACGTAGTGGGGGGCTGTTACACTCACTGCTCTAGTGTGTGTGTGTGTGTGTGTGTGTGCGCGTGTGTGTGTGCACGCGTGTGCGCGTCCTCCCCTTCCCCCACAGCTCTATGTCCGATTCTATGTCACACAGTGTCCCTGAGAACCAATAACCCTTCTGGTTCTCAGAGTCCCCTCTGGCTGCAGATGGGGGTGCCGAGTCGGGGCTCCCCGACACACCGTCACAAGCCGGCGTCCCTTAGAGGGGAGTCTCCTGTGTCCAACTGTCCACCGCAGAAGTGGCTGGGCCACGCTGGGCCTCCCTGCAGCCTGCGCTTCCTAGAGGGGAAAGGGCCCATGTGCCAGCCCCTGAGCCGAGGCCCCTGGTCCCTCCGCACCCAGACCTGGCCCTGCGAAAGGCAGGGGAGTGGGGTGGGGTCTGCACCCCAGGAGCCCCGACTGCCCCACAGACGTTGCTCAGCGCCTGCCCATCCAGCCGGGCTGGAACTGCAGAGCTGCTTAAAGGGGAACTGGAACGTAGCCTGAACTCCAGCCAGGGTCACTCGGCTGTCCCGCCGACGTGTCATGGCCGGACAGCCTCCTTGTGCCAGACGTTATATTTCTGCTCCCCCGCCTCTCTGCTTCTGACGCACCCCCCAGCCCTCCTGCCATCCTGACACTCGTCGTCTTCCCCCAGACCCTATTGTTATCCAGAGCGCCTTTGGCTGCGAGCTGCACCCCAACGGTACCTCCCGGGGCTTCTATGAGGCCGGAGTCAGTGGCCAGGACTTCCTTGGCTTTGACATGGACGCCGGCACCTGGGTGGCTCGCTCGGAGGATAAGGCGGCGCTGTACACCCGGGACCGTCTCAACCAGGACAAGGGCACCATCAGCACGATTCGGACACTCCTGGGAACCACGTGCGTCAGTGAGATCAAGAGCTTTGTCTCACATGGGAACGCGTCTCTGCAGAGGCAAGGTGGGGATGCGCTGGGGTGGGGTGGGGGCTGTTGGTGCAGGGACCAAATGCAGCTGTAGCTGGGGTGCAGCACAGTAGCCACCTCCTAGCCACATTGCACAGCATTTTGAGACAGGAAGTCAAGGGGGGTCCCGGCACCACTGGCAAGAGCAGGGGAGAATTGGGCCTGGCCAGGAGCAGGGCCAGCGCCTGACCCCCGGCATGGAGCAGGGCCGGGCTAGCGAGTCCCTGCGGCTCCAGCTGACTGGTCCCCTCTCCCCTGCCCCGTCTCTCCCCTGTCCCAGAGCGGCCGGTCGCCGTAGTGTTTGTCCGGGAGCCTCCCCCAGCCGAGCCCCCCATGCCGTGGCTGCTGGTTTGCCGGGTCACCGGGTTCTACCCCCGGGCCGTCCACGTGGCCTGGCTGCAGGACGGGGAGGAGGTGGAGCCGGGCTGGCGGCTGAACTCCAGCGGGATCCTGCCCAACGCCGACCTGACCTACCAGCTGCGCAGCTCCCTGGCCGTGGGGCCGGGCGACGGGCACAGCTACGCCTGCCGGGTGCAGCACAGCAGCCTGGGGGGCCGGAGCCTGCTGATCCCCTGGGGTAGGTGCACATCCGGGGGGCGGGGAACAGGGACGGTCGGGTGGGGGAGCAGGAGGGCTGCGGGGAGGCTGGGGGACAGGGCTGGTCGGGTGGGGGAGCAGGAGGGCTGCGGGGAGGCTGGGGGACAGGGCTGGTCGGGTGGGGGAGCAGGAGGGCTGCGGGGAGGCTGGGGGACAGGGCTGGTCGGGTGGGGGAGCAGGAGGGCTGCGGGGAGGCTGGGGGACAGGGCTGGTCGGGTGGGGGAGCAGGAGGGCTGCGGGGAGGCTGGGGGACAGGGCTGGTCGGGTGGGGGAGCAGGAGGGCTGCGGGGAGGCTGGGGGACAGGGCTGGTCGGGTGGGGAGCAGGAGGGCTGCGGGGAGGCTGGGGGACAGGGCTGGTCAGGTGAGGGAGCAGGAGGGCTGTGGGGAGGCTGGGGGACAGGGCTGGTCGGGTGGGGGAGCAGGAGGGCTGTGGGGAGGCTGGGGGACAGGGCTGGTCGGGTGAGGGAGCAGGAGGGCTGTGGGGAGCTGGGGGACAGGGCTGGTCGGGTGGGGGAGCAGGAGGGCTGCGGGGAGGCTGGGGGACAGGGCTGGTCGGGTGAGGGAGCAGGAGGGCTGTGGGGAGCTGGGGGACAGGGCTGGTCGGGTGGGGGAGCAGGAGGGCTGTGGGGAGGCTGGGGGACAGGGCTGGTCAGGTGAGGGAGCAGGAGGGCTGCGGGGAGGCTGGGGGACAGGGCTGGTCGGGTGAGGGAGCAGGAGGGCTGTGGGGAGGCTGGGGGACAGGGCTGGTCAGGTGAGGGAGCAGGAGGGCTGCGGGGAGGCTGGGGGACAGGGCTGGTCGGTTGGGGGAGCAGGAGGGCTGCGGGGAGGATGGGGGACAGGGCTGGTCGGGTGGGGGAGCAGGAGGGCTGTGGGGAGGCTGGGGGACAGGGCTGGTCGGGTGGGGAGCAGGAGGGCTGTGGGGAGCTGGGAGACAGGGCTGGTCGGGTGGGGGAGCAGGAGGGCTGTGGGGAGCTGGGAGACAGGGCTGGTCGGGTGGGGGAGCAGGAGGGCTGTGGGGAGCTGGGAGACAGGGCTGGTCGGGTGGGGGAGCAGGAGGGCTGTGGGGAGGCTGGGGGACAGGGCTGGTCGGGTGGGGGAGCAGGAGGGCTGCGGGGAGGATGGGGGACAGGGCTGGTCGGGTGGGGGAGCAGGAGTGCTGTGGGGAGGCTGGGGGACAGGGCTGGTCGGGTGGGGAGCAGGAGGGCTGTGGGGAGCTGGGGGACAGGGCTGGTCGGGTGGGGGAGCAGGAGGGCTGTGGGGAGGCTGGGGGACAGGGCTGGTCGGGTGGGGGAGCAGGAGGGCTGTGGGGAGCTGGGGGACAGGGCTGGTCGGGTGAGGGAGCAGGAGGGCTGTGGGGAGCTGGGGGACAGGGCTGGTCGGGTGGGGGAGCAGGAGGGCTGTGGGGAGCTGGGGGACAGGGCTGGTCGGGTGGGGGAGCAGGAGGGCTGTGGGGAGCTGGGGGACAGGGCTGGTCGGGTGGGGGAGCAGGAGGGCTGTGGGGAGCTGGGGGACAGGGCTGGTCGGGTGGGGGAGCAGGAGGGCTGTGGGGAGCTGGGGGACAGGGCTGGTCAGGTGAGGGAGCAGGAGGGCTGTGGGGAGCTGGGGGACAGGGCTGGTCGGGTGAGGGAGCAGGAGGGCTGTGGGGAGCTGGGGGACAGGGCTGGTCGGGTGGGGGAGCAGGAGGGCTGTGGGGAGCTGGGGGACAGGGCTGGTCAGGTGAGGGAGCAGGAGGGCTGCGGGGAGGCTGGGGGACAGGGCTGGTCGGGTGGGGGAGCAGGAGGGCCGTGGGGAGGCTGGGGGACAGGGCTGGTCGGGTGGGGGAGCAGGAGGGCTGTGGGGAGCTGGGGGACAGGCCTGGTCGGGTGGGGGAGCAGGAGGGCTGTGGGGAGGCTGGGGGACAGGGCTGGTCGGGTGGGGGAGCAGGAGGGCTGTGGGGAGGCTGGGGGACAGGGCTGGTCGGGTGGGGGAGCAGGAGGGCTGCAGGGAGGCTGGGGGACAGGGCTGGTCGGGTGGGGGAGCAGGAGGGCTGCGGGGAGGCTGGGGGACAGGGCTGGTCAGGTGAGGGAGCAGGAGGGCTGTGGGGAGCTGGGCGACAGGGCTGGTCGGTTGGGGGAGCAGGAGGGCTGTGGGGAGCTGGGGGACAGGGCTGGTCGGGTGGGGGAGCAGGAGGGCTGTGGGGAGCTGGGGGACAGGGCTGGTCGGGTGGGGGAGCAGGAGGGCTGCGGGGAGGCTGGGGGACAGGGCTGGTCGGGTGGGGGAGCAGGAGGGCTGTGGGGAGCTGGGGGACAGGGCTGGTCGGGTGGGGGAGCAGGAGGGCTGTGGGGAGGCTGGGGGACAGGGCTGGTCGGGTGGGGGAGCAGGAGGGCTGTGGGGAGCTGGGGGACAGGCCTGGTCGGGTGGGGGAGCAGGAGGGCTGTGGGGAGGCTGGGGGACAGGGCTGGTCGGGTGGGGGAGCAGGAGGGCTGCAGGGAGGCTGGGGGACAGGGCTGGTCGGGTGGGGGAGCAGGAGGGCTGTGGGGAGGCTGGGGGACAGGGCTGGTCGGGTGGGGGAGCAGGAGGGCTGCGGGGAGGCTGGGGGACAGTGCTGGTCGGGTGGGGGAGCAGGAGGGCTGTGGGGAGGCTGGGGGACAGGGCTGGTCGGTTGGGGGAGCAGCAGGGCTGTGGGGAGCTGGGGGACAGGGCTGGTCGGGTGGGGGAGCAGGAGGATTGTGGGGAGGCTGGGGGACAGGGCTGGTTGGTTGGGGGAGCAGGAGGGCTGCGGGGAGGCTGGGGGACAGGGCTGGTCGGGTGGGGGAGCAGGAGGGCTGCGGGGAGGCTGGGGGACAGGGCTGGTCAGGTGAGGGAGCAGGAGGGCTGCGGGGAGGCTGGGGGACAGGGCTGGTCGGGTGGGGGAGCAGGAGGGCTGTGGGGAGCTGGGGGACAGGGCTGGTCGGGTGGGGGAGCAGGAGGGCTGTGGGGAGCTGGGGGACAGGGCTGGTCGGGTGGGGGAGCAGGAGGGCTGTGGGGAGCTGGGGGACAGGGCTGGTCGGGTGGGGGAGCAGGAGGGCTGTGGGGAGGCTGGGGGACAGGGCTGGTCGGGTGGGGGAGCAGGAGGGCTGTGGGGAGCTGGGGGACAGGGCTGGTCGGGTGGGGGAGCAGGAGGGCTGTGGGGAGGCTGGGGGACAGGGCTGGTCGGGTGGGGGAGCAGGAGGGCTGTGGGGAGCTGGGGGACAGGGCTGGTCGGGTGGGGGAGCAGGAGGGCTGTGGGGAGCTGGGGGACAGGGCTGGTCAGGTGAGGGAGCAGGAGGGCTGCGGGGAGGCTGGGGGACAGGGCTGGTCGGGTGGGGGAGCAGGAGGGCTGTGGGGAGGCTGGGGGACAGGGCTGTTCGGGTGGGGGAGCAGGAGGGCTGTGGGGAGCTGGGGGACAGGCCTGGTCGGGTGGGGGAGCAGGAGGGCTGCGGGGAGGCTGGGGGACAGGGCTGGTCGGGTGGGGGAGCAGGAGGGCTGCGGGGAGGCTGGGGGACAGGGCTGGTCGGGTGGGGGAGCAGGAGGGCTGCGGGGAGGCTGGGGGACAGGGCTGGTCGGGTGGGGGAGCAGGAGGGCTGCGGGGAGGCTGGGGGACAGGGCTGGTCGGGTGGGGGAGCAGGAGGGCTGCAGGGAGGCTGGGGGACAGGGCTGGTCGGGTGGGGGAGCAGGAGGGCTGCGGGGAGGCTGGGGGACAGGGCTGGTCGGGTGGGGGAGCAGGAGGGCTGCGGGGAGGCTGGGGGACAGGGCTGGTCAGGTGAGGGAGCAGGAGGGCTGTGGGGAGCTGGGCGACAGGGCTGGTCGGTTGGGGGAGCAGGAGGGCTGTGGGGAGCTGGGGGACAGGGCTGGTCGGGTGGGGGAGCAGGAGGGCTGTGGGGAGCTGGGGGACAGGGCTGGTCGGGTGGGGGAGCAGGAGGGCTGCGGGGAGGCTGGGGGACAGGGCTGGTCGGGTGGGGGAGCAGGAGGGCTGTGGGGAGCTGGGGGACAGGGCTGGTCGGGTGGGGGAGCAGGAGGGCTGTGGGGAGGCTGGGGGACAGGGCTGGTCGGGTGGGGGAGCAGGAGGGCTGTGGGGAGCTGGGGGACAGGCCTGGTCGGGTGGGGGAGCAGGAGGGCTGTGGGGAGCTGGGGGACAGGGCTGGTCAGGTGAGGGAGCAGGAGGGCTGCGGGGAGGCTGGGGGACAGGGCTGGTCGGGTGGGGGAGCAGGAGGGCTGTCGGGAGCTGGGGGACAGGGCTGGTCGGGTGGGGGAGCAGGAGGGCTGTGGGGAGCTGGGGGACAGGGCTGGTCGGGTGGGGGAGCAGGAGGGCTGTGGGGAGCTGGGGGACAGGGCTGGTCGGGTGGGGGAGCAGGAGGGCTGTGGGGAGGCTGGGGGACAGGGCTGGTCGGGTGGGGGAGCAGGAGGGCTGTGGGGAGCTGGGGGACAGGGCTGGTCGGGTGGGGGAGCAGGAGGGCTGTGGGGAGGCTGGGGGACAGGGCTGGTCGGGTGGGGGAGCAGGAGGGCTGTGGGGAGCTGGGGGACAGGGCTGGTCGGGTGGGGGAGCAGGAGGGCTGTGGGGAGCTGGGGGACTGGGCTGGTCAGGTGAGGGAGCAGGAGGGCTGCGGGGAGGCTGGGGGACAGGGCTGGTCGGGTGGGGGAGCAGGAGGGCTGTGGGGAGGCTGGGGGACAGGGCTGGTCGGGTGGGGGAGCAGGAGGGCTGTGGGGAGCTGGGGGACAGGCCTGGTCGGGTGGGGGAGCAGGAGGGCTGTGGGGAGGCTGGGGGACAGGGCTGGTCGGGTGGGGGAGCAGGAGGGCTGTGGGGAGGCTGGGGGACAGGGCTGGTCGGGTGGGGGAGCAGGAGGGCTGCAGGGAGGCTGGGGGACAGGGCTGGTCGGGTGGGGGAGCAGGAGGGCTGCGGGGAGGCTGGGGGACAGGGCTGGTCAGGTGAGGGAGCAGGAGGGCTGTGGGGAGCTGGGCGACAGGGCTGGTCGGTTGGGGGAGCAGGAGGGGTGTGGGGAGCTGGGGGACAGGGCTGGTCGGGTGGGGGAGCAGGAGGGCTGCAGGGAGGCTGGGGGACAGGGCTGGTCGGGTGGGGGAGCAGGAGGGCTGCGGGGAGGCTGGGGGACAGGGCTGGTCGGGTGAGGGAGCAGGAGGGCTGTGGGGAGCTGGGCGACAGGGCTGGTCGGTTGGGGGAGCAGGAGGGGTGTGGGGAGCTGGGGGACAGGGCTGGTCGGGTGGGGGAGCAGGAGGGCTGTGGGGAGCTGGGGGACAGGGCTGGTCGGGTGGGGGAGCAGGAGGGCTGCGGGGAGGCTGGGGGACAGGGCTGGTCGGGTGAGGGAGCAGGAGGGCTGTGGGGAGGCTGGGGGACAGGGCTGGTCGGGTGGGGAGCAGGAGGGCTGCGGGGAGGCTGGGGGACAGGGCTGGTCGGGTGGGGAGCAGGAGGTCTGTGGGGAGGCTGGGGGACAGGACTGGTAGGGTGGGGGAGCAGGAGGGCTGCGGGGAGGCTGGGGGACAGGGCTGGTCGGGTGGGGGAGCAGGAGGGCTGCGGGGAGGCTGGGGGACAGGGCTGGTCGGGTGGGGAGCAGGAGGGCTGTGGGGAGGCTGGGGGACAGGGCTGGTCGGGTGGGGGAGCAGGAGGGCTGCAGGGAGGCTGGGGGACAGGGCTGGTCGGGTGGGGGAGCAGGAGGGCTGTGGGGAGGCTGGGGGACAGGGCTGGTCGGGTGGGGGAGCAGGAGGGCTGCGGGAGGCTGGGGGACAGGGCTGGTCGGGTGGGGGAGCAGGAGGGCTGTGGGGAGGCTGGGGGACAGGGCTGGTCGGTTGGGGGAGCAGGAGGGCTGTGGGGAGCTGGGGGACAGGGCTGGTCGGGTGGGGGAGCAGGAGGGTTGTGGGGAGGCTGGGGGACAGGGCTGGTTGGTTGGGGGAGCAGGAGGGCTGCGGGGAGCTGGGGGACAGGGCTGGTCAGGTGAGGGAGCAGGAGGGCTGCGGGGAGGCTGGGGGACAGGGCTGGTCGGGTGGGGGAGCAGGAGGGCTGCGGGGAGGCTGGGGGACAGGGCTGGTCGGGTGGGGGAGCAGGAGGGGCTGTGGGGAGCTGGGGGACAGGGCTGGTCGGGTGGGGGAGCAGGAGGGCTGTGGGGAGCTGGGGGACAGGGCTGGTCGGGTGGGGGAGCAGGAGGGCTGCGGGGAGGCTGGGGGACAGGGCTGGTCGGGTGGGGGAGCAGGAGGGCTGCGGGGAGGCTGGGGGACAGGGCTGGTCGGGTGAGGGAGCAGGAGGGCTGTGGGGAGGCTGGGGGACAGGGCTGGTCGGGTGGGGAGCAGGAGGGCTGCGGGGAGGCTGGGGGACAGGGCTGGTCGGGTGGGGAGCAGGAGGTCTGTGGGGAGGCTGGGGGACAGGACTGGTAGGGTGGGGGAGCAGGAGGGCTGCGGGGAGGCTGGGGGACAGGGCTGGTCGGGTGGGGGAGCAGGAGGGCTGCGGGGAGGCTGGGGGACAGGGCTGGTCGGGTGGGGAGCAGGAGGGCTGTGGGGAGGCTGGGGGACAGGGCTGGTCGGGTGGGGGAGCAGGAGGGCTGCAGGGAGGCTGGGGGACAGGGCTGGTCGGGTGGGGGAGCAGGAGGGCTGTGGGGAGGCTGGGGGACAGGGCTGGTCGGGTGGGGGCGCAGGAGGGCTGCGGGGAGGCTGGGGGACAGTGCTGGTCGGGTGGGGGAGCAGGAGGGCTGTGGGGAGGCTGGGGGACAGGGCTGGTCGGTTGGGGGAGCAGCAGGGCTGTGGGGAGCTGGGGGACAGGGCTGGTCGGGTGGGGGAGCAGGAGGATTGTGGGGAGGCTGGGGGACAGGGCTGGTTGGTTGGGGGAGCAGGAGGGCTGCGGGGAGGCTGGGGGACAGGGCTGGTCGGGTGGGGGAGCAGGAGGGCTGCGGGGAGGCTGGGGGACAGGGCTGGTCAGGTGAGGGAGCAGGAGGGCTGCGGGGAGGCTGGGGGACAGGGCTGGTCGGGTGGGGGAGCAGGAGGGCTGTGGGGAGCTGGGGGACAGGGCTGGTCGGGTGGGGGAGCAGGAGGGCTGTGGGGAGCTGGGGGACAGGGCTGGTCGGGTGGGGGAGCAGGAGGGCTGTGGGGAGCTGGGGGACAGGGCTGGTCGGGTGGGGGAGCAGGAGGGCTGTGGGGAGGCTGGGGGACAGGGCTGGTCGGGTGGGGGAGCAGGAGGGCTGTGGGGAGCTGGGGGACAGGGCTGGTCGGGTGGGGGAGCAGGAGGGCTGTGGGGAGGCTGGGGGACAGGGCTGGTCGGGTGGGGGAGCAGGAGGGCTGTGGGGAGCTGGGGGACAGGGCTGGTCGGGTGGGGGAGCAGGAGGGCTGTGGGGAGCTGGGGGACAGGGCTGGTCAGGTGAGGGAGCAGGAGGGCTGCGGGGAGGCTGGGGGACAGGGCTGGTCGGGTGGGGGAGCAGGAGGGCTGTGGGGAGGCTGGGGGACAGGGCTGTTCGGGTGGGGGAGCAGGAGGGCTGTGGGGAGCTGGGGGACAGGCCTGGTCGGGTGGGGGAGCAGGAGGGCTGTGGGGAGGCTGGGGGACAGGGCTGGTCGGGTGGGGGAGCAGGAGGGCTGCGGGGAGGCTGGGGGACAGGGCTGGTCGGGTGGGGGAGCAGGAGGGCTGCAGGGAGGCTGGGGGACAGGGCTGGTCGGGTGGGGGAGCAGGAGGGCTGCGGGGAGGCTGGGGGACAGGGCTGGTCGGGTGGGGGAGCAGGAGGGCTGCAGGGAGGCTGGGGGACAGGGCTGGTCGGGTGGGGGAGCAGGAGGGCTGCGGGGAGGCTGGGGGACAGGGCTGGTCGGGTGAGGGAGCAGGAGGGCTGTGGGGAGCTGGGGGACAGGGCTGGTCGGGTGGGGGAGCAGGAGGGCTGTGGGGAGGCTGGGGGACAGGGCTGGTCGGGTGGGGGAGCAGGAGGGCTGCGGGGAGGCTGGGGGACAGGGCTGGTCAGGTGAGGGAGCAGGAGGGCTGTGGGGAGCTGGGCGACAGGGCTGGTCGGTTGGGGGAGCAGGAGGGGTGTGGGGAGCTGGGGGACAGGGCTGGTCGGGTGGGGGAGCAGGAGGGCTGTGGGGAGCTGGGGGACAGGGCTGGTCGGGTGGGGGAGCAGGAGGGCTGCGGGGAGGCTGGGGGACAGGGCTGGTCGGGTGAGGGAGCAGGAGGGCTGTGGGGAGGCTGGGGGACAGGGCTGGTCGGGTGGGGAGCAGGAGGGCTGCGGGGAGGCTGGGGGACAGGGCTGGTCGGGTGGGGAGCAGGAGGTCTGTGGGGAGGCTGGGGGACAGGACTGGTAGGGTGGGGGAGCAGGAGGGCTGCGGGGAGGCTGGGGGACAGGGCTGGTCGGGTGGGGGAGCAGGAGGGCTGCGGGGAGGCTGGGGGACAGGGCTGGTCGGGTGGGGAGCAGGAGGGCTGTGGGGAGGCTGGGGGACAGGGCTGGTCGGGTGGGGGAGCAGGAGGGCTGTGGGGAGCTGGGGGACAGGGCTGGTCGGGTGGGGGAGCAGGAGGGCTGTGGGGAGGCTGGGGGACAGGGCTGGTCGGGTGGGGAGCAGGAGGGCTGCGGGGAGGCTGGGGGACAGGGCTGGTCGGGTGGGGGAGCAGGAGGGCTGTGGGGAGGCTGGGGGACAGGGCTGGTCGGGTGGGGGAGCAGGAGGGCTGCGGGGAGGCTGGGGGACAGGGCTGGTCGGGTGGGGGAGCAGGAGGGCTGCGGGGAGACTGGGGGACAGGGCTGGTCGGGTGAGGGAGCAGGAGGGCTGCGGGGAGGCTGGGGGACAGGGCTGGTCGGGTGAGGGAGCAGGAGGGCTGCGGGGAGGCTGGGGGACAGGGCTGGTCGGGTGGGGAGCAGGAGGTCTGTGGGGAGGCTGGGGGACAGGGCTGGTCGGTTGGGGGAGCAGGAGGGCTGTGGGGAGCTGGGGGACAGGGCTGGTCGGTTGGGGGAGCAGGAGGGCTGCGGGGAGGCTGGGGGACAGGGCTGGTCGGGTGGGGGAGCAGGAGGGCTGTGGGGAGCTGGGGGACAGGGCTGGTCGGTTGGGGGAGCAGGAGGGCTGCGGGGAGGCTGGGGGACAGGGCTGGTCGGGTGGGGGAGCAGGAGGGCTGCGGGGAGGCTGGGGGACAGGGCTGGTCGGGTGGGGAGCAGGAGGGCTGTGGGGAGGCTGGGGGACAGGGCTGGTCGGGTGGGGGAGCAGGAGGGCTGTGGGGAGGCTGGGGGACAGGGCTGGTCGGGTGGGGAGCAGGAGGGCTGCGGGGAGGCTGGGGGACAGGGCTGGTCGGGTGGGGGAGCAGGAGGGCTGTGGGGAGGCTGGGGGACAGGGCTGGTCGGGTGGGGGAGCAGGAGGGCTGTGGGGAGGCTGGGGGACAGGGCTGGTCGGGTGGGGGAGCAGGAGGGCTGTGGGGAGCTGGGGGACAGGGCTGGTCAGGTGAGGGAGCAGGAGGGCTGTGGGGAGGCTGGGGGACAGGGCTGGTCAGGTGAGGGAGCAGGAGGTCTGTGGGGAGGCTGGGGGACAGGGCTGGTCGGGTGAGGGAGCAGGAGGGCTGCGGGGAGGCTGGGGGACGGGGCTGGTCGGGTGGGGGAGCAGGAGGGCTGCGGGGAGGCTGGGGGACAGGGCTGGTCGGGTGGGGGAGCAGGAGGGCTGTGGGGAGGCTGGGGGACAGGGCTGGTCGGGTGGGGAGCAGGAGGGCTGTGGGGAGCTGGGGGACAGGGCTGGTCGGGTGGGGGAGCAGGAGGGCTGTGGGGAGGCTGGGGGACAGGGCTGGTCGGGTGGGGGAGCAGGAGGGCTGTGGGGAGCTGGGGGACAGGGCTGGTCGGGTGGGGGAGCAGGAGGGCTGTGGGGAGCTGGGGGACAGGGCTGGTCAGGTGAGGGAGCAGGAGGGCTGCGGGGAGGCTGGGGGACAGGGCTGGTCGGGTGGGGGAGCAGGAGGGCTGTGGGGAGGCTGGGGGACAGGGCTGGTCGGGTGGGGGAGCAGGAGGGCTGTGGGGAGCTGGGGGACAGGCCTGGTCGGGTGGGGGAGCAGGAGGGCTGTGGGGAGGCTGGGGGACAGGGCTGGTCGGGTGGGGGAGCAGGAGGGCTGTGGGGAGGCTGGGGGACAGGGCTGGTCGGGTGGGGGAGCAGGAGGGCTGCAGGGAGGCTGGGGGACAGGGCTGGTCGGGTGGGGGAGCAGGAGGGCTGCGGGGAGGCTGGGGGACAGGGCTGGTCAGGTGAGGGAGCAGGAGGGCTGTGGGGAGCTGGGCGACAGGGCTGGTCGGTTGGGGGAGCAGGAGGGCTGTGGGGAGCTGGGGGACAGGGCTGGTCGGGTGGGGGAGCAGGAGGGCTGTGGGGAGCTGGGGGACAGGGCTGGTCGGGTGGGGGAGCAGGAGGGCTGCGGGGAGGCTGGGGGACAGGGCTGGTCGGGTGGGGGAGCAGGAGGGCTGTGGGGAGCTGGGGGACAGGGCTGGTCGGGTGGGGGAGCAGGAGGGCTGTGGGGAGGCTGGGGGACAGGGCTGGTCGGGTGGGGGAGCAGGAGGGCTGTGGGGAGCTGGGGGACAGGCCTGGTCGGGTGGGGGAGCAGGAGGGCTGTGGGGAGCTGGGGGACAGGGCTGGTCAGGTGAGGGAGCAGGAGGGCTGCGGGGAGGCTGGGGGACAGGGCTGGTCGGGTGGGGGAGCAGGAGGGCTGTCGGGAGCTGGGGGACAGGGCTGGTCGGGTGGGGGAGCAGGAGGGCTGTGGGGAGCTGGGGGACAGGGCTGGTCGGGTGGGGGAGCAGGAGGGCTGTGGGGAGCTGGGGGACAGGGCTGGTCGGGTGGGGGAGCAGGAGGGCTGTGGGGAGGCTGGGGGACAGGGCTGGTCGGGTGGGGGAGCAGGAGGGCTGTGGGGAGCTGGGGGACAGGGCTGGTCGGGTGGGGGAGCAGGAGGGCTGTGGGGAGGCTGGGGGACAGGGCTGGTCGGGTGGGGGAGCAGGAGGGCTGTGGGGAGCTGGGGGACAGGGCTGGTCGGGTGGGGGAGCAGGAGGGCTGTGGGGAGCTGGGGGACTGGGCTGGTCAGGTGAGGGAGCAGGAGGGCTGCGGGGAGGCTGGGGGACAGGGCTGGTCGGGTGGGGGAGCAGGAGGGCTGTGGGGAGGCTGGGGGACAGGGCTGGTCGGGTGGGGGAGCAGGAGGGCTGTGGGGAGCTGGGGGACAGGCCTGGTCGGGTGGGGGAGCAGGAGGGCTGTGGGGAGGCTGGGGGACAGGGCTGGTCGGGTGGGGGAGCAGGAGGGCTGTGGGGAGGCTGGGGGACAGGGCTGGTCGGGTGGGGGAGCAGGAGGGCTGCAGGGAGGCTGGGGGACAGGGCTGGTCGGGTGGGGGAGCAGGAGGGCTGCGGGGAGGCTGGGGGACAGGGCTGGTCAGGTGAGGGAGCAGGAGGGCTGTGGGGAGCTGGGCGACAGGGCTGGTCGGTTGGGGGAGCAGGAGGGGTGTGGGGAGCTGGGGGACAGGGCTGGTCGGGTGGGGGAGCAGGAGGGCTGTGGGGAGCTGGGGGACAGGGCTGGTCGGGTGGGGGAGCAGGAGGGCTGCGGGGAGGCTGGGGGACAGGGCTGGTCGGGTGAGGGAGCAGGAGGGCTGTGGGGAGGCTGGGGGACAGGGCTGGTCGGGTGGGGAGCAGGAGGGCTGCGGGGAGGCTGGGGGACAGGGCTGGTCGGGTGGGGAGCAGGAGGTCTGTGGGGAGGCTGGGGGACAGGACTGGTAGGGTGGGGGAGCAGGAGGGCTGCGGGGAGGCTGGGGGACAGGGCTGGTCGGGTGGGGGAGCAGGAGGGCTGCGGGGAGGCTGGGGGACAGGGCTGGTCGGGTGGGGAGCAGGAGGGCTGCGGGGAGGCTGGGGGACAGGGCTGGTCGGGTGGGGGAGCAGGAGGGCTGCAGGGAGGCTGGGGGACAGGGCTGGTCGGGTGGGGGAGCAGGAGGGCTGTGGGGAGGCTGGGGGACAGGGCTGGTCGGGTGGGGGAGCAGGAGGGCTGCGGGGAGGCTGGGGGACAGGGCTGGTCGGGTGGGGGAGCAGGAGGGCTGTGGGGAGGCTGGGGGACAGGGCTGGTCGGTTGGGGGAGCAGGAGGGCTGTGGGGAGCTGGGGGACAGGGCTGGTCGGGTGGGGGAGCAGGAGGGCTGCAGGGAGGCTGGGGGACAGGGCTGGTCGGGTGGGGGAGCAGGAGGGCTGTGGGGAGGCTGGGGGACAGGGCTGGTCGGGTGGGGGAGCAGGAGGGCTGCGGGGAGGCTGGGGGACAGTGCTGGTCGGGTGGGGGAGCAGGAGGGCTGTGGGGAGGCTGGGGGACAGGGCTGGTCGGTTGGGGGAGCAGGAGGGCTGTGGGGAGCTGGGGGACAGGGCTGGTCGGGTGGGGGAGCAGGAGGGTTGTGGGGAGGCTGGGGGACAGGGCTGGTTGGTTGGGGGAGCAGGAGGGCTGTGGGGAGGCTGGGGGACAGGGCTGGTTGGTTGGGGGAGCAGGAGGGTTGTAGGGAGGCTGGGGGACAGGGCTGGTCGGGTGAGGGAGCAGGAGGGCTGTGGGGAGCTGGGGGACAGGGCTGGTTGGTTGGGGGAGCAGGAGGGTTGTGGGGAGGCTGGGGGACAGGGCTGGTCGGGTGAGGGAGCAGGAGGGCTGTGGGGAGCTGGGGGACAGGGCTGGTCGGGTGGGGGAGCAGGAGGGCTGTGGGGAGGCTGGGGGACAGGGCTGGTCGGGTGGGGGAGCAGGAGGGCTGCGGGGAGCTGGGGGACAGGGCTGGTTGGTTGGGGGAGCAGGAGGGTTGTGGGGAGGCTGGGGGACAGGGCTGGTCGGGTGAGGGAGCAGGAGGGCTGTGGGGAGCTGGGGGACAGGGCTGGTCGGGTGGGGGAGCAGGAGGGCTGTGGGGAGGCTGGGGGACAGGGCTGGTCGGGTGGGGGAGCAGGAGGGCTGCGGGGAGCTGGGGGACAGGGCTGGTCAGGTGAGGGAGCAGGAGGGCTGCGGGGAGGATGGGGGACAGGGCTGGTCGGGTGAGGGAGCAGGAGGGCTGCGGGGAGGATGGGGGACAGGGCTGGTCGGGTGGGGGAGCAGGAGGGCTGCGGGGAGGCTGGGGGACAGGGCTGGTCGGGTGAGGGAGCAGGAGGGCTGTGGGGAGCTGGGGGACAGGGCTGGTCGGGTGGGGGAGCAGGAGGGCTGCGGGGAGGCTGGGGGACAGGGCTGGTCGGGTGGGGGAGCAGGAGGGCTGCGGGGAGGCTGGGGGACAGGGCTGGTCGGGTGGGGGAGCAGGAGGGCTGTGGGGAGCTGGGGGACAGGGCTGGTCGGGTGGGGAGCAGGAGGGCTGTGGGGAGGCTGGGGGACAGGGCTGGTCGGGTGAGGGAGCAGGAGGGCTGCGGGGAGGCTGGGGGACAGGGCTGGTCGGGTGGGGAGCAGGAGGTCTGTGGGGAGGCTGGGGGACAGGACTGGTAGGGTGGGGGAGCAGGAGGGCTGCGGGGAGGCTGGGGGACAGGGCTGGTCGGGTGGGGGAGCAGGAGGGCTGCGGGGAGGCTGGGGGACAGGGCTGGTCGGGTGGGGAGCAGGAGGGCTGTGGGGAGGCTGGGGGACAGGGCTGGTCGGGTGGGGGAGCAGGAGGGCTGTGGGGAGGCTGGGGGACAGGGCTGGTCGGGTGGGGAGCAGGAGGGCTGCGGGGAGGCTGGGGGACAGGGCTGGTCGGGTGGGGGAGCAGGAGGGCTGTGGGGAGGCTGGGGGACAGGGCTGGTCGGGTGGGGGAGCAGGAGGGCTGCGGGGAGGCTGGGGGACAGGGCTGGTCGGGTGGGGGAGCAGGAGGGCTGTGGGGAGGCTGGGGGACAGGGCTGGTCGGTTGGGGGAGCAGGAGGGCTGTGGGGAGCTGGGGGACAGGGCTGGTCGGGTGGGGGAGCAGGAGGGTTGTGGGGAGGCTGGGGGACAGGGCTGGTTGGTTGGGGGAGCAGGAGGGCTGCGGGGAGCTGGGGGACAGGGCTGGTCAGGTGAGGGAGCAGGAGGGCTGCGGGGAGGCTGGGGGACAGGGCTGGTCGGGTGGGGGAGCAGGAGGGCTGCGGGGAGGCTGGGGGACAGGGCTGGTCGGGTGGGGGAGCAGGAGGGCTGCGGGGAGGCTGGGGGACAGGGCTGGTCGGGTGGGGGAGCAGGAGGGCTGTGGGGAGCTGGGGGACAGGGCTGGTCGGGTGGGGGAGCAGGAGGGTTGTGGGGAGGCTGGGGGACAGGGCTGGTCAGGTGGGGGAGCAGGAGGGCTGTGGGGAGCTGGGGGACAGGGCTGGTCAGGTGGGGGAGCAGGAGGGCTGGGGGAGGCTGGGGGATAGGATTGGTCCAGTGTGGGAGCAGGAGGGCTGTGGGGAGGCTGGGGAGCCGGGCTGGTCGGGTGGGGAGCAGGAGGGCTGCAGGGAGGCTGGGGGACAGGGCTGGTCGGGTGGGGGAGCAGGAGGGCTGCGGGGAGGCTGGGGGACAGGGCTGGTCGGGTGGGGGAGCAGGAGGGCTGTGGGGAGGCTGGGGGACAGGGCTGGTCGGGTGGGGGAGCAGGAGGGCTGTGGGGAGGCTGGGGGACAGGGCTGGTCGGGTGGGGGAGCAGGAGGGCTGTGGGGAGGCTGGGGGACAGGGCTGGTCGGGTGGGGGAGCAGGAGGGCTGTGGGGAGGCTGGGGGACAGGGCTGGTCAGGTGGGGGAGCAGGAGGGCTGCAGGGAGGCTGGAGGACAGGGCTGGTCGGGTGGGGGAGCAGGAGGGCTGTGGGGAGCTGGGCGACAGGGCTGGTCGGTTGGGGGAGCAGGAGGGCTGCGGGGAGGCTGGGGGACAGGGCTGGTCGGGTGGGGGAGCAGGAGGGCTGCGGGGAGGCTGGGGGACAGGGCTGGTCGGGTGGGGAGCAGGAGGGCTGTGGGGAGCTGGGGGACAGGGCTGGTCGGGTGGGGGAGCAGGAGGGCTGTGGGGAGCTGGGGGACAGGGCTGGTCGGGTGGGGGAGCAGGAGGGCTGCGGGGAGGCTGGGGGACAGGGCTGGTCGGGTGAGGGAGCAGGAGGGCTGTGGGGAGGCTGGGGGACAGGGCTGGTCGGGTGGGGAGCAGGAGGGCTGTGGGGAGGCTGGGGAGCCGGGCTGGTCGGGTGGGGAGCAGGAGGGCTGCAGGGAGGCTGGGGGACAGGGCTGGTCGGGTGGGGGAGCAGGAGGGCTGCGGGGAGGCTGGGGGACAGGGCTGGTCGGGTGGGGGAGCAGGAGGGCTGCGGGGAGGCTGGGGGACAGGGCTGGTCGGGTGGGGGAGCAGGAGGGCTGTGGGGAGGCTGGGGGACAGGGCTGGTCGGGTGGGGGAGCAGGAGGGCTGTGGGGAGGCTGGGGGACAGGGCTGGTCGGGTGGGGGAGCAGGAGGGCTGTGGGGAGGCTGGGGGACAGGGCTGGTCAGGTGGGGGAGCAGGAGGGCTGCAGGGAGGCTGGAGGACAGGGCTGGTCGGGTGGGGGAGCAGGAGGGCTGTGGGGAGCTGGGCGACAGGGCTGGTCGGTTGGGGGAGCAGGAGGGCTGCGGGGAGGCTGGGGGACAGGGCTGGTCGGGTGGGGGAGCAGGAGGGCTGCGGGGAGGCTGGGGGACAGGGCTGGTCGGGTGGGGAGCAGGAGGGCTGTGGGGAGCTGGGGGACAGGGCTGGTCGGGTGGGGGAGCAGGAGGGCTGTGGGGAGCTGGGGGACAGGGCTGGTCGGGTGGGGGAGCAGGAGGGCTGCGGGGAGGCTGGGGGACAGGGCTGGTCGGGTGAGGGAGCAGGAGGGCTGCGGGGAGGCTGGGGGACAGGGCTGGTCGGGTGGGGAGCAGGAGGGCTGCGGGGAGGCTGGTGGACAGGGCTGGTCGGGTGGGGAGCAGGAGGGCTGTGGGGAGGCTGGGGGACAGGGCTGGTCGGGTGGGGGAGCAGGAGGGCTGCGGGGAGGCTGGGGGACGGGGCTGGTCGGGTGGGGGAGCAGGAGGGCTGTGGGGAGGCTGGGGGACAGGGCTGGTCGGGTGGGGGAGCAGGAGGGCTGCGGGGAGGCTGGGGGACGGGGCTGGTCGGGTGGGGAGCAGGAGGGCTGCGGGGAGGCTGGGGGACAGGGCTGGTCGGGTGGGGGAGCAGGAGGGCTGCGGGGAGGCTGGGGGACAGGGCTGGTCGGGTGGGGGAGCAGGAGGGCTGTGGGGAGCTGGGGGACAGGGCTGGTCGGGTGAGGGAGCAGGAGGGCTGTGGGGAGCTGGGGGACAGGGCTGGTCGGGTGGGGGAGCAGGAGGGCTGTGGGGAGGCTGGGGGACAGGGCTGGTCGGGTGGGGAGCAGGAGGGCTGCGGGGAGGCTGGGGGACAGGGCTGGTCGGGTGGGGGAGCAGGAGGGCTGCGGGGAGGCTGGGGGACAGGGCTGGTCGGGTGGGGGAGCAGGAGGGCTGCGGGGAGGCTGGGGGACAGGGCTGGTCGGGTGGGGGAGCAGGAGGGCTGCGGGGAGGCTGGGGGACAGGGCTGGTCGGGTGGGGGAGTAGGAGGGCTGTGGGGAGGCTGGGGGACAGGGCTGGTCGGTTGGGGGAGCAGGAGGGCTGTGGGGACCTGGGGGACAGGGCTGGTCGGGTGGGGGAGCAGGAGGGCTGTGGGGAGCTGGGGGACAGGGCTGGTCGGGTGGGGGAGCAGGAGGGCTGTGGGGAGCTGGGGGACAGGGCTGGTCGGGTGGGGGAGCAGGAGGGCTGCGGGGAGGCTGGGGGACAGGGCTGGTCGGGTGGGGAGCAGGAGGGCTGTGGGGAGCTGGGGGACAGGGCTGGTCGGGTGGGGGAGCAGGAGGGCTGTGGGGAGCTGGGGGACAGGGCTGGTCGGGTGGGGGAGCAGGAGGGCTGCGGGGAGGCTGGGGGACAGGGCTGGTCGGGTGAGGGAGCAGGAGGGCTGTGGGGAGGCTGGGGGACAGGGCTGGTCGGGTGGGGAGCAGGAGGGCTGCGGGGAGGCTGGTGGACAGGGCTGGTCGGGTGGGGAGCAGGAGGGCTGTGGGGAGGCTGGGGGACAGGGCTGGTCGGGTGGGGGAGCAGGAGGGCTGCGGGGAGGCTGGGGGACGGGGCTGGTCGGGTGGGGGAGCAGGAGGGCTGTGGGGAGGCTGGGGGACAGGGCTGGTCGGGTGGGGGAGCAGGAGGGCTGCGGGGAGGCTGGGGGACGGGGCTGGTCGGGTGGGGGAGCAGGAGGGCTGTGGGGAGGCTGGGGGACAGGGCTGGTCGGGTGGGGGAGCAGGAGGGCTGCGGGGAGGCTGGGGGACGGGGCTGGTCGGGTGGGGAGCAGGAGGGCTGCGGGGAGGCTGGGGGACGGGGCTGGTCGGGTGGGGGAGCAGGAGGGCTGCGGGGAGGCTGGGGGACAGGGCTGGTCGGGTGGGGGAGCAGGAGGGCTGTGGGGAGCTGGGGGACAGGGCTGGTCGGGTGAGGGAGCAGGAGGGCTGTGGGGAGCTGGGGGACAGGGCTGGTCGGGTGGGGGAGCAGGAGGGCTGTGGGGAGGCTGGGGGACAGGGCTGGTCGGGTGGGGAGCAGGAGGGCTGCGGGGAGGCTGGGGGACAGGGCTGGTCGGGTGGGGGAGCAGGAGGGCTGCGGGGAGGCTGGGGGACAGGGCTGGTCGGGTGGGGGAGCAGGAGGGCTGCGGGCAGGCTGGGGGACAGGGCTGGTCGGGTGGGGGAGCAGGAGGGCTGCGGGGAGGCTGGGGGACAGGGCTGGTCGGGTGGGGGAGTAGGAGGGCTGTGGGGAGGCTGGGGGACAGGGCTGGTCGGTTGGGGGAGCAGGAGGGCTGTGGGGAGCTGGGGGACAGGGCTGGTCGGGTGGGGGAGCAGGAGGGCTGTGGGGAGCTGGGGGACAGGGCTGGTCGGGTGGGGGAGCAGGAGGGCTGTGGGGAGCTGGGGGACAGGGCTGGTCAGGTGAGGGAGCAGGAGGGCTGTGGGGAGGCTGGGGGACAGGGCTGGTCGGGTGGGGAGCAGGAGGGCTGCGGGGAGGCTGGGGGACAGGGCTGGTCGGGTGGGGAGCAGGAGGGCTGCGGGGAGGCTGGGGGACAGGGCTGGTCGGGTGGGGGAGCAGGAGGGCTGTGGGGAGGCTGGGGGACAGGGCTGGTCGGGTGGGGGAGCAGGAGGGCTGTGGGGAGCTGGGGGACAGGGCTGGTCGGGTGGGGGAGCAGGAGGGCTGTGGGGAGCTGGGGGACAGGGCTGGTCAGGTGGGGGAGCAGGAGGGCTGCGGGGAGGCTGGGGGACAGGGCTGGTCAGGTGAGGGAGCAGGAGGGCTGTGGGGAGGCTGGGGGACAGGGCTGGTCGGGTGGGGAGCAGGAGGGCTGTGGGGAGGCTGGGGGACAGGGCTGGTCGGGTGGGGGAGCAGGAGGGCTGTGGGGAGGCTGGGGGACAGGGCTGGTCGGGTGGGGGAGCAGGAGGGCTGTGGGGAGGCTGGGGGACAGGGCTGGTCGGGTGGGGGAGCAGGAGGGCTGTGGGGAGGCTGGGGGACAGGGCTGGTCAGGTGAGGGAGCAGGAGGGCTGTGGGGAGGCTGGGGGACAGGGCTGGTCGGGTGGGGGAGCAGGAGGGCTGTGGGGAGGCTGGGGGACAGGGCTGGTCGGGTGGGGGAGCAGGAGGGCTGTGGGGAGGCTGGGGGACAGGGCTGGTCAGGTGAGGGAGCAGGAGGGCTGTGGGGAGGCTGGGGGACGGGGCTGGTCGGGTGGGGGAGCAGGAGGGCTGCGGGGAGGCTGGGGGACAGGGCTGGTCGGGTGAGGGAGCAGGAGGGCTGCGGGGAGGCTGGGTGACAGGGCTGGTCGGGTGAGGGAGCAGGAGGGCTGCGGGGAGGCTGGGGGACAGGGCTGGTCGGGTGAGGGAGCAGGAGGGCTGCGGGGAGGCTGGGGGACAGGGCTGGTCGGGTGGGGGAGCAGGAGGGGCTGTGGGGAGGCTGGGGGACGGGGCTGGTCAGGTGAGGGAGCAGGAGGGGCTGTGGGGAGGCTGGGGGACGGGGCTGGTCGGGTGGGGGAGCAGGAGGGCTGCGGGGAGGCTGGGGGACAGGGCTGGTCGGGTGAGGGAGCAGGAGGGCTGCGGGGAGGCTGGGGGACAGGGCTGGTCGGGTGGGGGAGCAGGAGGGCTGTGGGGAGGCTGGGGGACAGGGCTGGTCGGGTGAGGGAGCAGGAGGGCTGCGGGGAGGCTGGGGGACAGGGCTGGTCAGGTGAGGGAGCAGGAGGGCTGCGGGGAGGCTGGGGGACAGGGCTGGTCGGGTGAGGGAGCAGGAGGGCTGTGGGGAGCTGGGGGACAGGGCTGGTCGGGTGGGGGAGCAGGAGGGCTGCGGGGAGGCTGGGGGACAGGGCTGGTCGGGTGAGGGAGCAGGAGGGCTGCGGGGAGGCTGGGGGACAGGGCTGGTCGGGTGGGGGAGCAGGAGGGCTGTGGGGAGCTGGGGGACAGGGCTGGTCGGGTGAGGGAGCAGGAGGGCTGTGGGGAGCTGGGGGACAGGGCTGGTCAGGTGAGGGAGCAGGAGGGCTGCGGGGAGGCTGGGGGACAGGGCTGGTCGGGTGGGGGAGCAGGAGGGCTGCGGGGAGGCTGGGGGACAGGGCTGGTCGGGTGGGGGAGCAGGAGGGCTGCGGGGAGGCTGGGGGACAGGGCTGGTCGGGTGGGGGAGCAGGAGGGCTGCGGGGAGGATGGGGGACAGGGCTGGTCGGGTGGGGGAGCAGGAGGGCTGCGGGGAGGCTGGGGGACAGGGCTGGTCGGGCGGGGGAGCAGGAGGGCTGCGGGGAGGCTGGGGGACAGGGCTGGTCGGGTGGGGGAGCAGGAGGGCTGCGGGGAGGCTGGGGGACAGGGCTGGTCGGGTGGGGGAGCAGGAGGGCTGCGGGGAGGCTGGGGGACAGGGCTGGTCGGGTGGGGGAGCAGGAGGGCTGCGGGGAGGCTGGGGGACAGGGCTGGTCGGGTGGGGGAGCAGGAGGGCTGCGGGGAGGCTGGGGGACAGGGCTGGTCGGGTGGGGGAGCAGGAGGGCTGCGGGGAGGCTGGGGGACAGGGCTGGTCGGGTGAGGGAGCAGGAGGGCTGCGGGGAGGCTGGGGGACAGGGCTGGTCGGGTGGGGGAGCAGGAGGGCTGCGGGGAGGCTGGGGGACAGGGCTGGTCGGGTGGGGGAGCAGGAGGGCTGCGGGGAGGCTGGGGGACAGGGCTGGTCGGGTGGGGGAGCAGGAGGGCTGCGGGGAGGCTGGGGGACAGGGCTGGTCGGGTGAGGGAGCAGGAGGGCTGCGGGGAGGCTGGGGGACAGGGCTGGTCGGGTGAGGGAGCAGGAGGGCTGCGGGGAGGCTGGGGGACAGGGCTGGTCGGGTGGGGGAGCAGGAGGGCTGCGGGGAGGCTGGGGGACAGGGCTGGTCGGGTGAGGGAGCAGGAGGGCTGCGGGGAGCCTGGGGGACAGGGCTGGTCGGGTGGGGGAGCAGGAGGGCTGCGGGGAGGCTGGGGGACAGGGCTGGTCGGGTGGGGGAGCAGGAGGGCTGCGGGGAGGCTGGGGGACAGGGCTGGTCGGGTGGGGGAGCAGGAGGGCTGCGGGGAGGCTGGGGGACAGGGCTGGTCGGGTGGGGGGAGCAGGAGGGCTGTGGGGAGCTGGGGGACAGGGCTGGTCGGGTGAGGGAGCAGGAGGGCTGTGGGGAGCTGGGGGACAGGGCTGGTCGGGTGGGGGAGCAGGAGGGCTGCGGGGAGGCTGGGGGACAGGGCTGGTCGGGTGGGGGAGCAGGAGGGCTGTGGGGAGGCTGGGGGACAGGGCTGGTCAGGTGAGGGAGCAGGAGGGCTGCGGGGAGGCTGGGGAGCCGGGCTGGCCGAGGCAGAAGGCAGTGGGTTGGGATGGGAGGAGCAGAGCAGGCTGGGGGAGCTGGGCCCACACCCCATTCCCAGCACGACCCCCGTGTGTTACAGAGCACAGCAGGCACCGGGGCCCTGGCCTGGCCGTGGGCATCACCCTGGGGGCTCTGGCCGTGGCCGTGGCTGTGGCCGTGGTGCTGTGGCGGTGCAGACGCAGGTGAGTTTTCCCCCTCTGGGGCAGGGGTGGGGCCTTTACACCCCCTGACCCTCCCCTCTGCTCCCTTCTTCCAGGGGCTACCAGGATGTTGGAGCCAGGCAGTTCAGGGCCTGAGGGCTGACCCAGGCCAGGCGTGGGGACCGGCCCCTCTCCCGGGACACGGAGTTCGGGGCTGGCTCCAGGGAAGAGGGGTCCACAGGCTGGTCGGATGAAGACCCTGGGGGATCAGGGCTATAGGTGCACTGGGATTCTCCTCCCGCTGGGACATTCGGAGCATGTTGGACACAGAGGCGCCGTGGTTTGGCCTGGGCCGGGATCCGCTCAGAGCCAGAGCCGGCCTGTGCCCTTCGGTAAACCCTTGGGGAGAAGATAAGAACAGCCAGGCTGTGCCAGAGCAAAGGCCCGTCCAGCCCCGTGTCCTGTCGGCCCACAGCGCCCAGTGCCCCAGAGGGAGGGAACAGAACAGGGAGCCCTCCCCTGTCGCCCATTGCCAGCCTCTGACACACACAGGCCAGGGACCCCAGCCCTGCCCAGCCTGGCTACTGGCCATCGATGGACCCCTCCTCCATGGATCTATCCAGCTCTTTAGTGAACCCTGTTCAAGTCCTGCTCTTCACAGCTGTGGCACAGGGGGGGCTGTCTGCTCTGTGACCCGGGGTCCCCCTGTGCAGTGAGGTGTGTGGGGCGCAGTGGGGGGCTGTCTGCTCTGTGACCCGGGGTCCCCCTGTGCGGTGAGGTGTGTGGGGCGCAGTGGGGGGGCTGTCTGCTCTGTGACCCGGGGTCCCCCTGTGCGGTGAGGTGTGTGGGGCGCAGTGGGGGGGCTGTCTGCTCTGTGACCCGGGGTCCCCCTGTGCGGTGAGGTGTGTGGGGCGCAGTGGGGGGCTGTCTGCTCTGTGACCTGGGGCCCTGCGCTGGGATGGGAAATTCTCACTGACTCTCCCAAAGGTGTGTTAACCCAGACACCCAGGCTCAGCCCCACAGGGAGAGACACAGGGAAGAGGGGAGACCAGCTCCTGGCTGGGGGGCAGGGCTGGGAGAGAGTTTTAGTTTCTGTCTGGAATCATGGGGGAAGCAGCCTAGGCAAGGGGCTGGGATTTAGGGGCCCAGGCTCCCCCATCTCAAGGGGGCTGAGGCATCCTAGGCCTGCCCTGTGACCGGATTCCATCTGTGCTGTGCTGTATCCTGGAGAAGCAATAAACTCCTCTGTTCTACCGGCTGGGGGAGTCTGTTTGGCCACTATGGGGCTGCAGGAGTCGGGGGAACCCTTGTAGGGATAACATATTAATGTATTGAAAATAATTCCTCCAAATGGAAGTGACCCCCCATAATTTGTTCCCCACAACTTAAAGTGTTTAGATTTATTATTAATTCTTCTTCTTATTATTATTATTATTTGTTAAGATTGTTAAATGTTTGGATTTATTATTCTTATTGCCCCTTTAGAATATAATGTATTAGGTCATGGAACTTAGAACTGTTAAGAATATAATCAAGGGGCTGCTTGCAATTGATATTGCAGAGATACATTGTAAGGATGCATTGTCAAGCCACTAACTCTGCTATGGGAGCCAAGCCCTGTAATTTACTAAGGGCATTGTTACATTATTCACGCCTGTTCTCTTTAAAACATTGTAACTTTATTCAGCACTCAGAGAATGTTTTAAGCAATACCACCCAGAAACTTTCTGTAACTACAACTTTTATTATTATACAAAATACTGTATGAATGTAAGAGAGAGTGCTTGGATGATGATGATAAATGAATGGCTCTGAGAGGTGCCAGCCTGAGAATGCAGCAACAAAGGGCTGAAGAAGGCGTCAGGTGCCAGTGCAACCAAAAGGTGTCAAGTGGAGAAACTGGAGGTCCACCCGATGAGATCACTGACGAGCACCTGGCAGCCACCCTGGAGACCTCAGCATGATGCAGCAATTTCCATAGACTGGCATAGGAAGAAATTCCTATAAGAACTGGACTAAAAAAACTATGGAATCAGAGTCCAAGGTTCTGCTGCCAGCCCACCAGGAGCTTCAGATGCGCATCTGATCAGGACTTCGCTCCCCACTCCCATCACTTGTGTACAGAATACCTGGCCAGTATTCTGTCACAAGCAACTTCCAGGCTGGTAACTATAACAATACACAGAACCTGAATGAATGGATGAATGAATGTTTATATGTATAAGGGTTAAGTAGTTAAACAACATTGTTTGCTTCTATCTTTTCTTTATTTTTTTTATTATCTTTACAATAAATGTGGCTTTTTGCCTTATCCCCCTCATAAGATCCTGCTTGCTTTTATTTGGTACAACACCCTGACGTCTCCCCACAACACCCTCCTCTGGCGAGGAGTTCCACAGGTTGACTGTGCGCTGAGTGAAGAAAAAACTTCCTTTGGCTTGTTTTAAACCTGCTGCCTGTTCATTCCATTGTCTTATGGGAACAAGTAAATAACTTTTCCTCATTCGCTTTCTCCACACCCGTCGTGATTTTATAGACCTCGATCCCGTCCCCCCTTCGTCTGCGCTTTTCTAAGCTGCAGAGTCCCCATGTTACGAAACTCTCCTCACGCAGCAGCCGTTCCAAGCCCCAAGGATTCAGGCTGGGGGTGCCCAGGGGTTTACACAGAGGTGATGAGAGATTCTCTGGCTTATTCCCTGGGCCTTGCTTAATGGCTCCCAACAGTCGGGTGGCTGGTGTGCCTGCCGCTGCCCGTTGAGCGGGTGTTTTCAGGGACCTGGCCTCAGGGACGCCAAGATCTCTGCTGGGGGTGGTTGTAACCAAATTACTGTCCATCATGGCGGTATAGCTGGGAGTATTTTGTCCAAGTGGGGGCTGACCAGCTTTCTCTGCCTGGGGGTGGGCGGGTGCTGCCGGCGTCAGGCCTGGCTACGAGCACGGCAGGGCTGGGTGGGGGTGGGGACATGGGAGCAGCAGCGCGGAGAAGCAAGCGGTGAGGCCGTGGGACCTAGGCCTGGGGCAGCTGGGGGCTTGGCGCCTCTCTCCTGGGGGGCGAGGCCTCAGTTCCCCTCCGGGCGTGGTGGGAGGTGCTGGCAGAGTGGGGCTCCCCGCTCCAGGACTTCATTCCCCAGGCTGGGCGGAGTGTGGGGAGCAGGCAGTGATGGGGCGGGACCTGCCCGAATTCTCTGGTCAGGGTGCGGTGCCGGCAGAGGGGGACAGACTCCTGCTGGGCTGGGCTCTGACCTCCCAGGGCTAGCTCAGGAGCCTGAGCCATGGCCTGGTCGGGGCTGGGAGACCTCCAAGGGGGCTCTCTGTGACCCATGTCTCTGGGCTGACCTCTGGGCTGCCAATACCGTGGGCCAAGCCCCTGCTAACCTCCTGCTCTGACACGGCTGGTCTCTGCGGGGCTGACTGGAGCTTGCGCCCTAGGGTGGGGGGACACACCTCTTGGAGGCAGGGCTTGGGCGACCACCCTGGGGAGACTCCAGCGCTGCCCAGCGGATGAGCACAGCACTCCCAGCCGGCTACAGGTGCTACGGGTGGTGCACAGGCACACGGGCCTCGGTGCACAGCATTTATTCCACACATGGGTGGGAAAATGGGAGAGCTGGTTGCTTGGAAGCGACTCACTGCAGGAGGCTCGGGACTGAGGCCGGCACTACCGGCTCCAAGCTGTGGCCGCAGGAGCAGTGGAGCCATGGGGCTCACCCTGCAGGGAGAGTGGGGCGGGGGGGAGGTCTTACTCTGCAAACGGGCTGGGCCAGGGCCCGACCTGGGGAGCCGTGACGTGGGGACCAGAGAGGAGAGAACCTGGGAGCTTGGGGCTGAGCCTGGATCCTGGCTGGGGGTCACGGGGCCGGGGCTGAATGCAGCGGAGGTGAGGGGGAGACGCGGGCAGAAGCCCCCTGGGCCGATGGGGGTGGGGGCGCCGGGAGGCAGAGCGGTGCCTGAATGGCTCCCTTGGAAGTTTCCCACCTCTGGGCGGAATGTGACATGGGCGGGTGCGGCTCAGCCCTCCTGTCGGGGCACATGCAGTGCGTGTGGCGGGCGCGGGCCAAGGGGTTACAGTGCAGGACTGGGGTGCAGGAACAGCTGGGGCAGGAGAGGGAGGGCAGCAGCGGGGGATGAGTTTGGGGGGGCAGGAGGGAGACTCCAGCTTGGGGGATACTCATGATTGGGAGTCGGGGGGTAGGATGGGGGGCAGGCTTGGAGCTGGGGGGCAGGATGGGGGGGCAAGCTTGGAGTTGGGGGGCAGGATGGAGGGGCAGGCTTGGAGCTGTGGGGCAGGATGGAGGGGCAGGCTTGGAGCTGGGGGGCAGGATGGGGGGGCAAGCTTGGAGTTGGGGGGCAGGATGGAGGGGCAGGCTTGGAGCTGGGGGGCAGGATGGAGGGGCAGGCTTGGAGCTGAGGGGCAGGATGGGGGGGGCAGGCTTGGAGTTGGGGGCCAAGGCTGGGTGTATGGGGGGGCAGGACCCCGCAAGTTCTGGGCTCCCCCCCCTCTCTGCCTGACAACCCTACAATAACAAAGCCGCAGGGCCCCGCCTCTTTGGGTCCCTGAGTGACCGTTGGCCCCGCCCCCTCGCGCTCGCAGCAGCGCGTGTCGCCTCCCCGCCCTGTTCCCGCCTTTTTCCCTCGCTCTGCCCGGCAACTAATGACGCCACAACACGGAGCCGCCTCCTGATTGGCTGTTGCTGGCTGTGGCAGGGAGAACCCCCCAATTGGCAGCGCCCGAAGGAAGGGGGCGGGGCCAAGGGTTGGGCCGTTGGGTGGAGGGGACAGACGGGGGGGGGGCTCCCTCTAGCTCGCGCCCTGCCCCCTCCAGCTCCAGCCCAGTTGCCCCCCAGCAGCAGGGTCCAGGGCAAGCCCAAGGGGCAGGAGCCCCCTGCTGGCTGGAGGGGGGGGGCTTCTAACCCCCGCCCCAGGCCTACCCCTCTGTGGGGGGCTCCCCCCTGGCAGGCAGGGCTGCCCCATGGCCCCAGGGGGGAGCTAGGGGGCAGGGAGTGGGGCGGAAGCAGCAGAGGGCTCTCCCCTGGCAGGCAGGGCTGCCCCATGGCCCCAGGGAGGAGCTAGGGGGCAGGGAGTGGGGCGGAAGCAGCAGAGGGCTCTCCCCTGGCAGGCAGGGCTGCCCCATGGCCCCAGGGAGGAGCTAGGGGGCAGGGAGTGGGGCGGAAGCAGCAGAGGGCTCCCCCCTGGCAGGCAGGGCTGCCCCATGGCCCCAGGGAGGAGCTAGGGGGCAGGGAGTGGGGCGGAAGCAGCAGGGGGCTCCCCCCTGGCAGGCAGGGCTGCCCCATGGCCCCAGGGAGGAGCTAGGGGGCAGGGAGTGGGGCGGAAGCAGCAGAGGGCTCTCCCCTGGCAGGCAGGGCTGCCCCATGGCCCCAGGGGGGAGCTAGGGGGCAGGGAGTGGGGCGGAAGCAGCAGGGGGCTCTCCCCTGGCAGGCAGGGCTGCCCCATGGCCCCAGGGGGGAGCTAGGGGGCAGGGAGTGGGGCGGAAGCAGCAGGGGGCTCTCCCCTGGCTGGCAGGGCTGCCCCATGGCCCCAGGCGGGAGCTAGGGGGCAGGGAGTGGGGCGGAAGCAGCGGGGGGCTCCCCCCTGGCAGGCAGGGCTGCCCCATGGCCCCAGGGGGGAGCTAGGGGGCAGGGAGTGGGGCAGAAGCAGCGGGGGGGCTCTCCCCTGGCAGGCAGGGCTGCCCCATGGCCCCAGGGGGGAGCTGGGGGCAGGGAGTGGGGCGGAAGCAGCGGGGGGCTCTCCCCTGGCAGGCAGGGCTGCCCCATGGCCCCAGGCGGGAGCTAGGGGGCAGGGAGTGGGGCGGAAGCAGCGGGGGGCTCTCCCCTGGTAGGCAGGGCTGCCCCATGGCCCCAGGGGGGAGCTAGGGGGCAGGGAGTGGGGCAGAAGCAGCGGGGGGCTCTCCCCTGGCAGGCAGGGCTGCCCCATGGCCCCAGGGGGGAGCTGGGGGCAGGGAGTGGGGCGGAAGCAGCGGGGGGCTCTCCCCTGGCAGGCAGGGCTGCCCCATGGCCCCAGGGTGGCGTGAGGGCGCAGGGAGTGGGGGCAGCAGGAGCTGCTCCCCACGGGGGGGCGGGGGCGGGAGGGTGGGACAGTGGTGGGCTGGCGCCCCCGGGCTCTGAGCAGATGTTCCCAGAGCCAGGGGCAGGGCTGGGGTTTTCCCTGCTGCTGGGTCCGGACTGGCTCTGCCCTGATTGGCCCGGGGCTGGCGGCTGCGGGGACAGCGCGGAGGGAGACACAGATGGGGGGAAGCGGCTGCCGACGCCCGTGGCTGGGGAGGAACTGAAAGCGTGTGGGGATCCTGGGGCCCCTTGTCCTGCTCCCCTGGTGCCCGCTGGAGCCCAGATCCACCTTCCCCTGCCAGCATGCTGCTCCCGCTGCTGCTCCTCTCCTGCGCGTGGGGGGCCATGGACGGTGAGTTGGGACCCCCGTGCCCTGTCCCAGCTGTGGGGGCCCTGGGGGTGGGGACGGTGTAATGCCCGGGGGGGGGGCTAGTGATCCTGGCTGGGGGTGTCAGAGGAGGGGGACGGTTACGGCTCAGCAGCGTCGCTGTGTATTGTTTACAGGACGGACGTTCATTGATCTCCCCGCCCACCTGTTCTGTTCTCCACTTGTTTCCTGCCCCCTCTGCTCCTCTCCCCCCAGACTCTCTCACCCTCCGGCTGCTGCAAACCATTGTCTTCCACAACGCCAGCTCCTCACACGTGGAGGGGGTGGCCCTGCTGGCCGACCTGGAGACCCACTCCATGAACTGCAGCACCTGCCCCATCCGCTTCCTGCAGCCCTGGGCCCGGCAGGGCCTGACCCCCAAGCAGTGGCAGGAGCTGGAGCAGGTGATCCATCGCTACCTGTTCAACTTCATCCGCCTGGTGAACAGACTCGCGCAGCAGCAGGGCCAGAGCTGTGAGTACGGAGCCGCTGGAGGGGTCCCCGGGGGCTGAGAACTGACACACTCACTTCAGCAACCGAGTGTGTCCTGACAGGGCAGATGGGGCCAGGACGGCCAGTCCCGGGTCTTAGGCTGATTGGAGCCTGTGACGTAGTGGGGGGCTGTTACACTCACTGCTCTAGTGTGTGTGTGTGTGTGTGTGTGTGCGCGTGTGTGTGTGCACGCGTGTGCGCGTCCTCCCCTTCCCCCACAGCTCTATGTCCGATTCTATGTCACACAGTGTCCCTGAGAACCAATAACCCTTCTGGTTCTCAGAGTCCCCTCTGGCTGCAGATGGGGGTGCCGAGTCGGGGCTCCCCGACACACCGTCACAAGCCGGCGTCCCTTAGAGGGGAGTCTCCTGTGTCCAACTGTCCACCGCAGAAGTGGCTGGGCCACGCTGGGCCTCCCTGCAGCCTGCGCTTCCTAGAGGGGAAAGGGCCCATGTGCCAGCCCCTGAGCCGAGGCCCCTGGTCCCTCCGCACCCAGACCTGGCCCTGCGAAAGGCAGGGGAGTGGGGTGGGGTCTGCACCCCAGGAGCCCCGACTGCCCCACAGACGTTGCTCAGCGCCTGCCCATCCAGCCGGGCTGGAACTGCAGAGCTGCTTAAAGGGGAACTGGAACGTAGCCTGAACTCCAGCCAGGGTCACTCGGCTGTCCCGCCGACGTGTCATGGCCGGACAGCCTCCTTGTGCCAGACGTTATATTTCTGCTCCCCCGCCTCTCTGCTTCTGACGCACCCCCCAGCCCTCCTGCCATCCTGACACTCGTCGTCTTCCCCCAGACCCTATTGTTATCCAGAGCGCCTTTGGCTGCGAGCTGCACCCCAACGGTACCTCCCGGGGCTTCTATGAGGCCGGAGTCAGTGGCCAGGACTTCCTTGGCTTTGACATGGACGCCGGCACCTGGGTGGCTCGCTCGGAGGATAAGGCGGCGCTGTACACCCGGGACCGTCTCAACCAGGACAAGGGCACCATCAGCACGATTCGGACACTCCTGGGAACCACGTGCGTCAGTGAGATCAAGAGCTTTGTCTCACATGGGAACGCGTCTCTGCAGAGGCAAGGTGGGGATGCGCTGGGGTGGGGTGGGGGCTGTTGGTGCAGGGACCAAATGCAGCTGTAGCTGGGGTGCAGCACAGTAGCCACCTCCTAGCCACATTGCACAGCATTTTGAGACAGGAAGTCAAGGGGGGTCCCGGCACCACTGGCAAGAGCAGGGGAGAATTGGGCCTGGCCAGGAGCAGGGCCAGCGCCTGACCCCCGGCATGGAGCAGGGCCGGGCTAGCGAGTCCCTGCGGCTCCAGCTGACTGGTCCCCTCTCCCCTGCCCCGTCTCTCCCCTGTCCCAGAGCGGCCGGTCGCCGTAGTGTTTGTCCGGGAGCCTCCCCCAGCCGAGCCCCCCATGCCGTGGCTGCTGGTTTGCTGGGTCACCGGGTTCTACCCCCGGGCCGTCCACGTGGCCTGGCTGCAGGACGGGGAGGAGGTGGAGCCGGGCTGGCGGCTGAACTCCAGCGGGATCCTGCCCAACGCCGACCTGACCTACCAGCTGCGCAGCTCCCTGGCCGTGGGGCCGGGCGACGGGCACAGCTACGCCTGCCGGGTGCAGCACAGCAGCCTGGGGGGCCGGAGCCTGCTGATCCCCTGGGGTAGGTGCACATCCGGGGGGCGGGGAGGGGGGACGGTCAGGTGGGGGAGCAGGAGGGTTGTGGGGAGCTGGGGGACAGGGCTGGTCGGTTGGGGGAGCAGGAGGGCTGTGGGGAGCTGGGGGACAGGGCTGGTCGGGTGGGGGAGCAGGAGGGCTGCGGGGAGGCTGGGGGACAGGGCTGGTCGGGTGAGGGAGCAGGAGGGCTGTGGGGAGGCTGGGGGACAGGGCTGGTCGGGTGGGGGAGCAGGAGGGCTGTGGGGAGCTGGGGGACAGGGCTGGTCGGGTGGGGGAGCAGGAGGGCTGTGGGGAGGCTGGGGGACAGGGCTGGTCGGGTGGGGGAGCAGGAGGGCTGCGGGGAGGCTGGGGGACAGGGCTGGTCGGGTGGGGGAGCAGGAGGGCTGTGGGGAGGCTGGGGGACAGGGCTGGTCGGGTGAGGGAGCAGGAGGGCTGTGGGGAGGCTGGGGGACAGGGCTGGTCAGGTGACGGAGCAGGAGGGCTGCGGGGAGGCTGGGGAGCCGGGCTGGCCGAGGCAGAAGGCAGTGGGTTGGGATGGGAGGAGCAGAGCAGGCTGGGGGAGCTGGGCCCACACCCCATTCCCAGCACGACCCCCGTGTGTTACAGAGCACAGCAGGCACCGGGGCCCTGGCCTGGCCGTGGGCATCACCCTGGGGGCTCTGGCCGTGGCCGTGGCTGTGGCCGTGGTGCTGTGGCGGTGCAGACGCAGGTGAGTTTTCCCCCTCTGGGGCAGGGGTGGGGCCGTTACACCCCCTGACCCTCCCCTCTGCTCCCTTCTTCCAGGGGCTACCAGGATGTTGGAGCCAGGCAGTTCAGGGCCTGAGGGCTGACCCAGGCCAGGCGTGGGGACCGGCCCCTCTCCCGGGACACGGAGTTCGGGGCTGGCTCCAGGGAAGAGGGGTCCACAGGCTGGTCGGATGAAGACCCTGGGGGATCAGGGCTATAGGTGCACTGGGATTCTCCTCCCGCTGGGACATTCGGAGCATGTTGGACACAGAGGCGCCGTGGTTTGGCCTGGGCCGGGATCCGCTCAGAGCCAGAGCCGGCCTGTGCCCTTCGGTAAACCCTTGGGGAGAAGATAAGAACAGCCAGGCTGTGCCAGAGCAAAGGCCCGTCCAGCCCCGTGTCCTGTCGGCCCACAGCGCCCAGTGCCCCAGAGGGAGGGAACAGAACAGGGAGCCCTCCCCTGTCGCCCATTGCCAGCCTCTGACACACACAGGCCAGGGACCCCAGCCCTGCCCAGCCTGGCTACTGGCCATCGATGGACCCCTCCTCCATGGATCTATCCAGCTCTTTAGTGAACCCTGTTCAAGTCCTGCTCTTCACAGCTGTGGCACAGGGGGGGCTGTCTGCTCTGTGACCCGGGGTCCCCCTGTGCAGTGAGGTGTGTGGGGCGCAGTGGGGGGCTGTCTGCTCTGTGACCCGGGGTCCCCCTGTGCAGTGAGGTGTGTGGGGCGCAGTGGGGGGCTGTCTGCTCTGTGACCCGGGATCCCCCTGTGCGGTGAGGTGTGTGGGGCGCAGTGGGGGGCTGTCTGCTCTGTGACCCGGGGTCCCCCTGTGCAGTGAGGTGTGTGGGGCGCAGTGGGGGGCTGTCTGCTCTGTGACCCGGGATCCCCCTGTGCGGTGAGGTGTGTGGGGCGCAGTGGGGGGCTGTCTGCTCTGTGACCCGGGATCCCCCTGTGCGGTGAGGTGTGTGGGGCGCAGTGGGGGGCTGTCTGCTCTGTGACCCGGGGTCCCCCTGTGCGGTGAGGTGTGTGGGGCGCAGTGGGGGGGCTGTCTGCTCTGTGACCCGGGATCCCCCTGTGCGGTGAGGTGTGTGGGGCGCAGTGGGGGGCTGTCTGCTCTGTGACCCGGGGTCCCCCTGTGCGGTGAGGTGTGTGGGGCGCAGTGGGGGGCTGTCTGCTCTGTGACCCGGGGTCCCCCTGTGCGGTGAGGTGTGTGGGGCGCAGTGGGGGGCTGTCTGCTCTGTGACCCGGGGTCCCCCTGTCCGGTGAGGTGTGTGGGGCGCAGTGGGGGGCTGTCTGCTCTGTGACCCGGGGTCCCCTGTGCGGTGAGGTGTGTGGGGCGCAGTGGGGGGCTGTCTGCTCTGTGACCCGGGGCCCCCTGCCCTGGGATGGGGGATTCTCGCTGACTCTCCCGAATGTGTATTAACCCAGACACCCAGGCTCAGCCCCACAGGGAGAGACACAGGGAAGAGGGGAGACCAGCACCTGGCTGAGGGGCAGGGCTGGGAGAGAGTTTTAGTTTCTGGCTGGTATCATGGAGGAGGCAGCCTAAGCAAGGGGCTGGGATTTAGGGGCCCAGGCTCCCCTATCTCAAGGGGGCTGAGGCATCCTAGGCCTGCCCTGTGACCGGATTCAATCTGTGCTGTGCTGTATCCTGGAGAAGCAATAAACTCCCTCTGTTCTACTGGCTGGGGGAGTCTGTTTGGCCACTATGGGGGTGCAGGAGTCGGGGGAACCCCGACGTCTCACCACAACACCCTCCTCTGGCGAGGAGTTCCACAGGTTGACTGTGCGCTGAGTGAAGAAAAACTTCCTTTGGCTTGTTTTAAACCTGCTGCCTGTTCATTCCATTGTCTTATGGGAACAAGTAAATAACTTTTCCTCATTCGCTTTCTCCACACCCGTCGTGATTTTATAGACCTCGATCCCATCCCCCCTTCGTCTGCGCTTTGCTAAGCTCAGGGCTCCGTGGGGGGCTGGGTCAGTATCCCATTGCACAGCGGGGTTTTCGGTGTCATGGGGAGTGGTGGGGTCTGCGGGCTCTGCCCCCCATCCACAGCCAGAGGGGAGACTCAGGCGGCAGGTAGAAGAGAAGGGCTATTGGGTCCCAGGGACATGGCATTGCCCAGACTTCTTGTTGCAGGCAGCAGGAGCAGCTGGCCCAGCCCCGCCTGGGGAAAGGGGGGCCCAGAGCCCCCCAGCCAGCTCGGCTCCCTTCTCCCCAGCCAGTCAGAAACCAGCTCCAACTCCCAGCCACTGCACCCAGCCTCCAGGGCACCCCACCCCTGCTTCCTGGCCCCAGGCCGCCCTGCCTCCTGCTCTGTCCTGCCTCCCCGCCCCAGCTGCTATCTGCTGTCCCCTGGGCCTCAGGCCGGGAGACACTGAACCTACTTCCCCAGCGAGTCCTGCCCCGCCCCCCTTCTCGTCCAGAGTGCTACCGGGCCCGGGGAAACTGAGGCACACACAGAGTCACCGCAGGGTAGCAGGAATCGCACACACCCAGTGAATGTAACCCCAGCGCGATCACAACCCCCCCACACGTCCCCTCTCCCCCCCGTCAGACCGAAGGCAGGGTCACTCCGCCGGGGGCCTGGGGACGTTCAGGCCCCTCTCCCCCCGCCAGAGCATCAGCCGGGACTCGGCCCTGTCCCTGGCACAGACCCCTCCATGTCCCCATCTGGCCGGGGCAGCCTCCGTCCCAGCCGCTCGGTGTTGCGGTCGTGGGGCAGCCCCCGGAGCGGTCTGGCTGCCCCCGCTGGGACAGGATCCATCTCCTTGGGGGCATCGTTCACTCCCAGCTGGGCCGTTAGCCGGGCTTTGCCGACCCCTCGTCCCTCTTGCCTGGCCGCAGGCGGCAGTTCGAGCGGCTCTCCCCTTGGTCCCAGTGGGGCTGGCTAGACACAGACACGGCCCGGAGTCACGCCCCCCGGCACACACGGGGCTCACGCTGCAAGGGCAGCGCCCGTTGCCCTCACCCAGCGTTACCCTGGGCGATAGTGTGGTCTCCAGGACACCCCTTGCCATGGTGCCGCCTGTTTCAGGCAGCCCGGTCTAGCCCAGTGGCCAGCCAGGCAGGAGCCACCGAATCGGGTGAATTGAGCTTCGGCTCAGGACCCCGCGCTGCTCTGAATTGGCTGAGAGCTGGGCTGGTGACGGGGCGCGGCGCGGAGCCAGCTCCAGCAGGAGGGGCCCTGCGCTGTCCGGGCTCTGAAAGAGGAACCGGCGTGCGGCGGACAGCGTCTCCTCGAGAGCTGGGCCCGCGGCTGGCGGCCAGGATCCGGCGAGGGGCTTGCGACTGAAACAGGAACGAGGTGTGGGAGAGTTCTGAGCCGAGGGGCTGCGGCTGGCCGGGAACACGCAGAGCCCGGTGGGCTAACCCAGCCGTGACCCCCAGCCTGGGGAAGTGGGAGAGCAGCGGGGCCTGTCCCTCTGGGGGGTTCACAGGCAGGGCTGGGGGGCGGAGAGGACCTGGCAGATCTGGGGGAGCTCGGCTGTTACCTCTGCTCATGGGGAGGTTTCGGCAAAGGGGGCGCCTGTCTCTGGGCAGTGTCTGTGTCTAGCCCGTCCCACTGGGACCAAGGGGAGAGCGGCTCGAAATGCTGCCGGTTGAGTGGGGCCAGGAGAGCGGGTCGAGGGTCGGAGGGGTCGGCAAAGCCCAGCCAATGGCCAGCTGCGAGCGAGCGACCCCCCCACAGAGCTGGATGCCGTCCCAGGGGAGCAGCCAAACGGCTCCAGGGGTTCCCCACAACCACACAGGCCTAGCACAGCGCGGCTGGGACGGACGCTGCCCCGGCCGGACGGGGACGTGGAGGGGTCTGTGCTAGGGACGGGGCCGAGTCCCGGCTGACGCTCTGGCGTGGAGAGAGGGGCCTGAGCATCCCCCGGTCCCCAGCGGAGTGACCCTCTGCTCTGTTCTGTCTCGCGGGGGGAGAGGGGACGTGGGGGGTTTGTCCCCCCTTGCAGGCCTGTGATCCTCTGTTGTTCTATTCACTGGTTGCCTTGTGTGTGTGTGACGTAGTGGGGGTACTTGCTGGGCTGTGGTGACCCCTGCTGTCTGGAGCAAGACCCAGCAGGGAAAACCTCATTATGCAAAGGTAGTGCCAAACTTGTTGAACCAGTGGCCAGACACCCCCCATGGAGAGGAACAAAGGAAGGTGTAATGCTGCCCTGGCTGGGGGGCAGGGCTGGAAGGGAATTTAGTTAGTTCTGTCTGAGAGCATGGAGGAGAGCCTAGGGGAAGGGGCTGGAGTTTAGGGGCCCAGTCTCCCCCATCTCAAGGGGGCCTGAGGCATCCTAGCCCAGCTCTGGGACCAGATTCCATCTGTGCTGTATCCTGGAGAGGCAATAAACTTCCTCTATTCCACCGGCTGGTGCAGTCTGTTTGTGCCATTTCGGGGTGCAGGAGACGGGGGACCCCCAACGCGCCGTCACACTGGTGTCAGAAGTGGGATGCACTGCACCCCGTGGATGGAGCTTCCAGCAGCGAGCGACAAGTACCAGTAGAAACAAGAGCCCTGGAGCCAGGCGTGCTGGAGACAGAGCGAAGCGGTTCCTGGGAATCGTGGGGCGCTGCAGCACTAGACTGGTGAGTCTGCACCGAGGGGACCAGCGGGCAGATGGCCTACGCCCGACTCTTGAAGGCAGAGCTGGTGGGGCTGTGCAGAGAGAGGGGCTTGCCTGTGCAGAAAGCAACCAAGGCCCAGCTGATTGCTCAGCTAGAAGAGAACGACCAGCCACAGGGCCAGGATCTTGTCCCCAGGGGAAGCAGCCAGACCCCCCCCTGAGAGTGTGTCAGGCTCAGAGAGGGGGAGGAGTGCTGGAACTCACTGGAGAGATGAGACAGCTTCCCCCAGGAGGCCTGCAAGCTGCAGCCCATCTAGGGCAGGGGCCAGCCAAGCAGAGCTGCGGCGGCTGGAGATCCAGCTGCGGATCAAGGAATTGGAAGTAGAGGACCGAGAGAGGGACCGCCAGGACCGAGAAAGGGATCGCCAAGTTTGAGAGAGGCAGCGGCAGCATGAGCTGGCCATGGCAGAGCGGAGAACCGGCGGGGCACCGGCTGTGCCAAGAGTGGATGGGCCACAGGGTCCCAGGACTGCCAGATGCTTGGAGAGGCTCGTGGTGGCCCAATTGAAGGACATGGGCGACATAGACGGGTTCCTCAGCTCCTTTGAGAGGGCCTGTGGACTGCAACGGGTCCCCCCAGCTGACTGGCTGCAGGAGCTCATCCCCGCACTGAGCCAGGAGGCGGCCGGAGTGCTCAGTCAGCTGGAGGACCTACAGCCAGGGGATTACAACCGAGTCAAGGAGGCCCTGCTGCACAAGTTCGGGCTGACCCCCGAGATGTACAGGAAGAAGTTCCGGGGGGTACAGAAAGGGCCACGGGAGACCTATGTGGACCTGGCCTCCCGCCTGGCGCAATACTGCCGCAAGTGGGTGTCTGGAGTCGGAGCCCAGACCGCAGAGGAGCTGCTCAAGCTGGTCATGATGGAGCAGTTCTATGAAGTGTGCCCACCCAAACTGAGGCTGTGGCTCAAGGACCGGAGACCAGAGAACCCCCAGGAGGCCGGGAGACTGGCGGATGAGTTCACGGAGAGCCGGTCTGGGTGTGAACGGGAGTCCCGGAGAGAAAGGGAACCGCGCAGAGACCGGATCTCGGCTGAGCGACGGAGGGAGTCAACTACGGGGCGAGACCAAGGAACAGGTCGTCTGCGCCCCAGAGAACCAGCCAGGGCCTGGACAGAGACAGCCCAAAGCCTAACTTGCCAGCGCTGTGGGCAAAAAGGCCACAAGAGGGCTCAGTGCACCAGGTCCCAGGACCGGGGACTTTCCAGGGTTAACTGGCTGGGGCGGGAGGAAGGGCAGGCTGCCCCAGAGGCAGGGGCTGGCAGGCAAACCTCAGCTCAGAGGGGAAGGATGCTCAGTGCACCTCCCCTGGGAGGTCTGATTCTCAGGAGGCGGATTTCTCCGTGTACCGGGTGGGGGCAGGACGGCCCCTGCGGAGCGAGTGCCTCATACCCCTGGAGGTGGATGGTAGGAAGGTGACGGGCTTCTGGGACACGGGGGCGGAGGTGACTCTGGCCCGATCTGACATAGTGGCCCCAGAGCGGATACTACCCCACACGCAGCTGACCCTGAAGGGCATAGACGGGTCCCCGTTTAAGGTGCCTGTAGCCAGGGTGCATCTGAAATGGGGGGCGAAGGAAGGCCTCAAGGAAGTGGGGGTGCACCCGCACTTGCCCACCGAGGTGCTGATGGGGAATGACCTAGAGGAGTGGCCCCATGAATCCCAGCGGGCTCTAGTCACTACCCAGAGCCAGAGCCAGCGGGGGGCTGACAACCTGGGTCCAGGGAAGGACTCCGGGCAGCATCCTCAGGGTCCCATCCCAGTGGACACGGGGTCCAGCCAGGCTGGGACTCCGGACCTAGGCAAAGGTGGGGGACAGGTCCCGATCCCTGCCTCAGCAGCTGAATTCCAGGCTGAGGTGCAGGCAGACCCCTCCTTGCAGAGGCTGAGGGACCAGGCTGGCCTCCGTGCAGCTCAGCCCTGGGGGAGAGGTGGCCAGGAGAGATTCCTGCGGGGGCGTGGACTCCTGTTCCGTGAATGGCTTCCCCCAGGAAGGCGAGGGCATGGGGGGTCCAGCGGCAGCTGGTCGTCCCCCGAAAGTATTACCTCAAGCTGCTGTATTTGGCCCACAATGTCCCCGTTGGGGGCCACCGGGGGATCCGGAGCACCCAGCTGAGGCTGCTCCAGCACTTCTATTGGCCGGGAATCTTTACAGCCGTGCAGCGGTACTGCCGGTCCTGTGACTCCTGCCAGAGGGGCGGGAAGGCCCAAGACAGGAGGAAAGCGGCTTGGGGGGCTCTACCCCAGATAGAGGACCCTCTGGGCTTGCTGAGAGAGTTATGGGAGGGGAAGACCTCCCTGGATGGAGCTTCGGGGGTGGAAGCCGCCCTGGCTGTCCAGAGAAGGCTCACTGGGCTCATGGCCCCGGCCCGAGAGACCCTGGCCAGAGATCAAGGCCAGCGGAAGGGTGGGTGTGACTCCCGAGGACAGGCCTGGGCCAGTCGCCCTGGAGTGGGGTGGCGAGTGGACAGAGGGAAGCCAGCTCATGTGGGGCTTCGCCACGGCCGGCCCGAGTCAAGGGGAGCACCCATGTCCCCGGGGCGGGTTCCCACGCAGAGGACCCGAACTTCCCTAGGTCACGAGCGGAGTGACCCTGCTCAGTTCGCTCTCGGAGGGGGGAGAACTGTGACGTAGTGGGGGTACTTGCTGGGCTGTGGTGACCCCTGCTGTCTGGAGCAAGACCCAGCAGGGAAAACCTCACTATGCAAAGGTAGTGCCAAACTTGTTGAACCAGTGGCCAGACACCCCCCATGGAGAGGAACAAAGGAAGGTGTAATGCTGCCCTGGCTGGGGGGCAGGGCTGGAAGGGAATTTAGTTAGTTCTGTCTGAGAGCATGGAGGAGAGCCTAGGGGAAGGGGCTGGAGTTTAGGGGCCCAGTCTCCCCCATCTCAAGGGGGCCTGAGGCATCCTAGCCCAGCTCTGGGACCAGATTCCATCTGTGCTGTATCCTGGAGAGGCAATAAACTTCCTCTATTCCACCGGCTGGTGCAGTCTGTTTGTGCCATTTCGGGGTGCAGGAGACGGGGGACCCCCAACGCGCCGTCACAGTGTGCGATTCCTAGGCTGCTCTGCAGTGACTCTGTGTGTGTGTATGTGTGTGTGTGTGCGTGCCTCAGTTTCCCCAAGCACTGCAGCACTACCTCCTTGAGGAGGGGGAGGCCGGCGCGACTCGCTGGGGAAGTAAGTTCAGTCTCTCTCGGCCTGGGGCGGGGACGCAGGACAAAGCGGGGTTGCCGGGGGGCTGGGAGTGGGAGTAATTTTTGTGCTGGCTGGGGCAGAAGGGAGACTGGGGGGCCAGGCAAAGGCCCCGCACTGGGGCTCTGTGCCCCCCTTCCCTTAGAGGTGGGTTGTACCGGCTGCTCCTGGCACCTGTAACAACAAGTCTGAGCTACGCTGAGTCCCTGGAACCCAATCGACCTCTTCTACCTGAGGCCTGAGGGTCCCCCATACGCCGTGACAAAGGCTCAAAGAACAGGTGGGTGCGGGGAGCCGGAGCCTGACCAAGATGGGGGAGCCCCTTGGCTCTAGCGCTGCCTGTCTCCCCGTCCGTCTGTGCCCCTCCCTGCTCTCCAGCCCCGGGGAAAGGCCGCTCGGCCTGGCAGGGAGCTGGGGGAGACCAGATCCCCCTGCAGCCTTGGCGGCTGCCCTGGGTCTGCTGCTGTCTTCTCCAAAGCTGGGTCCCAGACAGCACCGGGGCAACAGTACCGCACCCGGGGGAAACTGAGGCACGCACGAGCGTCACCAAAAATGTCATGAAAAATTCCCACCTCCTCCCACTCTCCAGCGCCGCCCGGGTGGGGGAGGGGGTGGGGGTGTGATGTCCCAGATGAGGGCAGCAGGGCTGAACTTAGGGAACCCCCCACCCCCGCTGAGGGCCGCCTGCTCCCTGCACACCCACAAGCCCCGCTGAGTTGGAAAGCAGAACCAAGAGGCGCCGCCCCCCGCCCCCCAGCCAACCGACACAGCACCTGGCCGCTCTCAGAGGCCACGGCAGCGCGGGGGCCGGGGGGCAGGAGCTTGCTGGGGCTGCTTCCCCTCAGCTGGGCGCCCCCGCGCTGCACGTTCTTTCAGGGGGCCCTTTCTCACACCTAGTGAGGCGGCTCCTGGAAGGGCGCGGCTTCCTCTGGGGAGCCTGGGCCCGGGGCCACATGGCCGGTGTCTCACGCAGGCCGGTGCTCTCGGTCCCGCCGGACTCCCGGCTTGGCCAGAACGGCATCCTGCGGCCGAGACGCTGCATCTGAGCCACGGTGAGCCCCTGACACGAGCAGACCCAGAGAAGTGCCTATCCCCCTTCATTCGGCTCTGCGGAGGCCACAGCTGGAGTGTCGCGGCCAGCTCTGGGCCCCCACTACACAAAGGACGTGGGCGCAGTGGAGAGGGGCCAGCGGAGGGAGGCCAGAATGACTCGGGGGCTGGAGCACGTGACCTACGAGGAGAGGATCTGGGTTTGTTGAGTCTGCAGCAGAGCAGGGCGAGGGGGGATTCGAGAGCAGCCTGCGACTCCCTGAAGGGGGTTCAGAGAGGCTGGCGAGAGGCTGTTCTCAGGGGGGGCAGGTGGCAGAACCAGGAGCAAGGGGCTCACGTTGCAGTGGGGGGGTCTAGGTGGGAGATTCGGAAACACGATTTCCCGAGGCGGGGGGGAAGCGATGGGCCGGGTTCCCGAGGGAGGGGCGGAGTCTCCATCCCCTGAGGGGTTTCAGGCCCGGCCTGGCTGGGATGGTTGAGTTGGGCTGGTCCGGCCGGGGGCCGGGGGCTGGACCCGCTGGCTCCTGAGGGCTCTGCCCGCCCGGGGGTTCTGTGCTTCTAATGTCCTTTCTCCATCCGCCTCGCTCAGTGGCCGGTCCGGGGGGCCGTCCACACACCCCTGTAACAGCAGCAGAAGCAAATCCAGGAAGACAGCAGAGCAATCCACGAGCACCAGCCGGGCAAGGTGCGGCCCTGTGCCGGGGGAAACTGAGGCACGCCCATGGGGTTACTTCGGGACAGTAGAACTCACGTGCCACATAACGCGAATGGAGCGAATCCAGCCCCACTTGGGCACCTCCCCTGAAACATTCGCCCTGCGCAAGAGCCCCCGTGGGGGTAGCATGGTGCAGCCGTCCCTCGGCACGGGCAGGAAGGCCCCCCCCCTGCATCCGCCATGACCCTGTGTTGCCTCTCCGTACTCTCTTGTGAGTGGAGGTGCGTGGGCATGTGATCACACGTGTGAGTGGAGGTGTGGCGGTATGCACACACACGTATGAGTGGAGGTGCGTGGGCATGCGATCACATGTATGAGTGAAGGTGCGTGGGCATGCGATCACACGTATGAGTGGAGGTGCCTGGGCATGCATACACGTGTGAGTGGAGGTGCATGGCTGAGCGTGCACACACGTGAGTGGAGGTGTGTGGATGTGCATACACGTGTGAGTGGAGGTGCATGGCTGAGCGTGCACACACGTGAGTGGAGGTGCATGGATGTGCATACACGTGTGAGTGGAGGTGCGTGGATGTGCATACACACGTGTAGGTGGCGGTGCGTGGGTGTATGTGCACACCTGTTAGTGGCGGTGTGTGCGCGTGCATACACATGTGTGAGTGGAGGTGTGTGGGTGTGCATGCACACGTGTGAGTGGAAGTACGTGGGTGTGCATACACACTTGTGAGTGGTGGTGCGTGGACGTGCATACACATGAGTGGAGGTGCGTGGGCATGTGTACACGTGTGAGGAGGTGTGTAGGTGTGCATACACGTGTGAGTGGAGGTGCGTGGCCGTGTGTGCACATGCGAGTGGCGGTGCGTGCGCGTACACACGTGTGAGTGGAGGTGCGTGGCCGTGTGTGCACATGCGAGTGGCGGTGCGTGTGCGTACACACGTGTGAGTGGAGTTGTGTGGGTGGGCGTGCACACATGTGAGTAGAGGTGCGTGTGCGTACACACGTGTGAGTGGAGGTGCGTGGCCGTGTGTGCACATGCGAGTGGCGGTGCGTGCGCGTACACACGTGTGAGTGGAGGTGCGTGGCCGTGTGTGCACATGCGAGTGGCGGTGCGTGCACGTACACACGTGTGAGTGGAGTTGTGTGGGTGGGCGTGCACACGTGTGAGTAGAGGTGCGTGCGCGTGCGTGTGCGTACACACGTGTGAGTGGAGTTGTGTGGGTGGGCGTGCACACATGTGAGTAGAGGTGCGTGCGCGTGCGTGTGCGTACACACGTGTGAGTGGAGTTGTGTGGGTGGGCGTGCACACATGTGAGTAGAGGTGCGTGCGCGTACACACGTGTGAGTGGAGTTGTGTGGGTGGGCGTGCACACATGTGAGTAGAGGTGCGTGCGCGTGCGTGTGCGTACACACGTGTGAGTGGAGGTGCGTGGGAGGCGGGATCAGGATCAGTCCGGAGGAGGCGGGGTCCTGGCCGGGCCGGGGGGGGATCAGGGGCGGGGTCCTGGCCGGGCGGGGGGAGGCGGATCGGGGGCGGGCCCGGGGGCGGGATCGGGGCTCCCCCCGCCCCATGCCGGGGTTGCCTTCCTGGGTCAGCGCCGCGCCCGGCCCGGGCGGCTGCGGGGGGAGCCGGGGAGCGGGCAGCGCCGCCGGGAGCCGCAGCGCCGGGGCCGGCAGGTGCGGGGGACCCAGTGGGGGGTTTCTGCCCCCGGCTGGAGGCGGCGCTGGGCGGGGGGGGTAAGGTCCGAGCATGCGGGGGGGGCCCTCTCCCAGAGCCCCCCTCCCCCCGCCCCACTCCGCCCTGTGGGTCTGCAGCGGGGTCAGTGCGACTCCCAGGATATTGGGGTGCCCCCGTTGTATCCCCCTCCCTGCCCCCCGGGTCATCCCGCGGGCCCACCCAGCCTGGGACCCCCTGCCCCCAGATCACCCCACGGGCCCACCCAGCCTGGGACCCCCTGCCCCCAGATCACCCCACGGGCCCACCCAGCCTGGGACCACCTGCCCCCAGATCACCCCACGGGCCCACCCAGCCTGGGACCCCCTGCCCCCAGATCACCCCACGGGCCCACCCAGCCTGGGACCCCCTGCCCCCAGATCACCCCACGGGCCCACCCAGCCTGGGACCCCCTGTCCCCAGATCACCCCACGGGCCCACCCAGCCTGGGACCCCCTGTCCCCAGATCACCCCACGGGCCCACCCAGCCTGGGACCCCCTGCCCCCAGATCACCCCACGGGCCCACCCAGCCTGGGACCCCCTGCCCCCAGATCACCCCACGGGCCCACCCAGCCTGGGACCACCTGCCCCCAGATCCCCCCACGGGCCCACCCAGCCTGGGACCCCCTGCCCCCAGATCCCCCCACGGGCCCACCCAGCCTGGGACCCCCTGCCCCCAGATCACCCCACGGGCCCACCCAGCCTGGGACCACCTGCCCCCAGATCCCCCCACGGGCCCACCCAGCCTGGGACCCCCTGTCCCCAGATCACCCCACGGGCCCACCCAGCCTGGGACCACCTGCCCCCAGATCCCCCCACGGGCCCACCCAGCCTGGGACCCCCTGTCCCCAGATCACCCCACGGGCCCACCCAGCCTGGGACCCCCTGTCCCCAGATCACCCCACGGGCCCACCCAGCCTGGGACCCCCTGCCCCCAGATCCCCCCATAGGCCTCTGCATCCTGGGACCCCAGGCTCAGCCCCACAGGCCCTCCCAGCCTGGGACCCCCCCAGAGCAGATCGGGGCCGACTGTCCTGCCGCGTCGCAGGCCCTGACCCCCGTTTCCCCCCCCCCCCCCCATGCAGGATTCCCGAGCCCCGGACCGGCCGTGCTCTCCCGCATGGGGCCAGGGGCGGAGCCGCGTGTCCTGGGCCCCGGGGAGACCCCGCGAGGCGCCCGCCCAGGTGAGGACTCAGCCCCAGAAGGGGATTTCAGCCCTGCCCCTCCGGCTCTCCGGCCCTGCCCGCGTCCGGCTGTCTGTCCGTAGACCCTCCTCCCTCTGTCCGTCCGTCCATCCCCTCGGCAGCGGCTCAGCACTTGCCCCGCAGCACCAGAGAGCAGCCGGCCCAGTCCCGGTGGGTCAGGTTCCCGTTGCTGCCCCGGGAGGTGCTGAGCAGCCGCCGAGGCCCTGCTGCAGGCTCAGGAAGGCAGCAGGGCGAGTGAGGAGCGAGTGTTGGAATCCGGCCGGATTCGTGGCTCAGGACCCTGCCCCACCAGGCCCGCTGCCCCACAGCGAGGGGCAAGGCCGGCCTGCCCACATCTGCCCAGGAGCAGGGTAGCCACTCTGGGGGCGTGGGGGCAGCAACAAGGCAGGGAGGCGGAGCAGGGGATGGGGGATTGGGGCCACCAGAACCAGGGGGCCGCCAGGGCGGGGGGGCTGGGAGGTGAGATGGGAGCAGGGGAAAACTTCAGAAAAAAGCAACAAAATGATTGGGGGTTTGGCAGGGGTCTGTATGAAGAGAGTAGTAAGACTGGGAAAAGCGCAGACTAAGGGGGGACAGGACAGAACGAGGGGTCACCCAATGACATGAAGAGGCAGCAGGTTTAAAACAAGCTAAAGGCAGTTTTTCTTCACTCAGTGCACAGTCAACCTGTGGAACTCCTCGCCAGAGGATGCTATGAAGGCCAGGACTTTAGCATCCTGAAGATGTGAAAGGCCTACGCAGCATTGGGCACCACATAATTTGGGGCCCAGGGGTGCCCTACGCGGCAGCATATTCTGCATGGGCCCAAGCACGGCCCTGGCAAGGGGACAGCTCCTGCTTGGGTCTCTTGGGGTTACCCCCTTCTCTGTGCCCCGCGCTGTGCCTCTGGGCTCCCCGGGAAGACCTAGGACCGAGGCGGGGAAGGAGAACCCAGAGGAGCTGTTCCTACACCCTGTTTGGGGGGTATGTGGGTTTCCAGCCCTGTGGGAATACTGAGTGCGATCCTTGCCCCGCTGCAGGTGACGGGACGGCGAGCCAGGCTGAGGAGGGGCAGCCCCAGCCACACGGGACGGTACCAGGACAACTGCGGGGCCAGGAACGCCGAGCTGGGGAGAGAACCACGACAGCGGCCGCCTGCTGAAGCGGCTGAAGGATCCCATGTCTGGGGCCCAGGGTGCCTGCAGGGACAGTGCCGAGCGGCTGATGGATCCCACGGCCGGAGCCCTGGCCGCTTGTAGGGACAGTGCTGAGAGACTGATGGATCCCATGTCTGGAGCCCCGGACACATGCAGGGACGGTGCCGAGAGGCTGATGGATCCCACGGCCGGAGCTCCGGATGCCTGCAGGGACGGTGCCGAGTGGCTGATGGATCCCACGGCCGGAGCTCCGGATGCCTGCAGGGACGGTGCCGATCGGCTGAAGGATCTCCCAGCCGGAGCTCCGGATGCCTGCAGGGACGGTGCCGATCGGCTGAAGGATCTCCCAGCCGGAGCTCCGGATGCCTGCAGGGACGGTGCCGATCGGCTGAAGGATCTCCCAGCCGGAGCTCCGGATGCCTGCAGGGACGGTGCCGATCGGCTGAAGGATCTCCCAGCCGGAGCTCCGGATGCCTGCAGGGACGGTGCCGAGCGGCTGAAGGATCTCCCGGCCGGAGCTCCGGATGCCTGCAGGGACGGTGCCGATCGGCTGAAGGATCTCCCAGCCAGAGCTCCGGATGCCTGCAGGGACGGTGCCGATCGGCTCAAGGATCTCCCAGCCGGAGCTCCGGATGCCTGCAGGGAGGGTGCCGAGCAGCTGAAGGATCTCCCGGCCGGAGCTCCGGATGCCTGCAGGGACGGTGCCGAGCAGCTGAAGGATCTCCCGGCCGGAGCTCCGGATGCCTGCAGGGAGGGTGCCGAGCGGCTGAAGGATCTCCCAGCCGGAGCTCCGGATGCCTGCAGGGAGGGTGCCGAGCGGCTGAAGGATCCCGCAGCCGGAGCTCCGGATGCCTGCAGGGACGGTGCTGAGCGGCTGAAGGATCCCGCAGCCGGAGCGCCCGGGCGCCCGTACGCCTGCCCCGAGTGCAGCAAGGCCTTCAGGCAGAGCTCCCACCTGGCCCAGCACCTGCGGGTGCACACGGGCGAGCGGCCCTACGTCTGCCCCGACTGCGGCCGGGCCTTTGGCGCCAGCTCCAACTTCCTGGCGCACCGGCGGGTGCACACGGGCGAGAAGCCCTACGACTGCGGCCAGTGCGGGCGCAGCTTCCGCGCCAGCTCCACCCTGCGGCGGCACCGGCGGCTGCACACGGGCGAGCGGCCCTACGGCTGCGGGCAGTGCGGGCGCGTCTTCTCCCAGAGCTCCTCGCTGGCCAAGCACCGGCGGCTGCACTCGGGCGAGCGGCCCTACGGCTGCGGGCAGTGCGGGGAGGCCTTCGCCGCGCCGGCGGGGCTGGCCGCTCACCGGAGCCGGCACACGGGCGAGCGCCCCTTCGCCTGCCCGGAGTGCGGCAAGGCCTTCCGGCGCAGCTCCGACCTGGTGCAGCACCAGCGGGCCCACACGGGCGAGCGGCCCTACCGCTGCGCGCAGTGCGGGGCGGCCTTCAACCTGGCCTCCAGCCTGGTCACCCACCAGCGCAGCCACACGGGCGAGCGGCCCTACCCCTGCCCGCACTGCGGCGCCAGCTTCGCCCGCAGCTCCACCCTGGCGCGCCACCGCCGGGCCCACGGGCCCCAGGGCGCCGGGCCGGACGGGGAGCCCGCAGCCCGGCCCGCACCTGCCCAGCCAGGCGGCTCCGATCGGCACTCCAGCCCCCTCCCCCTGGAGGACAGCGAGGACCCCCTCCCCCAGCAAGGGCCTATGGGGCACAGCTCAGATCCTGCCCCCCAGCTGGGTCCTCTGAGCCTGGACCTCCCGGATCAAGGGTCGGATCCTGCCCCCCAGCTGGGTCCCCTGAGCCTGGACCTCCCGGATCAAGGGTCGGATCCTGCCCCACCGCTGGGTCCTCTGAGCCTGGACCTCCCGGATCAAGGGTCGGATCCTGCCCCACCGCTGGGTCCCCTGAGCCTGGACCTCCCGGATCAAGGGTCGGATCCTGCCCCCCAGCTGGGTCCTCTGAGCCTGGACCTCCCGGATCAAGGGTCGGATCCTGCCCCACCGCTGGGTCCCCTGAGCCAGAGTCCCAAGGATCAGGCCCCCCCAGATCAAGGGTCGGATCCTGCCCCCCAGCCGGGCGAGCGCCCCTACCCCTGCCCGGTGTGCGGGAAGTGCTTCTCTCGCAGCTCCAACCTGGTGGCCCACCAGCGGATCCACGGGGGCGAGAAGCCCTTCCGGTGCCCGGAGTGCGGCCGGGGCTTCCTGCGGGGCTCCAACCTGCGCACCCACCGGCGGCTGCACACGGGCGAGCGCCCCTACCCCTGCCCCGAGTGCGGCAAGCGCTTCGGCGACACCTCCGTGCTGGTCAAGCACCAGCGCATCCACACGGGCGAGCGGCCCCACGCCTGCCCCGACTGCCCCCGCCGCTTCAGCCAGGCCTCCGACCTGGCGGCCCACCGGCGGGTGCACACGGGCGAGCGGCCCTACGCCTGCCCCGAGTGCGGCCGGGCCTTCAGCCGCAGCTCCAACCTGCTGACCCACCGGCGGCTGCACCGCGGCGAGCGCCCCTACCCCTGCCCCGAGTGCGGCAAGCGCTTCGCCCAGAGCTCCGACCTGCTGCAGCACCAGCGCCGGCACACGGGCGAGCGCCCCTTCGCCTGCGCCCAGTGCGGCAAGCGCTTCAGCAAGGGCTCCACCCTGGCCGGGCACCGGCGCGTCCACACCGGCGAGCGCCCCTTCGCCTGCGCCCAGTGCGGCAAACGCTTCCGGCACAGCTCCCACCTCGCCGCCCACCGGCGCGCCCACGCCCGGGACAGCCCGCTCTGAGCGCCGGAGAGCCCCCGGCTCCGCCCACGCCCGGGACAGCCCGCTCTGAGCGCCGGAGAGCCCCCGGCTCCGCCCACGCCCGGGACAGCCCGCTCTGAGCGCCGGAGAGCCCCCGGCTCCGCCCACGCTCGGGACAGCCCGCTCTGAGCGCCGGAGAGCCCCCGGCTCCACGCACGCCCGGGACAGCCCGCTCTGAGCGCCGGAGAGCCCCCAGCCCCGCCCACGCCCAGGACAGCCCGCTCTGAGCGCCGGAGAGCCCCCAGCCCCGCCCACGCCCAGGACAGCCCGCTCGGAGCGCCGGAGAGCCCCCGGCTCCACGCACGCCCGGGACAGCCCGCTCTGAGCGCCGGAGAGCCCCCGGCTCCGCCCACGCCCGGGACAGCCCGCTCTGAGCGCCGGAGAGCCCCCAGCCCCGCCCACGCCCGGGACAGCCCGCTCTGAGCGCCGGAGAGCCCCCGGCTCCACGCACGCCCGGGACAGCCCGCTCGGAGCGCCGGAGAGCCCCCGGCTCCGCCCACGCCCGGGACAGCCCGCTCTGAGCGCTGGATCCACGCACGCCCGGGACAGCCCGCTCTGAGCGCCGGAGAGCCCCCAGCTCCGCCCACGCCCGGGACAGCCCGCTCTGAGCGCCGGAGAGCCCCCGGGTCCACGCACGCCCGGGACAGCCCGCTCTGAGCGCCGGAGAGCCCCCAGCCCCGCCCACGCCCAGGACAGCCCGCTCTGAGCGCCGGAGAGCCCCCAGCCCCGCCCACGCCCAGGACAGCCCGCTCGGAGCGCCGGAGAGCCCCCGGCTCCACGCACGCCCGGGACAGCCCGCTCTGAGCGCTGGAGAGCCCCCAGCCCCGCCCACGCCCAGGACAGCCCGCTCTGAGCGCCGGAGAGCCCCCGGCTCCGCCCACGCCCGGGACAGCCCGCTCTGAGCGCCGGAGAGCCCCCGGCTCCGCCCACGCCCGGGACAGCCCGCTCTGAGCGCCGGAGAGCCCCCAGCCCCGCCCACGCCCGGGACAGCCCGCTCTGAGCGCCGGAGAGCCCCCGGCTCCACGCACGCCCGGGACAGCCCGCTCGGAGCGCCGGAGAGCCCCCGGCTCCGCCCACGCCCGGGACAGCCCGCTCTGAGCGCTGGATCCACGCACGCCCGGGACAGCCCGCTCTGAGCGCCGGAGAGCCCCCAGCTCCGCCCACGCCCGGGACAGCCCGCTCTGAGTGCCGGAGAGCCCCCGGCTCCGCCCACGCCCGGGACAGCCCGCTCGGAGCGCCGGAGAGCCCCCGGCTCCGCCCACGCCCAGGACAGCCCGCTCGGAGCGCCGGAGAGCCCCCGGCTCCACCCACGCCCGGGACAGCCCGCTCTGAGCGCCGGAGAGCCCCCGGCTCCGCCCACGCCCGGGACAGCCCGCTCTGAGCGCCGGAGAGCCCCCGGCTCCACGCACGCCCGGGACAGCCCGCTCTGAGCGCCGGAGAGCCCCCAGCTCCGCCCACGCCCGGGACAGCCCGCTCTGAGCGCCGGAGAGCCCCCAGCTCCGCCCACGCCCGGGACAGCCCGCTCGGAGCGCCGGAGAGCCCCCAGCTCCGCCCACACCCGGGACAGCCCGCTCTGAGCGCCCCCGGCTCCACGCACGCCCGGGACAGCCCGCTCGGAGCGCCGGAGAGCCCCCGGCTCCGCCCACGCCCGGGACAGCCCGCTCTGAGCGCCAGAGAGCCCCCGGCTCCGCCCACACCCGGGACAGCCCGCTCTGAGCGCCGGAGAGCCCCCGGCTCCGCCCACGCCCGGGACAGCCCGCTCTGAGCGCCGGAGAGCCCCCGGCTCCGCCCACGCCCGGGACAGCCCGCTCTGAGCGCCGGAGAGCCCCCGGCTCCACGCACGCCCGGGACAGCCCGCTCGGAGCGCCGGAGAGCCCCCGGCTCCACGCACGCCCGGGACAGCCCGCTCTGAGCCCCCGGCCCCGGCTCTGTGCACACCCGGGAGCACCCGCTCTGAGCGCCGGAGAGCCCCCGGCTCCACGCACGCCCGGGACAGCCCGCTCTGAGCCCCCGGCCCCGGCTCTGTGCACACCCGGGAGCACCCGCTCTGAGCCATGGGGAGGCCCCCGCCTGCCCCCCAGCATTGTGCGCACCCACAGCAAACCTCTGGGTCGGTCCCATGGTGCCCACTGACCTCTGCACACTTGGAAGGGGCTGCTGAGAGCTGGAGGGTGCCCTAGCTACTGCCCCACAGCTCCATCCAAGGGTGCATGCCCAGGAGGTCGCCCTGGCACACGGCTCCCCCTGGCTCTGGCTGGGGAGTGGGGGCTAGTGGTTAGAGCAGGGGGCTGGGCGCCTGGAGTCTCTCCCAGGATTTCCCCCTCTCTTTGCATTTCCCCCTGGGGGTTGGTCCCTGCTGGGGCTGCCCTTGGCTCTCCTACCCCGCCAGCTCTGTGCTGCCTGCCTGCATGTGCACAGGGCCTGCGCCCATCACGGGGGGCGGGGTGACTAGCTCCGTGCAGCCCAGCCCCACTGCTCGGGGGGGGTGCGGAGCAGGAACATGCAGCGTTTCTTGTTCCTGCTGGGGGATCGGGGCAGGGCGCAGGGGCCGGCCTGGGGGGCGCGGTGCCCGGTGCCGGGGCTGCTTGTCCTGGCCGGGGAGCCGAGTCGGCAGCTGCACAAACGGGGGAGTTTCTGGCTTGGCCGGGGGGGGGGGGGGGGTCTGATCGTTTCCCCTTTGGTGTAAATAAACGGGACGCAGAATTCAACGCCTGAGAGTCCGGACTCATTGCCCGGTGTGGGGCAGGGCCTGTCTCCTCTAGGGGGCACCGGCTCCCACCTGGACCCAGGGCCGGGCTGGCTCCGGGGGGGCGGGGAATGGGGCAGGCCGGGCTGGCTCCAGGGGGGCAGGGAATGGGGCAGGCCGGGCTGGCTCTGGGGGGCGGGGAATGGGGCAGGCCGGGCTGGCTCCGGGGGGCGGGGAATGGGGCAGGCCGGGCTGGCTCCGGGGGGGGGGGAATGGGGCAGGGCCAGGCTGGCTCGGGGGGGGGCAGGGAGTGAGACACAGACGCGGTGACGATTCGAACCGGTTCCTCGTGCCGCGTGGTGCCCCGGTGCTCGGAGCTGCACGCCCGGGGCCGGTCAGGGGCGCCTCCCCACAGCCGCCTCTTGCCTGCTGCCCCCGGCCCCTTCCTGCCCCGGCCAGTGGGCCCAGGGGGCGTGTGACGGGCGCGTCGGGGAGCCCCCCGACCCTGCACCCCCGGAGCAGCCACATGGGAATCCAGCAGCGAGTAGCACAGGGGGGTTTATTGCTTCTCAGAGATACAGCCCAGCCCGGGTTGTGTGGGCATCGGAGTGAGGGGCCGGCAGCCTCAGCCCCCTTGGGGTGGGGCACACAGGGCCCCGAGCCCCCAGCACTCGACTTAGTCTGTACACCCCCCCACCTCTCCCCCCCACACACACACCCTGGCAACCAGCAAAGGCCAAACCATTGTGGACCCAAGGTCACAAGAGTGGACGCCCCCCCACGACGTCACAGGGCGCAGCAGAGTTGGGGGGCAGAAATGAGCTGGCAGCCAGTGGGGCCCAGCTCTCGCTGTCCAGGCGACGTCTCCCAGGTCCCGAGTCCGGGACAGGACCTGCCTCCGGGCGGATGATCCGGCCTGCGGGAAACGGGAAAGAGAGAGAGTTGGGGGGGGGGGGCCTGCTGATGCTGGTACAGGACTTAGCAGGGGGAAAGGTGGGTTCCCCCAGACACCCCCCCCCGTGGGGAGTGGGAGGGGCTGCAGGGGGGGGGGAGAGCAGACCCTGCAGTACCTGGCATGGCCACATGGTGGCGCAACTGCTCTGCCAGAAACCCAGGCGGGGGGGGGGGGCAGAGAGCTGTGATAGACTCTGATGGGGGGCAGGTTGGGGGGCTGTGATGGGGGTGAAGTGAGAGGGCAGGTTGGGGGGCTGTGATGGGGGTGGAGTGAGAGGGCAGGTTGGGGGGCTGTGATGGGGGTGGAGTGAGAGGGCAGGGTGTGGGGCTGTGATCAGGGTGGGGATGGGGGAGGCTGTGGTCAGGGTGAGGGTGGGGGACTGATGGGGAGGGGTGGGGGCACTGATGGGGTGGGGGTGCTGTGATGGGGGGCTGTGACGTAGTGGGGGTACTTGCTGGGCTGTGGTGACCCCTGCTGTCTGGAGCAAGACCCAGCAGGGAAAACCTCACTAGGCAGAGGTAATGCCAAACTTGTTGAACCAGTGGCCAGACACCCCCCATGGAGAGGAACAAAGGAAGGTGGATGCTGCCCTGGCTGGGGGGCAGGGCTGGAAGTTGGTTAGTTGGTTGGTGGCTGTCTGTGAGGATGGATGAGACAGCCTAGGGAGAGGAGCTGGAGTTTAGGGGCCCAGTCTCCCCCCATCTCAAGGGGGCCTGAGGCATCCTAGCCCAGCTCTGTGACCAGATTACATCTGTCCTGTGCTGTATCCTGGAGAGGCAATAAACTTCCTCTGTTCTACTGGCTGGTGAAGTCTGTTTGTGCCATTTCGGGGTGCAGGAGACGGGGAACCCCCAACGCGCCGTCACACTGGTGTCAGGAGCGGGATGCACTGCACCCCATGGATGGAGCGTCCAGCGGCGAGCGACAAGGCGCAGTAGAAGCAAGAGCCCTGGAGCCAGGCGTGCTGGAGACAGAGCGAAGCGGTTCCTGGGAATCGTGGGGCGCTGCAGCACTAGACTGGTGAGTCTGCACCGAGGGGACCAGCGGGCAGATGGCCTACGCCCGACTTTTGAAGGCAGAGCTGGTGGGGCTGTGCAGAGAGAGGGGCTTGCCTGTGCAGAAAGCAACCAAGGCCCAGCTGATTGCCCAGCTGGAAGAGAATGACCAGCCACAGGGCCAGGATCTTGTCCCCAGGGGAAGCAGCCAGACCCCCCCTGAGAGTGTGTCAGGCTCAGAGAGGGGGAGGAGCGCTGGAACCCACCGGAGAGATGAGACAGCGTCTCCCAGGAGGCCTGCAAGTAATAGCCCATCTAGGGCAGGAGCTAGCCCAACGGAGCTGCGGCGGCTGGAGATCAGCTGCGGATCAAGGAATTGGAAGTAGAGGACCGAGAGAGGGAGCGCCAAGATCGAGAGAGGGAGCGCCAAGATCGAGAGAGGCAGCGGCAGCATGAGCTGGCCATGGCAGAGCGGAGAACCGGCGGGGCACCGGCTGTGCCAAGTGCGGATGGGCCCCAAGGTCCCAGGACTGCCAGACGCTTGGAGAGGCTCGTGGTGGCCCAATTAAAGGACATGGGCGACACAGACGGGTTCCTCAGCTCCTTTGAGAGGGCCTGTGGACTGCAACGGGTTCCCCCAGCTGACTGGCTGCAGGAGCTCGTCCCCGCACTGAACCAGGAGGCGGCCGGAGTGCTCAGTCAGCTGGAGGACCTACAGCCAGGGGATTACAACCGAGTCAAGGAGGCCCTGCTGCACAGGTTCGGGCTGACCCCCGAGATGTACAGGAAGAAGTTCCGGGGGGTACAGAAAGGGCCACGGGAGACCTATGTGGATCTGGCCTCCCGCCTGGCGCAATACTGCCGCAAGTGGGTGTCTGGAGTCGGAGCCCAGACCGCAGAGGAGCTGCTCAAGCTGGTCATGATGGAGCAGCTCTATGAAGCGTGCCCACCCAAACTGAGGCTGTGGCTCAAGGACCGGAGACCAGAGAACCCCCAGGAGGCCGGGAGACTGGCGGATGAGTTCACGGAGAGCCGGTCCGGGTGTGAACGGGAGTCCCGGAGAGAGAGGGAACCGCGCAGAGACCGGATCTCGGCTGAGCGACGGAGGGAGTCAACTACGGGGCGAGACCAAGGAACAGGTCGTCTGCGCCCCAGAGAACCAGCCAGGGCCTGGACAGAGACAGCCCAAAGCCTAACTTGCCAGCGCTGTGGGCAAAAAGGCCACAAGAGGGCTCAGTGCACCAGGTCCCAGGACCGGGGACTTTCCAGGGTTAACTGGCTGGGGTGGGAGGAAGGGCAGGCTGCCCCAGAGGCAGGGGCTGGCAGGCAAACCTCAGCTCAGAGAGAGGGGAAGGATGCTCAGTGCACCTCCCCTGGGAGGTCTGATTCTCAGGAGGCGGATTTCTCCGTGTACCGGGTGGGGGCAGGACGGCCCCTGCCCAGCAAGTACCCCCACTACGTCACAGGGGCGTGGGGGGGTTCACTGCACTTACCGGACCCACGGGATCAGCTGCCTTCGGGCACCTCTTCCTCTGGGGGAGAGAAGGGGGGTTAGCGGGAGCCGAGTGAAGGGGGATGTGGGGGAGGGGTCCCCCAGCCGAGTGAAGGAGGATGTGGGGGAGGGGTCCCCCAGCCGAGTGAAGGGGGATGTGGGGGAGGGGGTCCCCCCCCGCGGAGAGCAGGGGCTGCGGGGGGGGGGGGGGTCTCTCTCACCTGCAAGGAGGACCAGCTCGGCCCGGCCCGGCCACCAGCGTGCTGCGGGGACACAAGGGGGGGTGAGCTGTGCCCGTTCTCAGCCCCCTCCCCTGCCCCCCAGCCCTCCCCCACCCCTGCATCTTACCTCGAGTCATCCACAGCAGCAGCACCCCGGCCAGGCCGCCCAGCACCCCCAGCGTCGCCCCGGCCACGGTCCCGGGGGAGATGCCCCCTAAGCACAGCGCCCTGGGGACTGGGAGAGGCAAGGGGAGACCAGTTAGCCACTGGGGGTATCTGGGGGTCCAAGCAATGGAGGGGGGTGGGGAGCACAGGGCGAGGGGAGTCCCGTGGGGGGGGACTGGGCAGTGCAGGGGGCTCGGCGGGCGCTGCAGGAGGCAGGGGCTCAGTGGGAGGGTGGCCGGGTGGGGATTGGTGGGGGGGCTGCCAGGGTCTGGACAGGGTGGAGGTTCAGTGGGGGGCTCCGTGGGGGGCTGGGCACGGTGGGGGTTCGTGGGGGATGCGAGGGACAGAGTGGGGGCTCCGTGGGGGGCTGGGCATGGTGGGGGTTCGTGGGGGGTTGCGAAGGACAGAGTGGGGGCTCCGTGGGGGGCTGGGCAGGGCGGGGGGTTCAGTGGGGGGCTCCGTGGGGGCTGGACAGGGTGGGGGTTTGTGGGGGATTGCGAGAGACAGAGTGGGGGTTCCCTGGGGGGCCGGGCAGGGTGGGGTGTTCGGTGGGGGGCTCCGTGGGGGGCCTGGCAGGGCAGGGAGTTCGCTGGGGGGCTCCGTGGGGGGCCTGGCAGGGCGGGGAGTTCGCTGGGGGGCTCCATGGGGGGCCGGGCAGGGCAGGGAGTTTGGTGGGGGGCTCCGTGGGGGGGCCGGGCAGGGCGGGGAGTTCGCTGGGGGGCTCCGTGGGGGGCCGGGCAGGGCGGGGAGTTCGCTGGGGGGCTCCGTGGGGGGCCGGGCAGGGCGGGGAGTTCGCTGGGGGTTCCCTGGGGGGCCGGGCAGGGCAGGGAGTTGGCTGGGGGGCTGCGGGGGCTCAGCTGGGCGGGGGACACTCACCCGGTTCCCTCTCCAGCGGCGCCTCCAGGTCCCCGTGCTGCGCCCGGCACCGCACCCCCCCGGCCTGGCCCTCGGGCAGCCGCAGGTGGCTGTGGCGCTGGTAGGTCCCGTCTCCGCTGGGCAGCCCCGGGCCCTGCTCGGCCCCCGGCAGCTCCGCGCCCCCCCGCAGCCAGGTCACCTCCACGTCCCGCGAGGGGAACCCCCAGGCCTGGCACCCGAGCGTCAGCCAGCCCTCCTGCCCGGGGGTGGGGCGGGACCAGGCCTGCAGCTGGGGGGCGGCTGGGAGAGAGCAAGGCAGTGAGACCTCAGCCCCACATCTGGGGGTCACTTCAGATGTGGGGTCACCCTGCCCCTTTCCTCAGGGTCACCCCAGCCCCACATCTGGGGTCACCCTGCCCCTTTCTTTGGGGGTCACCTCAGCCCCACATCTGGGGTCACCCTGCCCCTTTCTTTGGGGGTCACCTCAGCCCCACATCTGGGGATCACCCTGCCCCTTTCTTTGGGGGTCACCTCAGCCCCACATCTGGGGTCACCCTGCCCCTTTCCTTGGGGTCACCCCAGCCCCACATCTGGGGTCACCCTGCCCCTTTCCTTGCGGTCACCCCAGCCCCACATCTGGGGATCACCCAAGTCCTTTCCGTGGGCGTCGCCCTGTCACACAGTCGGGGGTGGCCCCAGACTCCCCAGGGTCACTGCAGCCCCTCTCTTTGGGCCCCCGGTACCTGAGGCGCGGGCCCAGGTGCGCCGGTTCTGCAGGAACCGGTCCAGCCACTCGGCGCAGGCGTCCCGCAGGTAGCGCTGCAGCTGCTCCCCGAACTCGGCCTGGGCGTCCCAGTGGCGCCCCGTGGCCTCGGCCCAGGCCATAACGGCCAGCCAGCGCCGGCTGCCCGGGTCGAACACCACGAAGTCCTCCCCGTCGTAGCCGAACTGGTACCAGCTGTGCACAATGCCCCCCGGCTCCACCGCGCAGCCCAGCGCCCACTGCAGCGTGTGCAGGCCTGGGGGGGACAGCCGTCAGCGGGGGCGGGGCCAGGGGCGGAGCCTGTGGTCAGTGGGGGGCACAGCAGGGGGCGGAGTCAGCCGCCAGTGGGGGGCACAGCAGGAGGCGGAGTCAGGTGTCAGTGGCGGGCAAGGCCAAAGGGCAAGCTGTCAGGTAGTACCAAAGGGGGAGCCATGGGGCGAGATGTGGGGCAGGGATACGTGGGGTCAGAGAGGTGGGGCGGGAATTGGGGGATATGTGGGATGCTGGGGGGATGTGGAGACCCAGCTGGGAGCTCTGGGGGGCCATGAAGGGGGGCTCCAGTGGGGACATGGGGAAAGTGGGGCTGGGGGTCTTCAGGGGCCAGAGGAGTTTCCAGGGAGATCGGGGTGGGGGGCTCCGTGCCAGCTGGGGGTTCTCAGGGCACTGTGGGGCCAGGGCCAGGAGCTCCGTGCCGGCCAGGGGGCTCCAGCCTGGAGGTGCAGGGGGCTCTGAGCTGGCAATGGGGTTGCAGGCCGGGGGGCGGGGGCTCCGTGCCGGGGGAGGGGGGCTCCGTGCTGGCAATGGGGTTGCAGGCTGGGGGAGCAGGGGGGCTCCGTGCCGGGGGGTGGGGGCTCCGTGCCGGGGGGCTCCGCGCCGGCAGTGGGGTTGCGGGGGGCTCCGTGCCGGGGGGTCCGCGCTGGCAGTGGGGTTGCGGGGGGCTCCGTGCCGGGGGGCTCCGCGCTGGCAGTGGGGTTGCGGGGGGCTCCGTGCCGGGGGGCGGGGGGCTCCGGGCTGGCAATGGGGTTGCAGACTGGGGGGGGGCGGGGGGCTCCGTGCCGGGGGGTCCGCGCTGGCAGTGGGGTTGCGGGGGGCTCCATGCCGGGGGGAGGGGGGCTCCGTGCCGGGGGGCTCCGCGCTGGCAATGGGTTGCGGGGGGCTCACCCTGCGTCTGGTTGGTCCTGCGTTTGAGGGTCTCCACGCTGCGGCGGAACCAGGCCTCCTTGGCGGCCCGCGACACCCCCCCCCGGAGCCAGTACTCGGGCTCCAGCCCCGCCCCCACCCAGGGCTGGGCGGGCACCTTGGCGCGGGTGGCCGGGTCGTAGCCGTCGATGGGCGTCCCGTCCAGCAGCCCCCAGGCCCCGAACGCCAGCAGCCCCGAGGCGTCGTAGGTGCCCACGTAGTGATAGGCCAGCCTGTGGGACTGGGCGGGGCCTGCAACACACAGCAGGGGGTGAGGGGAGGGGCTCCCGAAGCTCCTCCCACTCGGGCACAGGCCCCTCCCACCCTGCCCTTTAGCACCGGCGCCCCCTGCTGCCCTGCCTGCTCCCTGCAGCAGGCCCCCTAGGCTTGCCCTGCCTACCAGAACAGAGTCCCCCCTCCCTGCCCCCTAGTGCTCCTTTGGGGCCATGGGGAAGCCTCCCCTGCCCCACTCCCTGCTCCCTAGTGCTCCTCTGGGGCCATGGGGCAGCCTCCCCCGCCCCACTCCCTGCCCCCTAGTGCTCCTCTGGGGCCATGGGGCAGCCCTGCCTGCCAGGGGAGAGCCCCCCCGCCCCTCTCCCTGCCCCCTAGTGCTCCTCTGGGGCCATGGGGCAGCCTCCCCCGCCCCACTCCCTGCCCCCTAGTGCTCCTCTGGGGCCATGGGGCAGCCCCCCCACCCCACTCCCTGCTCCCTAGTGCTCCTTTGGGGCCATGGGGCAGCCTCCCCCGCCCCACTCCCTGCCCCCTAGTGCTCCTCTGGGGCCATGGGGCAGCCCTGCTTGCCAGGGGAGAGCCCCCCCCCCGCTGCCCTTACCTCGCTCCCTGCCCCCTAGGGCCATGGGGCAGCCCTGCTTGCCAGGGGAGAGCCCCCCCGCCCCACTCCCTGCCCCCTAGAGCCGCCTTGGGGCCATGGGGCAGCCCTGCCTGCCAGGGGAGACCCCCCCCCCGCTGCCCTTACCCCACTCCCTGCCCCCTAGGGCCATGGGGCAGCCCTGCCTGCCGGGTCCCATCCCTCCTCCTGCCCCAGACAGCCCCCGCCCCGCCCCGCCGCAGGACGCACCTGGCGTGGCCAGGCAGAGCGGGGCCCCCAGCGCCAGGCAGAGCAGCAGCAGGTGCGTCCGGCCCCCCATCGCGCCGCAGCCGGGACCCAGGAGTGTGGGGCCGCGGTGGGGTCGGGCCCCGCTGCACCCGGAACGGGCCGTCGAGAGCGAAAATGAAAGTGGAGCCGGCGGGGAGGGGCCTGGGCGGGCGCAGAGGTGACCTCTGCCCGGCCGGGGGGCAGCGCGGGGGGGTGCTGGGGGGCCGCGCTGTGGGGCACGGGGGTCACTCGGCGGCGGGACGAGCGCAGGCCCGCAGCGGGCGATGGGTCCCTGATGTGGGGCGGGGAAACGGGGAGGGGGGGTGCTGGGATGGCCACCGCCCCGCAGTCACCCCGCGGGCGTGCCTCAGTTTCCCTGAGCGCTGCCCCAACAGCGAGGTCGGGGGTGGGGATTTCGGGGGGGTCGGCCTCACCCCCCCCCCAGTGCACAGCGGCCCGATGCTTCTGTCAGCGGAGCCTGGGGGGGTGTGAGCAGGTGGGACCTTTTGCTGGACGGCTCTGGGAGGGGAGTGGGGGCTAGTGGTTAGAGCAGGGGGGCTGGGAGACAGGATTCCTGGAGTCTCCCTGGCTCAGGGAGGGCAGTGGGGGCTAGTGGTTAGAGGGAGGAGGGGGGGGGGGGCTGAGTGCCAGGGTGCCTGGGTCCATCCCGGCTCTGGGAGGGCAGCGGGGGCCAGTGGTTAGAGGGAGGAGCGGGGGGCTGAGCGCCAGGGTGCCTGGGTCCATCCTGGCTCTGGGAGGGCAGTGGGGGCCAGTGGTTAGAGGGAGGAGCGGGGGGCTGAGCGCCAGGGTGCCTGGGTCCATCCCGGCTCTGGGAGGGCAGCGGGGGCCAGTGGTTAGAGGGAGGAGCGGGGGGCTGAGCGCCAGGGTGCCTGGGTCCATCCCGGCTCTGGGAGGGCAGCGGGGGCCAGTGGTTAGAGGGAGGAGCGGGGGGCTGAGCGCCAGGGTGCCTGGGTCCATCCCGGCTCTGGGAGGGCAGCGGGGGCCAGTGGTTAGAGGCAGGAGCGGGGGGGGCTGAGCGCCAGGGTGCCTGGGTCCATCCCGGCTCTAGGAGGGCAGCGGGGGCCAGTGGTTAGAGGGGGGGCTCTGGAGCAGGGTGCCTGGGTCCATCCCGGCTCTGGGAGGGCAGTGGGGGCCAGTGGTTAGAGGGGGGGCTCTGGAGCAGGGTGCCTGGGTCCATCCCGGCTCTGGGAGGGCAGCGGGGGCCAGTGGTTAGAGGGGGGGCTCTGGAGCAGGGTGCCTGGGTCCATCCCGGCTCTGGGAGGGCAGTGGGGGCCAGTGGTTAGAGGGGGGGCTCTGGAGCAGGGTGCCTGGGTCCATCCCGGCTCTAGGAGGGCAGTGGGGGCCAGTGGTTAGAGGGGGGGCTCTGGAGCAGGGTGCCTGGGTCCATCCCGGCTCTAGGAGGGCAGCGGGGGCCAGTGGTTAGAGGGGGGGCTCTGGAGCAGGGTGCCTGGGTCCATCCCGGCTCTGGGAGGGCAGTGGGGGCCAGTGGTTAGAGGGGGGGCTCTGGAGCAGGGTGCCTGGTCCATCCCGGCTCTGGGAGGGCAGTGGGGGCCAGTGGTTAGAGGGGGGGCTCTGGAGCAGGGTGCCTGGGTCCATCCCGGCTCTGGTTGGGCAGCGGGGGCCAGTGGTTAGAGGGGGGGCTCTGGAGCAGGGTGCCTGGGTCCATCCCGGCTCTAGGAGGGCAGTGGGGGCCAGTGGTTAGAGGGGGGGCTCTGGAGCAGGGTGCCTGGGTCCATCCCGGCTCTGGGAGGGCAGTGGGGGCCAGTGGTTAGAGGGGGGGCTCTGGAGCAGGGTGCCTGGGTCCATCCCGGCTCTAGGAGGGCAGTGGGGGCCAGTGGTTAGAGGGGGGGCTCTGGAGCAGGGTGCCTGGGTCCATCCCGGCTCTAGGAGGGCAGCGGGGGCCAGTGGTTAGAGGGGGGGCTCTGGAGCAGGGTGCCTGGGTCCATCCCGGCTCTGGGAGGGCAGTGGGGGCCAGTGGTTAGAGGGGGGGCTCTGGAGCAGGGTGCCTGGTCCATCCCGGCTCTGGGAGGGCAGTGGGGGCCAGTGGTTAGAGGGGGGGCTCTGGAGCAGGGTGCCTGGGTCCATCCCGGCTCTGGTTGGGCAGCGGGGGCCAGTGGTTAGAGGGGGGGCTCTGGAGCAGGGTGCCTGGGTCCATCCCGGCTCTAGGAGGGCAGTGGGGGCCAGTGGTTAGAGGGGGGGCTCTGGAGCAGGGTGCCTGGGTCCATCCCGGCTCTAGGAGGGCAGTGGGGGCCAGTGGTTAGAGGGGGGGCTCTGGAGCAGGGTGCCTGGGTCCATCCCGGCTCTGGGAGGGCAGTGGGGGCCAGTGGTTAGAGGGGGGGCTCTGGAGCAGGGTGCCTGGGTCCATCCCGGCTCTAGGAGGGCAGTGGGGGCCAGTGGTTAGAGGGGGGCTCTGGAGCAGAGTGCCTGGGTCCATCCCGGCTCTGGGAGGGCAGCGGGGGCCAGTGGTTAAAGGGAGGAGCGGGGGGCTGAGCGCCAGGGTGCCTGGGTCCATCCCGGCTCTGGGAGGGCAGCGGGGGCCAGTGGTTAGAGGGAGGAGGGGGGGGCTGAGCGCCAGGGTGCCTGGGTCCATCCCGGCTCTAGGAGGGCAGTGGGGGCCAGTGGTTAGAGGGGGGGCTCTGGAGCAGGGTGCCTGGGTCCATCCCGGCTCTAGGAGGGCAGTGGGGGCCAGTGGTTAGAGGGGGGCTCTGGAGCAGGGTGCCTGGGTCCATCCCGGCTCTGGGAGGGCAGCGGGGGCCAGTGGTTAGAGGGGGGGCTCTGGAGCAGGGTGCCTGGGTCCATCCCGGCTCTGGGAGGGCAGCGGGGGCCAGTGGTTAGAGGGAGGAGCGGGGGGCTGAGCGCCAGGGTGCCTGGGTCCATCCCGGCTCTGGGAGGGCAGCGGGGGCCAGTGGTTAGAGGGGGGGCTCTGGAGCAGGGTGCCTGGGTCCATCCCGGCTCTAGGAGGGCAGTGGGGGCCAGTGGTTAGAGGGGGGGCTCTGGAGCAGGGTGCCTGGGTCCATCCCGGCTCTAGGAGGGCAGTGGGGGCCAGTGGTTAGAGGGGGGGCTCTGGAGCAGGGTGCCTGGGTCCATCCCGGCTCTGGGAGGGCAGTGGGGGCCAGTGGTTAGAGGGGGGGCTCTGGAGCAGGGTGCCTGGGTCCATCCCGGCTCTGGGAGGGCAGTGGGGGCCAGTGGTTAGAGGGGGGGCTCTGGAGCAGGGTGCCTGGGTCCATCCCGGCTCTGGGAGGGCAGCGGGGGCCAGTGGTTAGAGGGGGGGCTCTGGAGCAGGGTGCCTGGGTCCATCCCGGCTCTGGGAGGGCAGCGGGGGCCAGTGGTTAGAGGGGGGGCTCTGGAGCAGGGTGCCTGGGTCCATCCCGGCTCTAGGAGGGCAGTGGGGGCCAGTGGTTAGAGGGGGGGCTCTGGAGCAGGGTGCCTGGGTCCATCCCGGCTCTGGGAGGGCAGCGGGGGCCAGTGGTTAGAGGGGGGGCTCTGGAGCAGGGTGCCTGGGTCCATCCCGGCTCTGGGAGGGCAGTGGGGGCCAGTGGTTAGAGGGGGGGCTCTGGAGCAGGGTGCCTGGGTCCATCCCGGCTCTAGGAGGGCAGTGGGGGCCAGTGGTTAGAGGGGGGGCTCTGGAGCAGGGTGCCTGGGTCCATCCCGGCTCTAGGAGGGCAGCGGGGGCCAGTGGTTAGAGGGGGGGTTCTGTGAGCAGGGTGCCTGGGTCCATCCCGGCTCTGGGAGGGCAGTGGGGGCCAGTGGTTAGAGGGGGGGTTCTGTGAGCAGGGTGCCTGGGTCCATCCCGGCTCTGGGAGGGCAGTGGGGGCCAGTGGTTAGAGGGGGGGCTCTGGAGCAGGGTGCCTGGGTCCATCCCGGCTCTGGGAGGGCAGTGGGGGCCAGTGGTTAGAGGGGGGGCTCTGGAGCAGGGTGCCTGGGTCCATCCCGGCTCTGGGAGGGCAGTGGGGGCCAGTGGTTAGAGGGGGGGCTCTGGAGCAGGGTGCCTGGGTCCATCCCGGCTCTGGGAGGGCAGCGGGGGCCAGTGGTTAGAGGGGGGGCTCTGGAGCAGGGTGCCTGGGTCCATCCCGGCTCTGGGAGGGCAGCGGGGGCCAGTGGTTAGAGGGGGGGCTCTGGAGCAGGGTGCCTGGGTCCATCCCGGCTCTGGGAGGGCAGCGGGGGCCAGTGGTTAGAGGGGGGGCTCTGGAGCAGGGTGCCTGGGTCCATCCCGGCTCTAGGAGGGCAGCGGGGGCCAGTGGTTAGAGGGGGGGCTCTGGAGCAGGGTGCCTGGGTCCATCCCGGCTCTAGGAGGGCAGTGGGGGCCAGTGGTTAGAGGGGGGGCTCTGGAGCAGGGTGCCTGGGTCCATCCCGGCTCTGGGAGGGCAGTGGGGGCCAGTGGTTAGAGGGGGGGCTCTGGAGCAGGGTGCCTGGGTCCATCCCGGCTCTAGGAGGGCAGCGGGGGCCAGTGGTTAGAGGGGGGGCTCTGGAGCAGGGTGCCTGGGTCCATCCCGGCTCTAGGAGGGCAGCGGGGGCCAGTGGTTAGAGGGGGGGCTCTGGAGCAGGGTGCCTGGGTCCATCCCGGCTCTAGGAGGGCAGTGGGGGCCAGTGGTTAGAGGGAGGAGCGGGGGGGGCTGAGCGCCAGGGTGCCTGGGTCCATCCCGGCTCTGGGAGGGCAGCGGGGGCCAGTGGTTAGAGGGAGGAGCGGGGGGGGCTGAGCGCCAGGGTGCCTGGGTCCATCCCGGCTCTAGGAGGGCAGTGGGGGCCAGTGGTTAGAGGGGGGGCTCTGGAGCAGGGTGCCTGGGTCCATCCCGGCTCTGGGAGGGCAGCGGGGGCCAGTGGTTAGAGGGGGGGTTCTGGAGCAGGGTGCCTGGGTCCATCCCGGCTCTGGGAGGGCAGCGGGGGCCAGTGGTTAGAGGGGGGGCTCTGGAGCAGGGTGCCTGGGTCCATCCCGGCTCTGGGAGGGCAGTGGGGGCCAGTGGTTAGAGGGGGGGCTCTGGAGCAGGGTGCCTGGGTCCATCCCGGCTCTGGGAGGGCAGCGGGGGCCAGTGGTTAGAGGGGGGGCTCTGGAGCAGGGTGCCTGGGTCCATCCCGGCTCTAGGAGGGCAGTGGGGGCCAGTGGTTAGAGGGGGGGCTCTGGAGCAGGGTGCCTGGTCCATCCCGGCTCTGGGAGGGCAGCGGGGGCCAGTGGTTAGAGGGGGGTTCTGTGAGCAGGGTGCCTGGGTCCATCCCGGCTCTAGGAGGGCAGTGGGGGCCAGTGGTTAGAGGGGGGGCTCTGGAGCAGGGTGCCTGGTCCATCCCGGCTCTGGGAGGGCAGCGGGGGCCAGTGGTTAGAGGGGGGGCTCTGGAGCAGGGTGCCTGGGTCCATCCCGGCTCTGGGAGGGCAGCGGGGGCCAGTGGTTAGAGGGGGGGCTCTGGAGCAGGGTGCCTGGGTCCATCCCGGCTCTAGGAGGGCAGCGGGGGCCAGTGGTTAGAGGGGGGGCTCTGGAGCAGGGTGCCTGGGTCCATCCCGGCTCTGGGAGGGCAGCGGGGGCCAGTGGTTAGAGGGGGGGCTCTGGAGCAGGGTGCCTGGGTCCATCCCGGCTCTGGGAGGGCAGCGGGGGCCAGTGGTTAGAGGGGGGGCTCTGGAGCAGGGTGCCTGGGTCCATCCCGGCTCTGGGAGGGCAGCGGGGGCCAGTGGTTAGAGGGGGGGCTCTGGAGCAGGGTGCCTGGGTCCATCCCGGCTCTGGGAGGGCAGCGGGGGCCAGTGGTTAGAGGGGGGGCTCTGGAGCAGGGTGCCTGGGTCCATCCCGGCTCTGGGAGGGCAGTGGGGGCCAGTGGTTAGAGGGGGGGCTCTGGAGCAGGGTGCCTGGGTCCATCCCGGCTCTGGGAGGGCAGTGGGGGCCAGTGGTTAGAGGGGGGGTTCTGGAGCAGGGTGCCTGGGTCCATCCCGGCTCTGGGAGGGCAGCGGGGGCCAGTGGTTAGAGGGGGGGCTCTGGAGCAGGGTGCCTGGGTCCATCCCGGCTCTAGGAGGGCAGTGGGGGCCAGTGGTTAGAGGGGGGGCTCTGGAGCAGGGTGCCTGGGTCCATCCCGGCTCTGGGAGGGCAGTGGGGGCCAGTGGTTAGAGGGGGGGCTCTGGAGCAGGGTGCCTGGGTCCATCCCGGCTCTGGGAGGGCAGCGGGGGCCAGTGGTTAGAGGGGGGGCTCTGGAGCAGGGTGCCTGGGTCCATCCCGGCTCTGGGAGGGCAGTGGGGGCCAGTGGTTAGAGGGGGGGCTCTGGAGCAGGGTGCCTGGGTCCATCCCGGCTCTGGGAGGGCAGCGGGGGCCAGTGGTTAGAGGGGGGGCTCTGGAGCAGGGTGCCTGGGTCCATCCCGGCTCTAGGAGGGCAGTGGGGGCCAGTGGTTAGAGGGGGGGCTCTGGAGCAGGGTGCCTGGGTCCATCCCGGCTCTGGGAGGGCAGCGGGGGCCAGTGGTTAGAGGGGGGTTCTGTGAGCAGGGTGCCTGGGTCCATCCCGGCTCTAGGAGGGCAGCGGGGGCCAGTGGTTAGAGGGGGGGCTCTGGAGCAGGGTGCCTGGGTCCATCCCGGCTCTAGGAGGGCAGTGGGGGCCAGTGGTTAGAGGGGGGGCTCTGGAGCAGGGTGCCTGGGTCCATCCCGGCTCTGGGAGGGCAGTGGGGGCCAGTGGTTAGAGGGGGGGCTCTGGAGCAGGGTGCCTGGGTCCATCCCGGCTCTAGGAGGGCAGTGGGGGCCAGTGGTTAGAGGGGGGGCTCTGGAGCAGGGTGCCTGGGTCCATCCCGGCTCTAGGAGGGCAGTGGGGGCCAGTGGTTAGAGGGGGGGCTCTGGAGCAGGGTGCCTGGGTCCATCCCGGCTCTGGGAGGGCAGCGGGGGCCAGTGGTTAGAGGGGGGGCTCTGGAGCAGGGTGCCTGGGTCCATCCCGGCTCTAGGAGGGCAGTGGGGGCCAGTGGTTAGAGGGGGGGCTCTGGAGCAGGGTGCCTGGGTCCATCCCGGCTCTGGGAGGGCAGTGGGGGCCAGTGGTTAGAGGGGGGCTCTGGAGCAGGTTGCCTGGGTCCATCCCGGCTCTGGGAGGGCAGCGGGGGCCAGTGGTTAGAGGGGGGGCTCTGGAGCAGGGTGCCTGGGTCCATCCCGGCTCTAGGAGGGCAGTGGGGGCCAGTGGTTAGAGGGGGGGCTCTGGAGCAGGGTGCCTGGGTCCATCCCGGCTCTGGGAGGGCAGCGGGGGCCAGTGGTTAGAGGGGGGGCTCTGGAGCAGGGTGCCTGGGTCCATCCCGGCTCTAGGAGGGCAGTGGGGGCCAGTGGTTAGAGGGGGGGCTCTGGAGCAGGGTGCCTGGGTCCATCCCGGCTCTGGGAGGGCAGCGGGGGCCAGTGGTTAGAGGGGGGGCTCTGGAGCAGGGTGCCTGGGTCCATCCCGGCTCTAGGAGGGCAGCGGGGGCCAGTGGTTAGAGGGGGGGCTCTGGAGCAGGGTGCCTGGGTCCATCCCGGCTCTAGGAGGGCAGTGGGGGCCAGTGGTTAGAGGGGGGGCTCTGGAGCAGGGTGCCTGGGTCCATCCCGGCTCTAGGAGGGCAGTGGGGGCCAGTGGTTAGAGGGGGGGCTCTGGAGCAGGGTGCCTGGGTCCATCCCGGCTCTGGGAGGGCAGCGGGGGCCAGTGGTTAGAGGGGGGGCTCTGGAGCAGGGTGCCTGGGTCCATCCCGGCTCTGGGAGGGCAGTGGGGGCCAGTGGTTAGAGGGGGGGCTCTGGAGCAGGGTGCCTGGGTCCATCCCGGCTCTGGGAGGGCAGTGGGGGCCAGTGGTTAGAGGGGGGGTTCTGGAGCAGGGTGCCTGGGTCCATCCCGGCTCTAGGAGGGCAGTGGGGGCCAGTGGTTAGAGGGGGGCTCTGGAGCAGGGTGCCTGGGTCCATCCCGGCTCTGGGAGGGCAGCGGGGGCCAGTGGTTAGAGGGGGGGCTCTGGAGCAGGGTGCCTGGGTCCATCCCGGCTCTGGGAGGGCAGCGGGGGCCAGTGGTTAGAGGGGGGGCTCTGGAGCAGGGTGCCTGGGTCCATCCCGGCTCTGGGAGGGCAGCGGGGGCCAGTGGTTAGAGGGGGGGCTCTGGAGCAGGGTGCCTGGGTCCATCCCGGCTCTGGGAGGGCAGTGGGGGCCAGTGGTTAGAGGGGGGGCTCTGGAGCAGGGTGCCTGGGTCCATCCCGGCTCTGGGAGGGCAGTGGGGGCCAGTGGTTAGAGGGGGGGCTCTGGAGCAGGGTGCCTGGGTCCATCCCGGCTCTGGGAGGGCAGCGGGGGCCAGTGGTTAGAGGGGGGGCTCTGGAGCAGGGTGCCTGGGTCCATCCCGGCTCTGGGAGGGCAGTGGGGGCCAGTGGTTAGAGGGGGGCTCTGGGGCAGGGTGCCTGGGTCCATCCGGCTCTGGGAGGGCAGCGGGGGCCAGTGGTTAGAGGGGGGGCTCTGGAGCAGGGTGCCTGGGTCCATCCCGGCTCTAGGAGGGCAGTGGGGGCCAGTGGTTAGAGGGGGGGCTCTGGAGCAGGGTGCCTGGGTCCATCCCGGCTCTGGGAGGGCAGCGGGGGGCCAGTGGTTAGAGGGGGGGCTCTGGAGCAGGGTGCCTGGGTCCATCCCGGCTCTAGGAGGGCAGCGGGGGCCAGTGGTTAGAGGGGGGGCTCTGGAGCAGGGTGCCTGGGTCCATCCCGGCTCTAGGAGGGCAGTGGGGGCCAGTGGTTAGAGGGGGGGCTCTGGAGCAGGGTGCCTGGGTCCATCCCGGCTCTAGGAGGGCAGTGGGGGCCAGTGGTTAGAGGGGGGGCTCTGGAGCAGGGTGCCTGGGTCCATCCCGGCTCTAGGAGGGCAGCGGGGGCCAGTGGTTAGAGGGGGGGCTCTGGAGCAGGGTGCCTGGGTCCATCCGGCTCTGGGAGGGCAGTGGGGGCCAGTGGTTAGAGGGGGGGCTCTGGAGCAGGGTGCCTGGGTCCATCCCGGCTCTGGGAGGGCAGTGGGGGCCAGTGGTTAGAGGGGGGGCTCTGGAGCAGGGTGCCTGGGTCCATCCCGGCTCTAGGAGGGCAGTGGGGGCCAGTGGTTAGAGGGGGGGCTCTGGAGCAGGGTGCCTGGGTCCATCCCGGCTCTGGGAGGGCAGCGGGGGCCAGTGGTTAGAGGGGGGGCTCTGGAGCAGGGTGCCTGGGTCCATCCCGGCTCTGGGAGGGCAGCGGGGGCCAGTGGTTAGAGGGGGGGCTCTGGAGCAGGGTGCCTGGGTCCATCCCGGCTCTGGGAGGGCAGCGGGGGCCAGTGGTTAGAGGGGGGGCTCTGGAGCAGGGTGCCTGGGTCCATCCCGGCTCTGGGAGGGCAGCTGGGGGCCAGTGGTTAGAGGGGGGGCTCTGGAGCAGGGTGCCTGGGTCCATCCCGGCTCTGGGAGGGCAGTGGGGGCCAGTGGTTAGAGGGGGGGCTCTGGAGCAGGGTGCCTGGGTCCATCCCGGCTCTAGGAGGGCAGCGGGGGCCAGTGGTTAGAGGGGGGGCTCTGGAGCAGGGTGCCTGGGTCCATCCCGGCTCTGGGAGGGCAGTGGGGGCCAGTGGTTAGAGGGGGGGCTCTGGAGCAGGGTGCCTGGGTCCATCCCGGCTCTGGAGGGCAGCGGGGGCCAGTGGTTAGAGGGGGGGCTCTGGAGCAGGGTGCCTGGGTCCATCCCGGCTCTGGGAGGGCAGTGGGGGCCAGTGGTTAGAGGGGGGGCTCTGGAGCAGGGTGCCTGGTCCATCCCGGCTCTGGGAGGGCAGCGGGGGCCAGTGGTTAGAGGGGGGGCTCTGGAGCAGGGTGCCTGGGTCCATCCCGGCTCTGGGAGGGCAGCGGGGGCCAGTGGTTAGAGGGGGGGCTCTGGAGCAGGGTGCCTGGGTCCATCCGGCTCTGGGAGGGCAGTGGGGGGCCAGTGGTTAGAGGGGGGGCTCTGGAGCAGGGTGCCTGGGTCCATCCCGGCTCTAGGAGGGCAGCGGGGGCCAGTGGTTAGAGGGGGGCTCTGGAGCAGGGTGCCTGGGTCCATCCCGGCTCTGGGAGGGCAGCGGGGGCCAGTGGTTAGAGGGGGGGGCTCTGGAGCAGGGTGCCTGGGTCCATCCCGGCTCTGGGAGGGCAGCGGGGGCCAGTGGTTAGAGGGGGGGCTCTGGAGCAGGGTGCCTGGGTCCATCCCGGCTCTAGGAGGCAGTGGGGGCCAGTGGTTAGAGGGAGGAGCGGGGGGCTGAGCGCCAGGGTGCCTGGGTCCATCCCGGCTCTGGGAGGGCAGTGGGGGCCAGTGGTTAGAGGGGGGGCTCTGGAGCAGGGTGCCTGGGTCCATCC